>NW_021133372.1:0-457767 GCF_004193835.3 Ostrinia furnacalis
CAACCGTTGTTATTAAACTAACGAAAACAATAACTACTTGAATAATGCGAAATCACTGGTGTAGAAAATTGATATTATTTCAGCATTCGAAGTAACGCGATATTTTTTTAATACACTGGACCGCAAAGAATAAGGGGCGGTTAGAGAATCAACACTATCAAGCTTTTCTTAGTTTTGAGAGAGATGTCCAAGGAAATTAATACGTTAATACAAACGAAGCGTTTCTCACCCAACCGACACCGTAAAGTCATGTTGATTTGTATGCGTGTTTGTCCCAAAGTACTCACAACAACCCTTCGTCAACAATAGTACACAACGAGTGTATACTGTATAGTGAATAGTGTACAATGATATCATATTCGCCTTCATTATTATTTTACAATGCCGTGTTTGGGTGGCGGAGGCAAACATTCAATTGTTACTAAAGAGAACTGTTGGTGGGCGAAGAGACATATTTTTGCGTGACCTTGACTGGTGATAGTAACTACAGTTCGTAGCATGTTTCGTAGCTACGGATGTACTTAACTGGGTGTCTTTTTTGGCACTTATTAACTTATTATTATTTAAAGTGACTAATTTAGATAGAATGATAAACATTACTCACCACACAAAAGAAGAAGAGACAGAAATACAATACTATGTCATGTATTTAGGCGGTCTTATTGCTATGAAGCGATATCTTTTAGACAACATAGCGATTAATGTATTTAGAGGATCTAGTGCCATTTATTAGGCACTATGCTCTCTTTTATTTGTAGAAATTAAAAAAAAAATACACCTAAAGTATATTTATTAATTTAATCAGTCTGGACAACACTGGTCTCAGATGATTAATGTTCGCCGGTACGAGCCTTTCAAAACAACTAATTTTCATTAATCTGTTTGATTTCAATTTGTCTGCCCACTCATAAATCTGAAATCTAAACATCGTAATAAATACTATATTAAATTAAATTAAAAAATTAAAAATTGTTTATTGACAAAAAGTTTTATACAATATTTGTGTGGGGGCTTCCCAGTAAGTAATCGGAGATACTTGTGTTGGGAATGTCTCGCATCTTTCCAAACGGTAAATAAAATTACATCGCCTTTTGCAATATACAATTTGTTGAGGTACAAAAGAGTGAGTGTTGTAATTATGATATGTAAATGCATGCAAGTGTGTGTGTGTGTGTGTGTGTGTGTGTGTGTNCTAGCTGACCCGGCGAACTTTGTTCCGCCTTAATGGCAATAAATAAGCAGACTTTTTTTTTAATGTCGAACGGGATAAAAAGTATCCTATGTCCTTCTCCTGGCTCTAAACTACCTCCCTGACAATTTTCAGCTAAATCGGTTCAGCCGTTCTTGAGTTATAAGTGGAGTAACTAACACGACTTTCTTTTATATATATAGATTTAGACTTTTTCATCGCAAAAATTGAAAAATGTTTTCTCTTGGACATTTTTTTATAACTTCTCAAATAAAAAAGTTACGAATTTTTTATTAAAAAAAAATCGTTTTTTGGCTCTCCTGAAAAGTAGGGTTTTGGTTTATACGACAATTAAACCTGAAGGTATGGATATCTTCAAGAAACTCTCAAGCACACGTCATACGAATTTCGTACAAACTACGGCATATTAAGAGCTAAAGATTTAAATCTTATCTTGTAGATTATAAGTGCGATTATGCAACAAAATGTACGCTCAGATTTGACGGGTGTACCTTAACCATCATAATGATATCTCGAAAAAACTCGACTACCTCTCTTAACCCCCAACGGGCCCCTAAAAAGAATAAAAGAAAACTTCGGATATGTTAACAGTGCTCAGTCACGGCATCTTGTTAACCCTGTCGCTGCGGTATATTATTATTCGACATTTATTTAATTTCACCGAACGCATTTCGGACTGGATTTAGCAAAATACACAATGTTGGCACGCGACGTTTAACATTTTTCGCTTGTCAGTTTTATGTGAATGTTTCTGGTGAAATAGTTCAAACGTGGAATAAATTGATCACACACGTTATTACGCTTATACACTATACCTAAGGCACTTTTACTTTTTTGTGACGTCAAATGTCAGCAAGATTTCATATTTGTATGCTCTATCTATCACGTCATAATTTATGTCAATGTCACCCCTCCTGTGCCACTGCCATACCTCTGAGTTTTCATCAAACGCGCTCGCTAGTGAGCGCGTCAAAAAATGAAATTTAATGTATGACGGATTGTACAGCGCCCCTAGCGGGAAACGTTCAGAAACTAAAATGTTCATACATTTATACAACTCACGCTCAGCCCACAGGCATTGATTACTCAATTAATACGCTAGACCTTTAGTCGCCTGGCTAACTCTATCTTGTATAATAACTTCATTAAAAATACAAGTTCCGATAACTTACAAAATAACTTTTGTTATCTACTAAAAAAAACCTTAGAACTCTTTTTAATTAAAATAGTTTCGATTCATTGGGACGATATTAATACTGCAGTACACGCGCCCCTTTTTTTACACGAATACACGCGCGGCCTACTCTGGTAAGCCAATTTAAAATCACTGTAAATCAGTTTATAAGCAATTTATGAATAGAATTACTATTTTAATGATAAAAGTGTTTATTATAGTTATTTTATAATCAAAGTTTTTTTATATAACTATTTGGGATCAAACATTATAAACAGATTTAAAAGTTGTAAATTTTTTGGACCAAAATTGCACTTTGGGACCAATGTTAACAAAACAAAATTGACTGAAAAAATATGACTTGTTTTTTATCTGTCATAGTATTCATGACTTTCTACTGCCTGGTACACGGTGTAAATCCATTTGTTACAAGTCTACCATAATTTTTTTGTCGAGTGATTTCGGGCTTTTGACTAGACCCGCAGTTTTGACGGCCAATTTTAGAAAAGTGCGCAGACTCTAGCGACCCAAACTTTACTGGCTTACTGACAAATTTAGTAAACGAGGCTTTCCTGGAATGCCAGCTCTCTGGCGCAAGTTTTTAAAAAGTTATAGCGTAAAATGTTACCCTGGTCTACTATAGTAGTCCGCGCGTGTACTCTAGTGTTAAAATAATATTATTTGTCATAACACAAATAATTGTGGTCAAAAAGCCATTACAAAATTAAAGGCGACCTTCTGCGAGCTCTCGAAATCACTCGAGTTTTAAACAGTCGTGACTACCAATGTTTGTTTAGTTTTTGGGGTTCTTTGTCCAAATTATGAAACAGTAAAAAGAATGTATCCGGGTGTTATTACTTTATCATTATGCAGACAGACATAATCTCGGAATCAAACTTTTCAATTGTATTTTATTTGTTCATGTAGAAAGTACAAAAATTAGAACAAATAAAGCTTACAACTTAACAAGTATTAATCCTAAAACCTTAATCTAAAAGAGTGAAATAGTAACTAATATTACTTAAGTTTTAGTAAAAACAGACAAACAAGATAGTACACACAAAAACAACACAATTATTTTCACAGGTTACTTTGCAATACATCATGTTATTAGAATAATAAAACACAACATTATCAGAACAATAAACTTTTTGCCATGAATAACTACCTTATTTAAGAAAAACCTTAGTAAAGAAATAAGTACGTAGAAAAAGCATACGGAACATTGAACATCGAAAAGTTGTCATTGTAGGAAACAGTGTGCACCCGATTCGATCATCAGATTGCTCTCGACTGTCAAAACACTTCAGCGTCTTCTGGTTTTTACCGATCATTCAAATTATATCGATTATTCGAGACCGATACATCATTATCACTTGAAAAGATATTTTTATTCGCTCAAAAGGTGACTTATGTGATAAATGTCACGGTACTTAAGACAATTCCGAGGAAAATTGACTTTTTGAAACGTCGACAGAAAGTTAAAGTAACTATTCAAAGTCATAAAACTCATTTATTTTCTGTGAGTAAGCTCACAAAGAGTACTTTTAGATGCCCTAGTATTAACCCTACCACTGCTTTGGGGCAATAAATGGGCCAGTGCTGAGAAGAAGCAGCGCACTATGGTTAGCCTTTTTTTAAAGAAAACTTACATTATTACAAACTTGACCTTCGCTGGTTGAGTTTTTACTGGCGGAAAAGCTGTAGATTCTGGCAACACAGGACTTGCAGCGGTAAGAATGAGAGGTAGGAATAGTCCTGTTACACATATTTTATTATAACTTTATAAGATATCCCAGATTTATGTATTGTTGTTTATACATAAAGATCACTCATAATAATTTATAATATCTAAGTATCAAATTGTAAATATTAAATTATTTCTGCAATAGCTAACTCACGCGCGTGCTAACTACATGCTTAAGACCATAAGGACGAAAATTAACATAATGTACCTAACAGCCTTGAGATGACCTCATAATATAAAATTGATCGCACGCCCATGTGTAATAAAGTCATAAATAATTTTACATTTGCTTATTATAACATAATATGGTTAACAGAAAATAGGTATAATTTGTCAAGCAAATTATAACTGGTCCTTTATTTTTTGTTTCGACTTTTACAAACTTCGTATTATTGAATGAACAAGTATAATAATATTTTTAAAGCAATTCATAGATTGTATTTATTTCCAAGCTTAAGCCTATTTTTACAGAAATCCAATACAATAGACAAGCGAAATATGAAAAGTTTTAATTCTAAATATACATAAAGTTATTGTAGTTTTATATCGCTAGAATCAAAGTACAGTCGATAGCACATCACGTTAATACCTCGGTATCATAATGTAATAGCAGCAACAGTGTTAACTGCCTATTGCCAGTCATGCCATTTCGTTCTATCGCAAAGAATCACCATTTGATTAGAGCGAGAGCAAAAAAGGAAATGGATAGTTAACAGTGTGGCTGTGTGTACATTTGTATTAAGTGCTACTTTACAAAAAAAAATGTGTTGTCGACTGTAACTACAAACCGATCGAGCTAACTGTCCCTCCCACGTACCCGCAGACCTTCTTGCTTTTGCTCATCCATACCAGAGCGTCGATGTGACGTCACGACTGCCAGATGCGCAGTCAACTGAATCGGGTTGTATTTACCATTCCTTTCCATAGTTAATACAAATTAGAGCCTCGATGAAAATCCCTGGCTTCCCCGAAGGCGATATAATCTAAAGCGATTAAAGCGAGCCATTGCAGATTACCTACAACATTTCCCTATGAGAAATTTAAAAAAAGCCAATCATAGCTCCGATGGAATGTCGTAAAGTGTCAGTGGTAGGGTTAGCAACACTGGTTACTTCTGTTTTCGTAGTATAAACCAATTAAATGATGTTCATTACTGATAGGTACTTATTTTACTTACAGAACACGCTGATGCCAAAAATCTAATTTAAATATCACTAAAAATAGTTTTATAATAAGTAAGTTAAATTTTACTTTGATAAAGAAAAGTTAAATGGTCTAGCGCATTAAATAAGTATACTCTATTTTTTATGAATGACTGTTTGCAAGCTTTAGACCTTTTTGTTCATTTCTACTAGTTTTCAATTGTATCTTTAGTTCTACATACTCTTATACGACTTGTCAGTTACTTTTTTGTTTTAAATATTAGTCTATTTATAGTTTTTCTGTGAAAAAAGAGAGCAAAACAGTATTTTTTGAGTCGCAGCCCTACGTAAAAGCAGGAAACAGAGCTAGTGGCATTCACTTACCATTTCTGTTTGTTATCGCAATAAATACCGAGTTCTGGACCAAATGATGCAACGGACTTAATATTCTTGCCTCAAGTGATTTATTGTTGGAAACGTCTTAATACGAGTAGGTAGGTACTCGCATTAAGACGTTTTCTCGTAACACCTAACTGATTTCTCGTAGTGCGATAACAAAGTCAATTATTACAATTAACTAAATAACTTTTGATTCAATTTATACTATGACAATTAAAACATCTATAACTTGAGTTAATAATGAGATCTATCAGAATAAAATCATTAAACATTTCGTGGGTCGACTCACGAAAAAACGGAACTGTTTTTTTAATTTTACAGGAGCGACATTTTAAGATAATTTGAAGTATGGAAAATGCATTTCGGGCCCTTTTTATTAACTGTTAATACTGGCAAAAGAATTCAGTAACGATCTTTGTGGGGTTATAAAATGCACCTTTTTAATAACATTGTGTGTTTATCTCAATATCGCTATTTTATTAGATACGCCTTTTCATGATTCGACCCACGATTTGAGGAATTATTAATTAATTATTTAATTCTTAATTTAATTCTTGTCATGAAGATAGTATTTATTCATAAATGTCATAAACAAAGTTTGAGCAGCGTTTTTCTCTTTCCAGATGAATCAGCAATGTAAAGTCTGCGGAGAGCCTGCAGCCGGTTTCCACTTTGGTGCTTTTACCTGCGAAGGATGCAAGGTGAATATTATTTTACGTACTTATTTGTGAAACAAATGAATATCACTATCTGGGCGATGTGATGACAAGTACATTTACGTTTTAAAATTACAATAATGTAGGAGTTGTGTTGAAAAAAAGTTAGTAAATTCTACCTACAACAACACTGGTGACATTATCGCTATCAATATAGGAAATGCATCGATGAAACAACAGGGTATAAAATATTCGAAATGTACTGGGCAAAAGAGTGCGTTAAGTAATTTTATATCTGGAATAAATTTTATTTAATTTAATAATAATTTATGTACATAAATGTAGCTTGAAGTATGATCTGCCCTATCCCCGCAGGAAAAGTATGCAATTTCATGCATTTTCCTCGAAAAAAAAAGGTACCTACATCTCCCAATAAAATATCCCCCACATATGAATTAGCGATCGGGAGTTTATTAATTAATTTACTCAATATTAAATCAAACTTTTTGTTACAAATATTAACACGCACATTATTACCAGTCACTAATGTGATATTCAAATATTATTACCTACTACTCGTATAAGTAATCATTAGTAATTTTCTTGTCACCGATAGCTTACGAATTCCAATGGTGCAAAAAGTTAACATAATATTTTAATGTAAATTTAATTATAAGGTCATTATGATGAGTCTACTACTCTACGTATTTACTTACGGTGAAGATCTTTACCTTAACATTTCGTTAGGAATATGAAATTATCAAATTACATACAATTATTTTATTCTTCTATATCTAATAAATACATTTTGATTACCTATTTAATTTGCTCAACTGTGGGTTTTCTGGTGCAATATTAAGACTTCTGCTGATGTGACAATAGCTGTGCAATAGCCCAATGGTGACAGCGTTGGATTGTCGAATCTGGAGTCGAGTCTTTAGTCGTTTCGCCCTACCAGTTCGAACCCTGTCATCCACTTGACACAGTATTGAACCCACTGCTAGCACAGCACAAAATTAACTGCAGGAGTTAGTAGTACTAACACTATTTTGGGGAAAAAATAGATCTCTGTGTAGATAAGATATAAAGCATGCGAATGAATTTCACTATCATAACTTTTGTACAAGAAACGGCCCTTGAATTATCAACAAATTAATACGCCAGTGATTTGTTATAAATAATTCAACCGCCTCTGTGGTCTAGTGGTAAGACCAGAGGTCCCGGGTTCGATTCCCAGTGGGGGCAGATTTTTCTGTTCGGTTTGGTTGGTGGTAGGGCTTGTTCTAAGTCCGCCTGGCTAGCTACCACCATCTTACCTAAGTCTGTCGCCATAACAACAATGTTAACAGCATTGTTGTGTTCCGGCAGTTAGAGGTAAGATAGCCAGTTCCTCCGTGGTTGAGGATTCCGGGTGAAGCTCGCTTCCACCTTCGGCCTGATCGTCACTTACCATCAGGTGAGATACAGGCCAAGAGCTTCCTCGTTGTGGATAAAAAATAAAAAAACCTCCATCAGATTGATGGCGATTGCCTCAAAGTTATTACGTGATGTGATGGAGATAGCCATCAGATGCCATCAAAAACGTGTATTTATGGTTTAATTTACGATAACTCACAAACTATCGGTTATTTGGAGGCATAGTTCATAATTTATAAAGCTAACGATGCGTTTGAAGTTAAGAGAAGTTGTTTTATGAATGACACGTGAGTTTTCGTAACTTACGATTATGGATAAATTATTTTAGTTTTTAATTTAAATAATAAAATAATTCCATTCCTACTGTCAAGATGCCGTTAGTCGTCTCTCTCAGAGTAGCATTTAGAATTGATTATTTTGAATCATGTACAAAAAAAATCATCATCATTTCAACCATAGGATGTCCTTTACTTTCCCCCTTACAACCGGCCAATCTGGAAATCATTAAGGGAGCCCTTAAGACATACCATTGTCTAATAATATTTATATTTTTTTTACGGCGACGAGACGAAAAACATTATGCTTCGCGCTCGNTTACTTTATGATAAAAAACGAAAATCTGAAAACATGTCCCTTACTAGGTTCTTAAATGGTTCAGCCGAATGGATACACGTGTCGAAATTGACAGTAAGGCTGAGTTGCACCACCTAGCTTTGACCGTAACTATGACGATAACCGGTGTTTTTTGTATGGAGTTTGACAGATTTTTGACGTTTGTTAAAATTAAAGTAAACCCAGCCTTAGAGTTAGATGGTACAACTCAGCCTTAGTAGCGTCGCGTCTTTCCATTAATTCAGGCTTACAATGTGACCCATACTATGCGACAGAAATATTGTCACTTAAAGATAAATAAAACAATTTTTTGCATTAAAAATATTAAATACTAGAATTAAACGTGTAAGGATGTTTGAAGTTACTCCTGAAGAGATTTCGATCAAACTTTACAATAACGTTTTAACTTCTATAAGTTAAAACATTGTTGTAAACTTGTGTGGTAAGAAAAACAACCAACAGGCAAGCAGATGGTATCTGACAAAAGGTAGGTTGTAATAGTACAACCTGCGATCAAACTCTACAACAATGTTTTAACTTCTATAAGTTAACACACAAGTATTATTAATTTATTTAATTTTTAGTATGTGAACAAAAGTGGTTGCAAAATTTTAACATCTTCATTAAGTTCAAATCGCTGATCCCGAGTCCACGCGCTGTAGGCACTCAGCAAAACGCAAAGACATGAATACCGCGTTGATAGAATTCTTTATACATAACCCAGATTTCTGTTACTTCAGATGTACGGGCGGGTGAGATTACACTCAAGCCATAATGAGTATTTCGGAGTCCGTTATTACCTTGCTGAGTGTACGCTGAAATATGTTTGGATGAAAACTTCACGTAAGTATTGATCTTCAAAACGTGTATGAGACGTAGATAAGGAAATATTTTACAAGTTTACGGAATTACGGACATCAAATTAAAACTTTAGTTGTATTTACTCGTAGCAGGTTTTATTTTTCATAGAAAAGGACTACCTATGATTTATGTGACTAGCTATCAAAAATCAAAATCAAAATTATTTATTCAGTTTAGACCACAAGTGGCACTCATGACCGTCAAATATAAAAAAGAAAAGATAGCCCTTATGGGGCACTTTACATGTCTCCTTATCTTTTGGGCCCTACCATCATACCATATCCGCCCGCGGCATCGCTCGCGAGGAATTTTGTCTGTCACAGAAAAAACTTTATCGCGAGGCATCGCCCGCGTGGAATTTTGTCTGTCACAGAAAAACTTTATCGCGCGCGTCCCTGTTCCAAAAACCGGGATAAAAACTATTTTATGTCCTTTCCCGGGACACAAACTATCTCTATGGCAAATTTCATTAAAATCGGTTCAGTGATTTAGGCGTGAAAGCAAGACAGACAGACAGACAGACAGAGTTACTTTCGCATTTATAATATTATAAGTATAATAAGTAATAAGTAAATAAGTAAAAGTATATAAATATAGATTTTGTGTTCATATCTTCAGGCTATTTCAAGAAAATAGGGAGTATTTTGTGGATCACATAAGAAATACAACAATGAACGTATTTTGGTTGACACTAACAATTCACGGGACTATTCCCACCTCTTGTTCCCACTGCTGCAACTCGTGTGTAGCCAGAATCTACAGCTTTACCGCCAATAAAAACCCAATGAACGTCAAGTTTGTCCCGGGGGAGAGTTAACTAACAATGGTTGTTGTGACCTTGAAATTTAACAACAACTTGTAACATAAAACGAGTAAGTATTTTTTTAAAAAATATCATCATAATACAAAAGCTTTGTTTAGTTGAAGCTCGAAAAGTATGAGTAAACAATTTATTTACATTATAATTTATTCATGATCTCGCAAAATTATACCAACAACCGTATCTGGCTTACTTTGATCACAATGAATAATAAAATCACATATCCCTTTGTGAACTTTGCGTAGGTATATCAGTTGGAAAACAACGTGTATTTCTGAGAATTCTTTTAAATTAAACACAAGCCGGCTACAAAGATAATGTATTGTATTAAAAAAGTTTTCATTAGTTTGTGTTTCTTTGTTTGCCATTTCAAATAAATAGAGTCTTTTGTCCACTAACAAAGATTTTATTAAAATTTCCAGATATTTAAATGCGAATAGAAATATCTTATTTCTTTGTATGTGTCTCTTGAGTTTTCTTTGTATTCACTTCATATAAATAAAAAAACATTTGTATTAAAAAACAGAGTTCTTTCAAAAAGAGCAAACGTTTTACGAAATTTCTTATGAAATTACAACAATAATCCCGTTCTCGCAGCCCTAGACATTGATTGATGCTTCGAGTTGTTAACATCCTCTTTGATCGCGATAGGGTTGGCACTCGACTTTTTTGATTAAATTGACTTTTTTCGCGATTTTGTTTGGCGCCGTCGTGAATTTCTCTTATCGTGTTCGAAAGTTAATAAAAATTGTGTTATTTTTTGATACAAATAAGACGGCGAGGGAAAGTTGATGTCTTTTTTAAATGATATACTTGTCGAAAAGTTTGGGTAATGAAATTTATAAATCTTGTAGCATTATTCTGAAATAAACTTTATTTAAATTATCTAAATCATAAATTTAAGTCGCTACATTGTTCTAAGTAAAGTTAAATTGAGTGTAACTTACGCCCGTATTCACAAACATCACTATGAGGTCTTACAGTGCGCGTGGACGCACAGGGTGACACACGAACCAATCACAGAGCTCTATTCAACGCTGTGCGTTCGATCTGCTCTTCATTTAAAGCAAGCATAGTTTGTGAATACGGACAATAATCACTTTAGGATAAAAAGAAGTGTTTTCACTTTATAATAACGCTTGAAAAGATTTGACTTTCACTTAATATTTGTTTTAGTTTTGACTGTCCAAATTACAACGTGTCAAATTGAATGGCTTAAGTTCTGCTTTATTTAAAAGGCTGCCATCTTAATTATTTAACACAAGTCTTTTAGGACTTTTAACGACTGCATTATCGTTAAAAGCCACGAAACAAAAGCTCTTCACGGTGAACCACAGGTCAACAGA
This sequence comes from Ostrinia furnacalis, assembly GCF_004193835.3. Lineage (NCBI taxonomy): Eukaryota > Metazoa > Arthropoda > Insecta > Lepidoptera > Crambidae > Ostrinia > Ostrinia furnacalis. Next base: position 11,384 of record NW_021133372.1, read on the forward strand.
GTTGTGCTCACTTACAAATATAAAAATACCTACATTTTGTGAAAGTCGTGTCGTAGCTGTCATCTATACTAATATTTCAAAGAGGATGTAGAGGGTTTTCTCTGCATCTACTTTGAAAGTTATTTTACCAATAGAAAGCCAGTTATTGTGAGTGTTCATAGGCTTATTATTATTAACCTGAAAATTAACTTTATGTGGCAGAACAAAATGAACACTTAGGAGTAACATTAGACAGTAAACTCCATCTCGACCTACATGTAGATAATATAATTAATAAATCATTGAAGATGTATGGCTTTGTTATGCGCTCAAGCACACAATTTTTGCAACCTACAACCTTTTTGTGCCTTTACAACGCTCTAATTAGATCCCAACTTGAATACGCGGTATCCATTTGGGACCCGTTTTACCATAAATATGTTGACGCTCTGGAAATGGTTCAAAAAAAATTTTTACGTGCAATGAACTTCCGTTGCCGCCGCGGTAGACTACCATATGTTCAGCTCATTGATAGATACAAACTCCTAAGGCTCACAGACAGACGCAAGCAGCTAGGTGCCATGTTATTGTACGACCTGTGCCATAATAGATACGACTGTATTCCTATCATAGACAAATTGTATTACAGAGTTCCTACTAGGGCTCACTGCCGAAACCCATGTAAATTATTTGCAACCCCTTGGTGCCGCACTAACGCGGGTAAGCGCTCACCATTGTATCGACTTGTTCACACATATAACCAACTCTTTAACACTATTGACATAATGGCAGAGAGGCCTAGTAAATTCAAAAAACTTCTAATAGAAACGCTTCGTGGCGCTGACTGACTGACTAGTCGTAATGTCTTTATATTGCTTTGCAACTTTCGAAACATAACTTATGTGTCAAATCGTAAAACTGATATTATTAGTTAATCCTAAGTAAGGTTGTTGCGATTCGCGGGGGCGGGTGGGCTTTACATGTGTGGTGACTCGTTTTCAAAAGTGTTGATAGACATCACATTATCGACAAGTTCATGTACGCGTGCACGCACGGGTCAGGCTCGCCCGCCTTCGTGGGTTGCAGGGACTATAAATGAACGTACCTGTGTCACAGCATAGTCGGACCTCGATATTAATTAATTATGTAATTGAAAATTATACGATTAGGTACTAAATAATTCTCACTATACTTACCTGAATCTGTTAATATGCCTACACTCTGTTGTTACTAACCTAAATACATAACATACAATAAATTAATATTAAATAAAAAATAAAATAAAATATTCAAAATGCAGTCAGTGCGATGGCACATCAGACTATACATTTTTGTTGCAGAATATCATTTAAATATTTGTTGGTATGATGGATGTGGTTGTCTACATGCGATTTTTGCCGCAAAATGGCATTTAGACAGCCGCAGAAGATGCCACAGTGCCTCCTTCGATGTGCTACCGCCTGTACCTACGTAATAAGTGTTTACTACGACCACTCTCAACACAAGTTTAATTAACTGTTTTATCTAAACTGTGGTAAATGATGCTGGTGTTGAATTTAGATAATATTGGTATATTAGTATTATTTATTTGCTACTGTACTTCAATACTGTTTTTTTACCCAAATAAATAAATAAATAAATAAATAAATAAAATAGACCTATAGGTGTAGGTTAGCACTTTGAGCTATTTTATTCCTACTATTTGAAAGATGTGTATTCCTCGCTGTAAACATTAAACAAAAGACGGTCTTAACTGCCTTTTAATTAGGAGGTTTCAAAAGTGGCTCTTGACCTAAATATGTTGAGAACCGGCCTCTTTCAAGCTACTGTGAGACCCGCAGACATTTAACAAAATATGAAAAATTAACGTATAATTTGTGGCACGGCGAGTAATTTCGGTGTCATCGTTGGAATTAAAAGGTTAGAAAAATAATACTAAAAGCTGAAGGGAAATGAAAACTCACATCATAATACTGTGCCTCTTTAATTATTTGCGAATGTCACGGAGAGGTAGAATTAAAAACATGTTTTAAGAATGTTTTTTTATTACCTTTACCAGTGTTTATGTTTTTACCAACATCACTAATTACCCGAGAGAAGCCGCGAGCAGAAACTAGTCAATAATAGCTAGCTAATAGGTGAAAATAGTATAATGAAAATCAATACTGTAATACTGGGTTTCTTTTTTCTTTCAGGGGTGTAAAATTGTCCAAAGCGATATTTGCGCAGTATTAATTGGAGGACGGGACCTAAATTGGACATTTTTATTGAGTGAATTTACAGCTTAGCTGTAAAATAAAATAAATAGAGCAGAGCATCAATGAATATCTCACATAACGCCATTTATGATAAGAAATATAACAAACACCCTATACTTTGGTGTCCGTTAAACAATCTGAATGGTAAAGCGACTTATAAAAACTTGAATGTTTCAATTTTATGATCGATTACCATTGGGACCTTGAAAACTATAATGATTGATACAATATAGCTTTATAATATTATTGACTGAATTCGTTTACGACTCAATAGGTCCTGCCCTCTCGAACTTATAAGACAATGGAAGATTGAACGATAAAAAATATCCATAAAACTTGGATATCCCTCGGGAATAATATAAGTATTTACTGTCAAAGGGAAAGTAGGTTATCCTCAAGAAAATAACTTGCTTTCTTTATGGATGCAAATGATAACAATGCGCTCTGGAATAGTATAAAAGGAACATAGATACGAGGTAGGAAGATCATTTCATGGGTGGGAGTATAACATCGAGAGTTGCGACCAATATACAAAATGCAGAGTATCCTGTGGGTTTTCTAGAATAACTGGACCACGAAAGGACTTGAAACTCAATAAAATTTTTAGGACTGAGTTGTAAGATATAGATGTAAGATAGGATCTTATTTTAACTTTAACAAACGTCAAAAAATTGTCAAACTCCATAAAACACCGGTTATTGTTATAGTTATAATTATAGAAAGTTGGTGCAACTCAACCTAAGTATTAAGTTTTCACTTTTTAGGAATCTAGGACTTACTCGTAAAAGTAGCGAAAATTCTATGTAGAATCTTATTTTAATAAAAGTCTGGGGGTCTGATTTCAATTTATAACCGGTGTGATATGTCGACTCTATCAGACATTTTAACTTGTACTCGTATGCGTCCTCCTATTTTATTTTAATTAATTTCGTTACGGGTCCAATATAAGTACCTCTTATTTACTTTGGGACAAACTAGGCTTTTGATTGGGCATTTATTGGCGGTCAGGTTGATCCTGGCTACTGAAGAGTTGTAGAAGTGGGAATGAGAAGAGCCAAAAGTTCCTTATGACCCAGGAAGAGCGAAAGAGACAGAAATCTGAATTGACCAATATCGATTGGTAAAGTTATCCAATCGCTAAGTGATATCTCGCAAACTATGGACGTTTCTTGGAATATTCTAATAAAACAATTAGAAGTTTCGAGTTAATTACGACAAGTATTAAATTACAATCAGGGATATTGAAGGGGGCGGGTTGACTAATTTTGTGAGACAAGTCGCAACTTCGACTCTGATTATTTATAAAGTAACGCCAATAAATGATACTACCTACAGAATTGCGGAATATCTCTTGATAATCTTCGCAATTCTGAAAAATTCATCAATTACATCAATCTACAAAACTTAATTTGTAGAATACATTGAACTGTGACACTCCAACGTTTGAAAAGACAACGACACAAAATTCATCTCAGACAAATCAATAAACAAAGAAAGAAAAATAATCATCAATGTACGGCTTCCAGCCCATTTTCCCCAAAAAATTCTATTTTTGTCATTGGTTTTGAGCCATATCTTAAAGACTTTTCGTTCAAAACCCACTGAGGAAATTAAATATTAATGGATGGATTAACAAAAGCTGTACAAAGCTTTGTTCAGGTAGGCGGCAAAAATCAGAACAGTATTTACTAAAAGGATATAAAAAAATCATTCTCTGAAGTGTTTCCTAAAAATAAAGTTTGTCATATTATACTTTTGGAGATAAAGTCGAGTAAGTTACTTATTGATAATGTCTGAGGGTACTGTCCTATTTTATTTCAATGAATTAGACCCTTTCGGGAAGTGCTCTTTGCCTTATACCATTCTATGTTTATGGACATTAGGTGAAAGGTTACGGAGAAAAACCGATGGGAAATCTTTGACTGGCACACGTTAGGTGACGTTTTAAGGTTAATCTGTACAACGCAAAGTTAGCGATGTAGTATGGTATTAAATGAAATTCATGCTATCGATAGGGCAAAGCAAACGAAAGCTCGTACTTGATGGGCACACATTTGCAGATGTTAAAAAAGGCCGCAAAAAATAACGATACCGCGAACTAACGCTGCACAGCGCCATCTATTAGCCAAATTAGTAAACAGTCATTTGCCAGGCTCTGTTTCTACGAGTATCATTGCTTATTTCAGTTATTTTAAGAGGTTCTAGATTTTTTGTACGAACATTTTGATTCATTCTCTTTCCAAACTCACCAGCTCTATTCCACAGCTGTATACCTACGTATGTATATGTATACAGTGGCGTTGCCACCTCCTGAAGTGCTAAAACACTTTAAAGACAAAGACTTGCACCGTTGTAGCCCTCGTACAGTCTACCGCGACTCCAGAAATGTATTTTCGCCTCTAAACTCTCAGTAATTAAGACCAGGAGCAGCTGCCGACTGTATTTCACACGTCTCTAGCGAAATTACTTTTCATTTAAGTCACTAGTTTTCCGGGAAATTCTTGTATAACAAGTATTTAAGTTAAAGTTCTAAACTACGTTTCATTAATAAGTTTGGAGTGATGTTATACAATGAACGTGTATTTTTTGGTTTGTTATTTCAAAATAATAACATTTTGATCTAATTCTAGACAGTTAAAATGTTGTTTACGTTTTAAAAATATAAAGTTTTTTAAACCAAAGAAGAACGGTCACGCCCCATAAACCTAGACACATTCCAAAGCAGCTGTAATAGACATTTAGGTAGGTACATACATTGTAGATAAATAGGCATTTTGTATTAGTTTTTATGTAACGCCTGAACAAAAACATAGAGCAATATTTTAGTGTTAAAAATATATAATTTAACTAACTAAGAAATGACAAAAAACTGAGGTATGTCTCGTTTCTGTCGGGCTTGGGTCACAGATGACCGTTCTTCTTTCGTCACATGCTACCTACATGGAAAGTTTACACTGCACATTTACTGTTTTAAGGTTATATTCATGCTTATGATTTATGTACTTGTTTACATACAAATACCTTATCTTATCGGTAGGTATAGTAGATCATAATTTATCATCACATTTTCACCTGACGTGCAAAATTGTGGATGAGTAAATCTTATTTTAGAAATAGCATTCGTCGTTACTAGCCTTCATTTCTGTATTTTTCATGTAAGTGAATTCAGGATCTGCATTAGCATATAGAACAGTTTTCACATAGACCTTCGTCATGCCGTATCCCGAATCTCTGGATGAAACCACTGGCAACGAGTAGTATTGAATAAATAAAATGTCACCTTGCTTATCACACTTCAATATCTTTACTTTTTTACGGCTGAAATGGAAATGTAGCGTGGAACACACATATAGGGTGGACAGATGACAGATAGATAGATAAACACTTTATTGTACACATAACAGAAAAGATAGAAGTATACAAAAGAGACGGCAAAAAGGCGACCTTTTCGCTATGAAGCGATTTCTTCCAACAACCTAAAGGACATGTTAAAGGTTGCAGAAAGCGATTGCGTTTCCAGCCAGCCTCTCTGGAAATCATTGAATCAATATTGTTCAACAGCAGAGGTCAGATGATGATGATATTATAATTTTAAGATTTTCTTCCCATACAACATCTATGAGATAGTCGGGTTTTGGCAGCTCATAAAAAGTAAGTTAATTGAGTTCGTTCATTCGTTCGTTTCAGCCAAATGACGTCCACTGCTGGACAAAGGCCTCCCCCAAGGTTTTCCACAATGAACGGTCCTGCGCTGCCCGCATCCAGGATCTTCCCGCGACCTTTACCAGATCGTCGGTCCACCTAGTAGGAGGCCTGCCCACGTTACGTCTTCCAGCCCGTGGTCGCCACTCGAGAACTTTCCTGCCCCAACGGCCATCGTTTCTACGAGCTATGTGCCCCGCCCACTGCCACTTGATTTTAGCAATTCTGCGAGCTATGTCGGTTACTTTGGTTCTCCTGCGGATCTCCTCATTTCTGATTCGATCACGTAGGGAAACTCCGAGCATAGCCCGCTCCATCGCCCTTTGGGTGACCTTAAGCCTTTTTATGAGGCCCATAGTAAGCGACCACGTCTCAGATTAATTGAGTAACGGAGTATTATTAGTTAATTTGTAAAGCTTAATTAAGTAAGAAAACCCCTTTTTGCCACCTAGACAAAATAAAAAATGTGTTGTAAAAATCATCCTCATTGTCCCCAAAATTTGTTTCTTTTTATACATTACTTAGTTCAATTCCAGTAACATTTAAACTTTTAAGTGCTAAAAGCGTTATCTTCATGGGTTCATCCAGCCATAAGATGCAAGTGCGTTATTTTTATAAGCCATTTAACCACAGCTCCGTTAAGGCAAGTCTATCCAATTACTATCAATCCTGCAGTCGCAGCCGTTCCTTAGCCTTTATGGCCACCGGTCACTGATTGCGTTTCTTAAGGTGCGTTCACATGAACGCGGTGCTAAAGGTATGTTCAGACTTATAAAAATACAAAATGGCTTCCTATTATTAGTATGTATAGGACCTTTTCAGGATAATTATTGGATTGGAACAGCGCTTTTCATGGAACCACCATGACAGAAATAGTCCACTCCAAGAATAAGGAATGTGGCTACATTTACTTAGCGTTATGTAAATCTCAATTTATTAGTTAAATATAGACGATTTAGATAAAAATCTAAAAGATATACATTATAGAGATAGATAGTTTGATGTGCCTACTTTCATCATCAAAACAAAACTCACCCTAGCTATTGGGGCATGTCAAAACCTTCATAGTCCTTCGCAACCGGATCGTACAAAATTCACCGCCATCTCCAACTTTAGGAGTGTCATTGAAAGGGGGATCCCAACAATGGCTTTAATAGCATTAGGACTAAAAATTCTACTACTCGCATCGTACAAAGGGCTCGGTGACAAAGCAAAAACTCCCGCGCACAAAAGCAAAGTTACGCTAATGACGTCACGGGGCTGCCTGACCGCGGCCACAGTCTGACGAGAACAGACATGCCATCTAATCAAATGTATCAAATGAATACAAACACCCCCCTATGATATAACTTTGTAACTTAAGTTACACGTTTGTACAACTTACGAACTTATGACATACGAACTAGAACTGTCTGTTGAAAGTCGTACAGACGTGTACATAATCTACAATGTTATTTATATTGGGTGTCGATCATTTTGCAAATACATATAGTGTTCTGTCGGCCGTTTGGTGTAGTGGTTCTAAAACGGACTACTATGCCGAGAGGTCCCGGGTTCGATTCCCGGCCGGGCAGAAAATGAAATGATGAATTTTAATTTCTGTGACGGGTCTGGGTGTTACTATGTATAATATGTATGTATTTAAAAAGTATATATGTAGTATATCCGTTAAACTAGCACCCATAACACAAGCATATTAATTGCTAACTTTGGGGCTAGATAGCGCTGTGTGAAATTGTCGAAAGATATTTATATTTATTTATATTTTATATTATTAATATGTTGGTAGTAATTTTGACACGAAAAATAACAACTACGTCATCTGTGAAGCGCGACGAAGCATTTAAAATTTTTGTAACAGTGCATGTAAGGAATCCACACGAGACGAGAATTACAAGTCCATTTTACTGTCTGGAGATTTCAGTTAACCCTTTTGTTTGTATTTCATAAATATTTCAAACGCAATGTAAGTAAGCAGGTCTGCATTTAGATGCGAGCATCACAGGACCGTTTGTAGTAGAAATCATTTGGCTGAAATTAATATTGATGAATGATGAATTTAATGTATTTTAAAGTAGTGTATACCTAACCTAGACTTGTAATTAGTTAATTCATTTTTTTTCTCAATTTTTTGTACGGTTTGCTTCAAAATGTCCTGGCTGTTCCCTCCGGTCTACGGCCGAGGTAATCCTGCGTAACAAGGAATACCTTTCTGGCCGGGTTGCGTGGACAAAGCCGTGACGTCACCCTCACTGGGCTAATAGTTCAACGACCCTTGACTTAGTTTCCCAACTTTTTGACAAATGTCTACAAATTTCGGCTTTAGTGAATGTGTGGAGGAAAAAAGCTCAGAGTTTTGGGATTGACAGAAGTTTTGATGACGTGGGTTATGGTGGATTTGCCACAGAGTCGACTTGTCACACTACTACTCTAGTGTGTTTTAGGGTGAATTCGACCAAATAAGAGTAGAGTGGAGTGAGAGTAGAGAATACTTTCAGAATAAATCGTCAGTTATTAGTCATTTTGATATATTTGCCATACTGAAACTGTCAATGTGCCAGTTATACATGAGTTATTCTCGGATAAAAGTTTGGTCGAATCGGGCTTAATAGACAATTCCAGAAGTGTGATTGCTGTCACAGATCCATTTCCCATCAAGTAAATAATGATTATATAGTCCCAGAAACCTAAGTTGGACCGCATTTTTTCATTCGTAAAATATTCAAATGAAGGACTACCTAGTCCATCCTATAGGTATTTCAAAGTCTTGATTAGATGGTGACCCTACTCATCTGCTGACAGCTGTAAAGTTTCGCAGCGGCATTGTTTAAAGAAGACTTCCGAAGTAGAGACCGTTAAAAGTTTACGGACAGAAAATTCTTCTGATATAATCCACTCTGTCTTGGTATGGGGCCTAAAGCGTAGAGGCTACACCTGTGGCAGCCATTGTAGTGTTAGATTGTTTTCGTACATCGTTGGTGGCTTGGAAGAAGCATGAATGCAGAACAATGCGACGTTAACTGTAGTTATTTTTTTCTATAGAAAAAAATACAAACAAGAATTAGCCTAGGCGCAGACCATCGATTTTTCGTCGGCCGATAATTTAGTCGGGCAGTTGATCAGTATGGGCATGTATGGAAGTGCGCACATTACGCCGATTCGATTTGACCCAACTATCGGCCAACTAAAAATCGGTGGTCTGCGCCTAGTCTTAACGCAACTTGAGTCGACTCCAGTGGACTAATTTGCAATGAATGCCCCTTCATAAAGTCATGTCAGTATACCGCCAGTAAAGTTATCGATGATTTAAAAACTAACGGCTAAACCTTGCCGTAACAATCCAAGGATATGACGTCACACTTTTCTAAAAAAATAGAGTAGGTTATTAGGATTTAAAATCATCGTATGAATCATCTTTGCTTTTCTCGTTCTCTGTTACACAGTACCTCAGTACCGTCACGAAGGTGGAGTTGTTAGACAGGAGCTACGGTTGCTACGGAATTAGTTAAAATCACTCGTAGCTAATTGCTACGAGTTTTCGCCTGCCGCGTTTCGTAGCAAAACGAAGGTGTTTTAACTACGTGACTTTTAAGTGATTCACAGGCTTCTCTTATCAGTTGTCTTATCAGCTTTCCTGCATGAAATTACTAAATCGCGTGCGCGACATTTTGTATGAGATCGACACTGGCTTTGTCTCTTGCACCACTTTTTCAAGGTTGCTTTTTAAAAAAATGCTAATATTGCGTGCATTTTTTTCGTGTTATTCGCAGTTATTAAAAAAAAAGAGTATCTTTGCGTGACTGATTTTGACAGATAATTAAAGATATAGATGACCCACGCTGAACTGTCCCGCCAAACTCAATGACAGGGGGGCGCTACCATCGTTCAACTATATGGTTTCCAACATGGCAAAAATCTGAACCAGCGATCCGGTATTGACGGTGGCGCCCCACTGTCAATGTCATCGACAGGACAGTCCAGTATTTTGGAACTATAAACTACTTACCTATTCCTTTTCTTCCAAATTTAAAAGTATGTCTAGCGAGAGACCACAAATAAAAAACTTATGCTCGTTTTCACCATCAATCCCTAAGTTTTAAGTGACCCCTATGACAACAAAATTCCTGTTATTTGTTACCATAGGGATCACTTAAAAATTAGGGATTGATGGTGAAAACGGGCATAGGACTAGCAAAGGCTCTTCTAGTAAAATGGCAATAATAACCCATCGGTGTAATTGGTCTCGAGATCTATGGAACGCGCTGGTTCAAACTCTACGCGGACTATTGTGGCGACTTTACTTGTACGTAACACAAGCATTTTTATCTTTAGCTTATCACGAGGGGTTATTGGGACTATAATTAGTAATTTGTAAAAAACAATGACCAATATTTGTTAAAACAATTATTGCGCCATTTTTATTTTTTGGCGTAACTTTTATTTATTCCAGTCGCCGGATCCATAAAAAAATAATAATTTTCGTCCGGCGACTGGGACCACTCATAGATAACTTAAAAGAAAATATTATTCAATCCAAAATTGGTACAGTACTAAAATCCATGAGTGGTCCCAGTCGCCGGAAGAAAATTATTTAATTTTTACGCATCCAGCGACTGGGACCGCGGTCCCAGTTAATTGCGGTCCCAGTTGACAGAATCCTCAAATAACGTGTCATGTCAAAACGCCGACCTTCATCCAATAACGCCGCCAATGTGACCTCATATTGAACCCGAATAATTAAGGCTCTGGTGTTAATTATTACAAGCTTCAGCACACATAATTAAATATGAAATATTAGTACTTTGTTAACATCTACAAAGAGTTAGGTTTGTTGTAATGATGCTGTTATTTCTTAAAGATATTTTTTTATGGGGTTAGGAGGCGTCCGCTACGTGTCATTTGAAATATAACAAGGAATAATATCTTTCTTAATATAAAGGTGGACCGACGACCTCATAAAGGTTGCAGGAAGGCTCTGGATGCGGGTTGATATCAACCGGGCGATGATGTAGAAAACACTGGGCGCTGGAGGATGCGTATGTTCAGTAGTAGACGTTCTGTGACTGAAATGGTGATAATGATGATAATAAATTAATATTTTTAAACAGATCAGTAGACTATACACAAAACATCTCTTTAAGATTATAGTAATAGAACATTCTTGACCTGAAAACCTATTCAAACAGACTTTATCCATATAAAACTTAATCCATGACAGGACGATAGCTTACACCGACAGTTTCAAAGGAATAAGCCTTTTTATTTCCTGAAAAATCTCCTTCAAGGCCGCAGACTACAACTGATCCGAATTCACGTGGACATGACTTATTTTGTCCCGTCTCTTGGGTCAACGAGTTTGGCACATGAATATTTTTAGATATCGTGTAAAAAGTTGATACTAAGGGTGTTGTGTTCTCTCTCTCTTTCTTCTTTCATCTCTTTCTAACTGAGACCTTCAATAGGAATATTGGGTACATAGTCTAAGTATTAAAAACGAGCTGTTTACCAAATCCAGTAATTTCTTAAATGAGACGTCTAATTGTGTAGAAATGTCATTGAAAAGTTCATCATAATATTAAAGTATGATAAAGGAGATGACACCATAGGTACACCTGTCATATTATATTGTATGGTACTTACTACATATTTGTATGATATTACGGAGTTAAACCACTATTTTCTCGCGTGACAGATAAACTGACAAGAAAGTGATCCTTAAGGGTTTTCTTTTCCTTAAAAGTACGAAACCCTTAAAAGTGTCACCGATATGATTGTAGAGAAACCTTCGAAGGCAAAAATAAATCAAACGAAAATTTCTCGGCTCGAATAACAAAGGAAATTGATTAAAAACCGTTCAGGTATAAACAATCACTCTTAACTCACGGCGCGATTTTCACCCGCGCTCGCGGCGGTTGTGGAATTGCGGTTTTATTTCAAAACTTACGGGAGCGGTTATTTGCGCGGACTGCGCGGTTATTCAGAACTCACGTGCTAAGTCACTGGTACAAAATGGTCGCCCGCCGATCGGAACCCGATTACAACCGCGCCCGCTGCGGGCGAAAACTGCGTCGTGAGTTATGCATTAGTTTTTACATGCTAGCGGCTTAGCGACTTTCTGCATTCTACAGAAGCTGCGGGCCCGTAACCGCCACGGGCGCGGGTTAAAATCGCGCCATGAGTTCTTAGAGTAGGCGCACACCGTTGATTTTTAGTTGGCCGATAGTTGTGCCCGATTTCAAATTGTATAAATTGAATCGGCGTAGTGTGCGCACTCCCATACATGCCCATACTGATCAACTACCCGACTAAACTATCGGCCGACGAAAAATCAACGGTGTGCGCCTACTCTTAGCCTTAAGGTCTGCAGTCTTTAACTTGTACAGATACCCAAGATATTATGGTCTATAAAACAAAGTAGGTTGGAAATAAGTAATAACCAAAATCTCCATTTCACTTGTCAGTGGCCAGTCTCGGAACTTTTTCCCGCCATTCTTATTTTTCTTTTCGCTCTATTCGAAAAGAGTTCTAAATTCAAATACCCTTTTAAAATTCCCAACTAGTTTTAAAAAGCTATTGGCGTCATCTCATATTCTGCGACCGTCTGATATCCGAGCTGCCAATACCAGCGGCAATCGAACTCGTTGACACAGTTTTTCACATCTATTATTAAAAAGCTTGAGAAATGAAATTTATTGGCTGCCAGTATTTTCATAAGATGTTAAAATAACGATACAACGTTATTTAGAGGCACTCGGTTCAGACAAGATGGACGGTGTGTAAATAAGTTGTGTTTATTAGTTGTTTTATGGGACATTTATTTAGAGGTGTTGATGGATATATTGCCCAGTTTCTTCCGTCGGATCATTGTGGAATTTAATTTTATGGTTTACTTGTCGCTTATTGAGAGATCTTTCCGAAATTCTGCTTCAAACGATATATTTACGTATTAAAGTTATTAAAAACTTGTGTTAAAATAAAAGAAAAAGATCAGAAAAATATCTTCTGCCTTTACTAACGACTTACAAAAATTAGGTACTACTTAGTTATTTACTGTATATTTTATGTTTCCACAGGAATGCCGCGATGTCGTTCGTATTTTACACATGAAATAACTTCAATTTATCAAGTTTAACCTTCAAACCCAAAGATCAGAGCAGAAAAATACTTTTATTATTTTACAGCTTGTTTTCAGCGTGTACATGGGATGTTTTTTGCGAAAACAAGTGTCAGATATAAGACATGTGTTTGTGAGAAAAACAAGACTGTAAAACAAGTCGCAAATGTCACGTATATTAACTTACAAACGTTGCATAAAAGGTGATAGGTTACTTAAATTAAAGGTTTTAAAAGTTTCATGTGTTTAACCCTACGGTGGTCGCGCTCTAAAATATTACGTAAATGGTCGCGTGGATTACATGCGTAAGCCATTTTATGGAGTAAAAAAAGAAGACATCTCTTTATAAAAACATGTTTCTTTATTTTTTATATTTATTGTTATGTATTAGTTAATGAAATAATCAAACAAAGAAACGAGAAGTTCTTCTCAGTTTTTATAAATTAACCAAAACATAAAAATCATCATTTTTCATCAAGAAAATGTCAACTTTGGCAGTTCAGAAATTATTCAGTACTAATTGCACTTATTTATTAATTATATTTTGAAAAAGAGATACAGGCCATCATGGAATGATAAGGACAAATAAATTTGTTGCACGAATTACAAGTATTTCCAGAACTTTATTTCGCTTTCTTCCGCAGTCAAAGTAGCGACCTAAAAACCTCCGCTGTGATGGTTCTGAGTTAGATGGCTAATCACTGGTCTGAGAAACTTGTTCTCTTGTGGAAGAATGTGCACTTCTGCATCAGAAACCGAAGAGTCGCTAGAAGATACGCTTTCATTGTCAATTACTTCTAGCCATTCCGCAATTTGTGCTTTTTGTCTATTGTTCATGATTTTTATCTAAAATACAATGATTTTAATGAAAACACCAATGTAAATACATACCTATGCCGTAATTATTTATTATTAAGCATTAATTTACACTAATAATGCAAAAACAAACACATTAAGTAAAAAAGGTTACTTAAAAAATACTTACGTAATTGGTCGCGCGGATTACACGGGTAGACCATTGGCATTTACGGGGCTCCTGCGACACATCCACAAGCGACCTGGCGCTCACACGTCATTAAGTGTGATCTTCGACTATGCAACTTAAAGTACACGAAGTATCAAAACGATCGCGTTGACCGATTTCAAAATATTCGACAATTTGCACGAGTGGATTACGGGTGTAATCCACGCGACCACTGTAGGGTTAAAAGTAAGTAGGTATTGTTTTGTAATGATAATCTGTATGTTACTTACTTCATTGATATTATACTAAGGTAAAATTGAAAACGTTTAAGTTAGTGATAGAGCTCGTGAAGCACTCTTTGGTTCAGTGACTAGTTTTTCGATAATTTGTATAGTTTAAAAATAATCGAGTGAAGTCATTTCGGTATCGTTTCCACCCTGTATTAAGTAACCATATTATCAGTAAGCAAAGCAAAGGAAACCTGCCATCATACCTACAGCTTCCATAGTCTACAGGCGTCGAAGATCGTTATTCATGTACTCAGGTACTAAAATCAAATTAACTGTCGATATAAAACCCTCAGAAGGAAAGCCTTTCATACCTTCGGCTTGAGCCCTAAAATTCCCGGTATTTATTTGAGTAATGACCTGACACGTTATTAATCTTGAATTCTTTAGGTCGACGTAAGAAAATTTGAGGAACTGGGCGTCCATTTTACTTTGACCCGTCGTCTCGAGGGCCTCGTTAAGACTTTGTAAGAACCTGTGTTGGGCCCATTAAAAGTCAGGGTTCTTCTTAAATTGGCCTGTTATCGCCATTCGTTGGCGTTTTGATGTAAGGTCTTATATTCGTGGTAATTATTGACTCTTTGTTAGGTTACGAATAACATATTTGTATTTATTATTTATGTTAACTAGCTTCTGTGTGTGGCTACGTCCGCATATGTTTCACTTTGTCGCAAATTTATTTCACAGTTTCATGGGTTAAATAAATTGCATAAGTTAACTTTTTAAGCTCCTTGTAACATTTGAAATGTGCCAGTGAAAGACTCAAACAATATGAGGTAAGCCATAACAAAGTAACAGGCAGACAAAAAAGTTTGTGTATTAAGTATAAGTACGTGTTACACTACTTATAAACTTAATTTTTAGATGTAGTAAAAATCCATTATAAATTAAAGACAGACACTCCATTTTCTTTAGATAATAAAATGTCTAGTAGAAATCTTTTTCTTCTTTTCAGTCCAAATAATCAGATTAATAGTAGTTCCCGATCTCCAACCCGCCTGCCAAGCGTGGAGATTATGGCAAAACCCTCCACTATAGTGGAGGAGGCTCATAGTCCAGCAGTGGACTGTAAAGGGCTGTTGATTGAAAGTGCCCCTAAAGCCCACCCTAAAGTGCTGTATTAATAATAAATAAAATAAATAGTAATTCTTTCTTTCATAAAACATTACATTGCAGTAGGCACATAAATAAGTTGCTTTCGGTCGGTCTGGTCGTTATGGAACTCCTTGGGGAAGGCCTTAGTCCAGCAGCCGTCATTTGACTGAAACGAACGAACTAAGTTAAACTACTGCAAATAAATTTAAATATCGAACAGTTCCCATCGATCTAGTCAGGATCCATTAGTCCAGCAATAACAGAACGTTCTGATTTAACTTGATTACGAAAAAAGGAAACTGCCAATCTCTTTCCATTTGGAATTCGCTCTTAAACAAATTGATTCAATTCCGAAGCCTGGGACAAGAATGCTTAGCTATATTGAACTTTACAGCCTTGTGTTAAGGTTTATGAAAAAATTAAGATGTAGAAAACTCGGTGTGATTAAAATACTGTATAACTTCTGTGTGCTTATTCGTTTCGGCGAAATTTTGACATGATTGGATCAGGAACGGTTTGGTTTTTATTTCACTTTTAATTAATATTGTCAATTTTAATGATTGAAGAAGTAATTACGTTTATATTTTTATTCGGTTTCATGAAGAATAGATTCGCTGATGGAAAAGTAATTATTTATAGCTCCTTTTTTTCTGTATCTTATGTCTTTTATAGCGTGCTTTGTGATCAAAACAAACGTTAGTATGTGTAGTTTTATGTATCATTTAAAACTTAAACCTGATAAAAAATATAACAGGTGAGAAGCAAGCCAAGAACTTCCTTGTCCCATCCCCCCGTATTTCAGAAAAAAACTTGAAAATTTTCTTTTTAAAAATTCAATTGGACAATTGCGTTGAGCAATAAATATTAGCTGAATCATTTTAGTTATTTCAAAAGAATTCAAATTACAAAGGGTAAAACAGTTTTTCTATAAAAAAAGAAAACACTTTGTAGTTAGCTGCAACTAAAAAAAAAGGTCAACAATCAAAGCAGATCCGATGTAAACAAGAACTTTAACTCTTAAAGTATTTAAATAATGCAAAATGGCGTAACTCCGTTTTCCTTTATACCAGGAGATATTTTCAAGTTGGCAACATCGTCCCGGGGAAAGTTACCTGAAGTTTATGTTTTCTAATGATCGTAAATGTTTATGTGTGTGGAAAAGTTATTTAATTTCGGATACGCGAGGGAAATATTAAGTATACCTATTAGTGTCCTTTGAGAATCATTAGAACGCGTAGTCAAAGACATCAGAAAAGAAGTTACTTTAGGAATATTTAAAATAATCCCATGTGAAGGATCGTGCTGCTAAATATAGATTTTTTGCAATTTGTAACCGTTTTTAAATAATAAGAGCAATAAACAAAATCGAATCGAAAACTTATTTTTAAACACTATTACTTACATTCAAATGGTTTATTTCTTAAAATATGGTATTTCTTGAAATGTGAAATATGGTTCTATTTTAGTTTTACTTTTTAATATTAACTTGCTTGAGCCAACGTTCACCAATTGATGCGAGAGTTCGTTTCATCGTAAACTTTATTTTTCGGAAATATTTAACTGCTTTAGAATAAGAAATAATGTGCAAGTACATCATAATGTGACCTTTCATGTTTAGACTAGATAAAGGGAGGGCAGTGACGTAGATGCCTTTAATGTTTTAGTTCACGTGACAAGGGATGTCTGTATCGGATAGTAACAGAGCTGTCCACCAAATGTTAAGAAGTTGGTATACCTCCAGTCCTCCAATGTGAGTGAACTTACTGAAGATAAAAAAAAGTTGGCAATCCGTAGAAATGCTGTGGAATCTAATATTTGTGACAATTCTGACATTGTGTTACGCGTATTTTTAATCGTTTAATTTAACATGATTTTAAATTTGCAACTTTCTGTCATTGATTTTGGTTTGTCAGATCTCAGATAAAGTCACTGGTTGTTGACTGCATTTTTCGTACTCGTTGATCTTTATAAAAAAAACTGCGACATTTATTCATATTATGTGATCTCAGTCAACCATATTTTCTAGCACATTTCTTCTGAGGTTCTTGCAAAGGGAAAACTCAGATAACAATGGCAACTACAATAGCAGTGATAAATGTATTCCGATTACTCATTCTCGCCTTCGGTACAGGCACAAAAACCTGTTTATTTAAATTAAACCGTCCAAGCTGTAAAGAACCATCGTTAGATAACTGGGTCAGGATCCAAGCTTTGTTTTTATTCCTTTTCTTACTGGAGTTAGAGTGGATTATCTATACTTACTTACTTACTAATATTATAAAGCTGAAGAGTTTGTTTGTTTGAACGCATAAAATTAAATTTCAGGAACTACAGGTCCGTTTTGAAAAAAATCTTTTGTGTTGGGTAGCCTATTTATTATCGAGGAAGGCTTTAGGCTATTGTATAACATCACCCCACTACAGCCAATAAGGGCGGAGGAGTAAAAAAAAAAAGTTGCATAACGGGAAATATTATTCAAACTACATAAAATATTTTCACGCGTACGAAGTCGCGGCCAGACTGTAGGTAATTCATAAGTTACGTTTTACATGAATCGCAATATAATAAAGACTCTTTTAGGTTCTCCTATTTCAAGGAGTCGACTTTCGAGAGGTCTCAGTCCTCAACTTCGAGGGATCGACTAAAGAGGACTGGGAGGACACTTCTACATAATGTCTTTTTCAGTGCCTCGTGTGTCGATGTCGTAAAAAAGATTTGGACAGCACTTTAAAGTTTCAGACCTTACATTTTTGATGGAAAATGGCGTCTAAGCCTGGGTGCAGACCATCGACACTTGGTCGATAGTTGGACCGGATTCTAATTTTTATGAAGAATCGACCGTAATGTGCGCACTTTCATACATCTCCATACTGATCAACAACCCGATCCTACTATCGCCCAACTCAAAATCGGTAGTCTGCGCCTAGGCTAATACAACTCTTTAACATGTCATATACATAACGATTAGTTAGCCAAGTTATTAAAATTACAAAGATTGTCGTTTATTGAAGTTATCAGTGAGTCAGTTGTGAAAAATAATATACTGAACGGAAGTGAGAACAAAATAAAAAAGTTGAGGCGCTTGAAAAACCGAAAAAATAATGTAAACTTCATATAAACGAAAAAGAGATAAACTGAAGAATATCGGCATTTCCAGGCGACTACACAAACAAATTTTTCTGGCTTGAAAGTGGATTTCAGGAGAGCAGTCTTTAAGTGACAATATTTGTCATGCGCAAATAAGAATAAATGTTAGGGTACTGCCGCTTCTTATGAGGATTTACAAGGATATTCCTATGTATTCTGGCTTATGTATAAAACCATTTTCACCTCCCATAAATTATAATTGTGAGAATGATTTCCAGTTCAATAATGTCTTTATGGCGGGCGGTTGCACATAGCTCGGAGAGCTGATGGCCTCTGGGGCAGGAAAGTTCTTGAGTGGCGACCACGAGCCGGAATACGTAGCGTGGGCAGGCCTCCCACTAGGTGGACCGACGATCTGGTGAAGGTCGCGGGAGGTGCCTGGATGCCAGCGGCGCCGGACCGGTCCTTGTGGAAATTCTTGGCGGAGGCCTTTGTCCAGCAGTGGACGTCTTTCGGCTGAAACGAACGAATGTCTTTATGACTTCAGTCAAAAAAGGAAAGGACGTTTACAGGTGAATAACGGCTTCCCCCAAAGATTTCCGCAACCACCGGTCCTACGCTGCCCGCATCCAGGCGCTTCCCGCGACCTTCACTAGATTGTCGGTCCACCACATGAGAAGCTTGCCCACACTGCGTCATCTAGTTCCTGGTCATCATCATCATCATCTCAGCCATAGGACGTCCACTGCTGAACATAGGCCTCCCCCAATGCTTTCCATGTTGCCCGGTTGGTAGCGGCCTGCGTCCAGCGCCTTCCGGCTACCTTCACGATGTCGTCGTCCGCATTGTGGGTGGACGTCCCACGCTGCGTTTTCCGGTACGCGGCCTCCACCTTAGAACCTTGCTGTCCCATCGGCCGTCAGCTCTGCGTACTATGTGCCCTGCCCATTGCCACTTCAGCTTGCTAATCCGTCGGGCTATGTCAGCGACTTTAGTTCGTTACGGAGTTTATGGTCGCTCAAGCTTTTTTATTTGGGCTGATATTTTCCGTGGTCGTCACTCAAGAGCTTATCTTTTCTAGTGTGATATTTGAAACAATATAAAGTGTATTTTTGCATAGTCCGACCTCGATTGATCCTTGGAACATCGGCTAAAAACGTCAAGTTCATCTGCTTCACGCATCGCCAGCGTCGTTATCTTTTAATGAATAGATAAACCATTGACGCGTTGTAATACTTGTAATCGACGACTTAACGGTGGAAACTCCGCAGGTGATTTATCAAGGTCGTGTAATCAGTGACAAGCATTTGGAGTCGAACCTTAACTTCGAACTCCTCCTATGTTCTTCTGATTAATTTCGTTGCGGGTCCAATGACAGTTTATCTTTCCCCTGGGACAAAGTTGACCTTCAGTGGTTGGGTTTTTATTGGAGGTCAAGCTGTAGATCCTGGCTACACAGGAGTTGCAGCGGTGGGAACGAGAGGTGGGAATAGTCCCGTAAGCCTTTGGATTTAAGATCATAAAATCAGCCGTTCTGTTAGCTACAAACAGACTTTAGCTTCGCATACATTTGGTTACCTTTTTTATTTTTATTTTTTATCCACAACGAGGAAGCTCTTGGCCTGTATCTCACCTGATGGTAAGTGATGATCAGGCCGACCTGTCTGCTTTCAAACATTCTTATTCCTTAGGAGCTATAAACAACATTGTCCCTCTTGCCCCCTTTTCCATTGTCCTGGACTGGGTTTGGTTAAAAATTCTACCGCACAACAAGACGCTTATATAAACGATTATATGTTATAGAGTTATATTAAGAGCGAGTTTGCAATAAAAAAATTGTCTGTTGTGCTGTCATCTGTATATTTTCTGTCACAGGCAGATAAAGTAATTTTATTCAATTTCCTTCTTATTTTTAATATTTTTTTTACAATGTAAATTATAAAAAGACTAAAAATACATTATAAAAAAAATTCTTAAAAATAGTTAATCCGCTGGTAGCGGAGCAGGGCCCAAGCTACCGGTGGTCAGGGTCACAGGCTGAGGAACCTCCGGACAATGCGTGCCGTGCTGAGGATCACCGCCTTTTGAATTTTATTTATTGTTAAGAAGCTAATAATGTTCATTGTTCATAATTGCATTTGCTTTTGTTTCAGGTGGCGTCGTTAGTTTGTGTGGTACGTATATAATTGTTTGTCAACTAGGTAATTACATACAAACAGAATGCCCTGGAGAATTGACAGAATTATCAAGTTCACACTCGGAGAGAACTACAGTTTACGTTAGTCACAAAGGGTGACACTTAAGGCTACTGTTACACTAAATAAAATCTAACAATCCTGAATCCAAGGTAAATCGTTTTGACAATTTTAAAGACTATTTTTTGATAGCTTTTATCTGCAGAACAAGTTTGGCTTATCAGTTGTCAGTTTCTGTATGGAAAATCCTTATGTAAGTTATCATTCATGAAGTGGGCTGCGTTTACTTTAACATGACCGCTGACTGTTGCGATTGCGATACGGTGTTGATCCCTCTCCAAGTTTTAAGTCTGCTATGACCTTTACTTGACAAAATGGTCCGCCATCGTAGTTGGTGTCAATCGAATTAGAAACTTCCAAGTTAGTTATGCTAATAAGACAGACGGCAATTTGACGTGAATTCTACAGTTGAATTGCTGTTCAGTTTAGTTTATAAACTATTGAGAATGTCACCATCTCTACGTGGAATTATCTTTGAGGAGGTTGTAGGTACCACTGGTTAATTATTTATTTTGTAACATCAATCAACAACGACTCTCCTTTATTCTAAGACACTATAAATGAATCATGAATATCATGATACAAAAATTGACTTTCACGAAACTATATAGATAAATATCTTTGGACAATTTCACACAACGCTTTCTAGCCACAAAGTAAGCAATAAATATGCTTGTGAATATGAACTAGAATGATGGAAAAACAAAAATATTTATCCATATGCATCCCGTCAATCTTTGAAAGAGGCTGATAATAATTTCAATGTCTAGCGGTGCTTCTTTTTAGAACTAGCACTAGCAAGGCACTAGCCCACATTACATAGGGTATGTTAGTGTTACACGTACAAAAACGCGTTTTGTAAGCTTTAACTGACTGTCAATTTAATTTTTTAACTTACATGGGCACCCTAGCTAATCAGTCGACCACTTGGGGTCCTAGAGAACAGTTTGGTCATTTCCAATGTTGGGTATCTACAGCTCTCTATGTTTCCTAAGCAAAGTAAAGCTTAAACAGGCTTGTCTTCTATCCATTTGAATCAGCCAGTGTAACTCCAGCCTTATTCTACCTAGAATTGGATCAGCAGTGTAACCCCAGCCTTGTATAGTTACGAGGTTTGTTTACACTCCTCACAGTCCTCTTGGCCTCACCCAATCAGTTCTAACGGCAAACATTTGCCTTTGTTGAACTCAGATAAACTTGTTTCTTCCTACTTCCTTCCCCCGATACAGAACAAAAGGGGATGGTCTTACACATAAGGCTGTGTAGAAAATGCCTGAAATCCAAATAAAGGTTAAGTTTATTTCTAAGCTTGTTAGGTACGCCTAGTTCTACCCTATCCAAAACATGGCAATACGATATCCTATTTACTTACTTACTAGGAATTTTCATAAAACTACAGACTATTATTTATAGTCGTGATAGAATATATAATTTTCGAAGAAGGTACCTAACTCGTAATTTCGGGGAACCTAATTGGCAAAAACTTTTTTATTTTTTAAACGTCATGTTTATAGCATAAAGTTCAAAATCTAATGAGCAGTTCTGTATGTATTATGTACTTTAATATAATATGTATGTTTATTGTTATGAAACTTATTATGAAGTTTCTTCAATCTCGGTTAAAGGGCTCCTAAACCTAGTTCGAGAACTGATCATACAAGATTGAAGCGTGCTGCTATAACCAATTTAGAACATTATATGTCCTAAGTGCCATTTTTATAGGCTAATATGGATTTATGTCCTATTAACCCAGTAACTTTGTAACAACTAAAGTTACGGGATCGGTCGACCCCATCCGCTCGGAAAGTTGAAATCAGTTTTAGTGTAAAGTTTCGTAGTAAAGATACCTCGGAAATTCCTGGATTGCTCATATGGAAATGCTATGTTTACGTTTAATCCAAGCCAATAAATATTAAACTTGAATATTTGACTTTGCGATCACATCTATCTTTTCATATGAATGTATTAATTACGAGTAACTATGGGCATTGAGAATTCACCCTCAATAAGCTTTTTTGGTTTGTAAGATAATAGCTTCGATCTTTTGTCATGTAGGTACTCGTAAGTAAGTACTAAGTTTTAAGACATATTATTTAATATGTCTATCTACACACATGCGTAGTACCTACTTACCAAATGACAAAAGATCAAAATATTGCGTCTTTGAAATTGTCCATAAAATTGCTCATTATGACTCTTCCACCACTAGATACAGTTTTGCGTGACGCAAAGGAATGCATAGAATATAGGAATAACAAACAATCTGTTTCTCTGGATTCTCAGATGGTTTCAACTTCGAGTGCAAGTGTGGTTGTGTTCCCCGATCAATGAAGCACACGATGTCATGCTCTGCGTGCCCAAACAACTGCACGCAGGAAGATTTAATGAATGCTACTGACAACGCCACTCTTGTAGCAGAGTTTTGGGCTGACACTGTATTTGTTATCGACACGACAAGAAGAAGAACTCGTTATTACGAAACTATAAGCATTTTCGGGTTCCCCGGTCCCTAGCCAGTGCTCAATCATATTTTCTATCGTTCTACAGACTACGCATTGAAAGACTCAAGATACGATTTTATTATGAAGCCAAAGTCACTTCAAAGATAGAAATATCTCAAAAGCTGCCCCTGTCATATACGAGGCGTAATGATTTAAGTGTCTTCGAGGTGGCTCGGGCTTATTGCTTCCGATCAAGAGGGTTAACAATGGAGGCGATATATGGATAGAAGCGGTTATTCATTTTGAGGAAATCCTTTACGAATACGACCATAAAGAACGAAAGCCTAGGCACAGACCACTGACTTTTAGTTGACCGATAGTTGGGCCCGATTTCAATTTGTATGCAGAATCGGCCGATACCAAATTGGTGTAATGTGCACACTTTCATGCATCTCCATATTGATTGACAGCCCGAGTCAACTATCGGCCAACTAAAGGTCGGAAGTCTGCGCCTAGGCTAAGTGTGATAAAAAGCAAAAGAGAATGTAGGTTACTTATACGAAGAATTAGAAAAAAGGGCAAATAACAAAATCAAACAGGGCCGCGTCCAGTTCTCGCGCTCTACAAAATACCAATGATTCCATTCCCAAAATGTTCATTAGGCACAAACATTTAGACAAAGAAATATGTTGTTGTTTGTTATGTATTTAGGCATTTTTTAGTTCTTAGACTACTAGATTAGACTTATTTCAAGCCATACCCAAGTTTCACAATTTGCTTTATTTTAACTTTTAATTTTTATGCTTCTATGCTTGTTCTGTTATCTTGCAACAATTAAATCTCAAGGACCTTTGATATTAATAACGCTTTCTCGGTTATTTTTGGAGTTTCCATTCGAGATATTTCACGCTACCCTCGTGGAAATACGATTTCTCGTTTAAAATGAAGTGACAGTTAGACGTGAGCCTTAGAAAATTGTTAGCAGAGTTCCACTGTGTTATATTTAAGCTTTGCAAACTAGAATGTAGAGATTAATTTAACAAGATATAAAACACTAGTAGAAATACATATATTTCCCAGTTTTTTTCCCTAAATCGAAATAATGTTTTTTTTTGCTATAATATAAAATAAAAAAATATAAATAGTTTATTTACTAAAATATTGATTAAGTTACTAATAACAGTTGTTACATTTTTGTACCTAGATGTAAATATTCCGAAATGTAGAGAGACTACATTTCACACAACACAATAGGTTAGCGTGTATAAGTTCTACAACTTACATCAACTAGTTTCAGTAGCACAAAATTAAAACAATTCAAAAATCTTTCCTGTCACGTCCATAAAGCTTTCATTAGAACACTAAATGTAATTCCAGCGGCAGCTAGGCCGTTTATGAATGTAAAGCACCGCTTCCGTACTACCATTAGTACACGGCTATAACTTACCGCAAATTGCCTAGAACGGACCTAGGACACAGTGCAGAGAGGTTTGGAGTGCTTGTTCCATACTAAACTTCGCTTGCAAGATGAAGGATTAACTATAATGTTATCGTTTGGTTGTCTATTACCAACTGAGATTTGCTGGTAATGTAATGTACTATTTATAGTACGTATTATTACTTAAAATATTAAAAAAGTCAAGTAATGCTCATAGGTGAAAATGCGTTCGAAATTTGAATAATTCAACTACTAATAAAAAAAAATGTGACATTGCATTTTTTGACTCAGGGTACAGTAGATAAAGTATTAGATAGAGAAAATAGATTTACTATATCTTCGTGTATTATGTTTCGGTCGACGACCGGCCTAAACATGTAACTTTAAAAATAACCACTTCCTTTGAGGGGCGGTTTTTTTTATATTATGTCATCTTTATTAGACTATGGTGTTCTAAATTAAGGACATGTTAGAGGAAGCACGTGGGCTGCTGTCACCTCCTGTTTATAGTGTGTTAACATGTAATTTTATGATCAGTTAATGTATTTCTTCTTCTTTTATCGTATGGGTGGTTATAACTGAGGTTACATAACTGATATTATGAGCTGCCATAGAAGTCTGGATTATTCAATACAACCTAACGTAGTCGTAATGTAAGTGTAGTTCAATGTAAGATAATAGGCTAGTTTCCAAAAAAATTTTTTTAGTCCGTCATGTTTAATATCAAAAAATACTGGACACATATATTTTTATTTGTCAATCTAACAAATAATTACATAGTTATGGTGCGTTGAAGTTCCGCACGACGTCACATGCGGCACTTTTATGCAAGCATTGACGTCACGGGCCTCTTCTTATGAACTTTGGCGCGCTTTATCTCTTTAAATTTTCATTAGTTTGAAAAAGTGAAAAATACGTGTAGAGTATTTTTTGATAAGTTAACTGACGGACTAATTAAAACTGTTGCTTTTTGACCCAGGAAACATCCCTATTATAATATAGGAAATATTAATGTGCTATGCATATAACTACATTTGAGGATAGTAATTTCAAATAGCATTTAGGATAATATCATTGTAATTGTATTATTATACAGGGTGTTTGGCGCATCGTGTGCCAAAATGATTTGACGGATAGAATGGGTCATTTCCTATATTTTCAGCCCCCATAACACGTTCCATGCCAGGCGGCTACTTTTTTAATAATTTTTAGTAATTTCACCAAAATACCCAAATCGCATCATTTAATTTCAATTTAAAAAAAAACTACTAGGCGTAGCCTCAAAGTAAATATTTTGTGAAGTTTTTACCTGCTTTGAACTTATTGTAAAGTAAAAAAAAAGGTTCAAAATTCAAAATTTGAATATCAGTCCGAGTAGAGTGAATGCACTAATTTAAGGAATTTGTGAAGTTGTTGTTATTATTTAAACAAGATTAGTATACCGTTTGAATGGGGATAGACTAGAGAAGTTTTCATAAAATCCGAAGATCGCTATCTCTTTTAATTTTTTTATTATAGCCATGTAAACTTAATTGTTCAGTTCATTTTTAACTTTTCGGAAAACTTCAAAGCTTAATTAAAATAAAACTAGATGATATTTGCCAGTAAATTTAGATTTGATGCAACCCTACATCAATGCACGTCAAAACAAAATATTTACTTTGAGGCTACGCCTAGTAGTTTTTTTTAAATCGAAATTAAATGATGCGATTTGGGTATTTTGGTGAAATTACTAAAAAAATTTATATAAAAGTAGCCGCCTGGCATGGAACGTGTTATGGGGGCTGAAAATATAGGAAATGACCCATTCTATCCGCCAAATAATTTTGGCACACGATGCGCCAAACACCCTGTATATTGTATATTGTATTGTGTAATTGGTACTACCGTTCTATTCATGAATAAATAAATAAATAAATCATCATGGAATATAGAAATTAACATAGAACACCCAAAATTTTGCCCGACTGCAGAAAAAGGGCAAAGCTTTTAAAAGATGACACAAACGCTACGCCAGCACAATGCCATTGTCTCGGCTGACATCCTATGTCTTCCGCCAGGGTGGTCGTTAGACACACCCATGTCAGACATGACATGTCATTAGTCATGGCGGAATTAAAAATTCTTGAGGCATTAATTATAAAGTTCTATAAATAGTACATATTATAGTGCTATTCATAGAACGTATTGAGTTGGTTTAAAACTTTTATGGCTTAAAAGATGTGAGGTTGTTTTTTTCAACGGGATCTTTGTATTTAATAATATTTTATTTTAGGTACTTAAATTACTGATTTGAGAAACGTCTTGTCTTTCAATTATCTCTATTAAAAAGAATAGAAGTCGTTTAATATTTTCGAACAAGTTTCTTTTCGTTTGGACTTCAACGAAAATTTAAAAAAAAAGTTACTGTTTTCAACTTTGCACTTTAGGCGATGAATTTAACTTATTTTTTTCAGATGGCCACATAGTCTCTTCATAAGACAAAAAGGGAGCTCAGAATAGCAACATTTCTAAGCTAAATAGGCACTTATTATTTAGTCTTTATGAGCTTTTTCACTTCTCTTAATTTTTGTATGTTATTTATATCCTAAACCAAAGATTAAAAGATAAACTAAGGCTAAAAATGGTTTTTACTTCTTTGAAATATGAAGCAATTAAGAGACACACAATTACATTACACAATTACACGACACAATTACACGATAATAACCCTAAGCTTAGTCTTAATAACGCCTTTAGTCCTTCGCGACGGTATTCAAGACTATTATAACCTCTCTCATTGTTTATTGACACGCGTCCCCTTATGTTCCAACAGGAATTAAGACTTAATTACCGCTATGGGTGCTTTAGTTAGTATCTAAGTGTCCCTTATAGACTTGCTACTTAGTTCGTGCTTTATTTACTTAGCTTGTTTTCAAAAGTTTGATAAACTGCAGACATAAAAATAGTCACGAAAAAAGGTTTTTAAGTGTGTTACAACAAATAAAATTACTACGTATAACTAAAGATCCACTAGCCAGAGATTTATTTAGATAGGAACACATAGAGAAACATTTCTTTACCAAACTCTTTATTATCTTGAAAAGAACATGCATGTGTGGGTTCTTTTCTTTTTATTGCATCATTAGTTGAAGACAACATGAGCTAAAGAAATATCACTTGTCACTGGCTATGTGTTAACGACACGAAGCCATAAAATAAATAAATAAATATCCTTGGACATTTTACACTACGCTCCTAGTCCCAAACTAAGCAAAGCTTGTACTATGGGTACTAGACAACGGATTTATACATACTTAAATACTTTTTTTGTAAATACATACATATTATACATAGAATAAAATAAAAGAAAAAAAGTAAGTGTCAAAATTCGACGAAGCGAAGTCGCTATTGACGTACTAAAGCATGTCTGGTACAGTCGTAGACCTAAAATGTTAACATATTCACACTTGACAATTATCTGGTTAAGTGGCCTTTTAGACCCAAATGGTGCAGGGTATAGGTTAATAGCCATGTTTCAGGGAGGGCCTAATAGGGCTGTAAGGAGACATTAAGGTTTGTTTACAAGGGTAAGTATTGGCAAAGTAATTGAGTGTGAATCGGAAATTAAAGAAATAATTTAATGTGAATTAAAATTTTAAGCAAAAGTTTACATCGATATATCTGTAAAAAATAAACAAGTCAGTTACGTAAAGTTTGTTAAAGATTTTATTAATTAGGTACTCAGTAATTAGAATCCATTCAGTTATCTCAAAATTACATCAGTTTGTAACCTAGTAGGACAGTTTAAGTAAGCATGGTAACAATAAAATTTTAGCTATCAATATTAATGTTTAATACTATTGCCTGAAAAAAGGTTCTGAAAGATTCATATCCACAAATGACATTAAATGAATGGTCAGGTATTGTATAACACCTAAATCAGGTATAAGACTAAAACCTCTTAAAAAGTTATATTGGTTTGGTTGAACCTGGCACGCGAAAGAGGTTGCAATGCAGCTAAACAGCTGGCAGGTATGACGTTTGGCTTGATGCCAACGCTGCAACAAAAAAAAAAAGAAATGAAAACGCGCCATTTTTTCATCGATACGGCGACAAGATTGTTAGTTCTCATTTTCCTTTGTGGTTTTATGGGTGGCCAGCTCTTTTGTGGCTGCTTTGTTTTTGTTTAGTTAATAATACGGTTTGAACTTTTTGAGATACAAATCAGTAAGTTATAGTGAAAACAATTATATATTGTTATTTACTCTTTTGTCACGCTTATTGCTTTGTTTCTGATATTAGTTTTATCATGACATAGGTAAAAGTTATTTCGTTTTGGCTCTAATAAGGCAAGTGACGATGTTGTTATGTTGAAATTAACTTTTATGTACTTATCATTTTTAAATTATAATTAAAGAACTGGAAAACATCGACCTGCCTAAGACGGGAATCGAAACCACGACCTTTCGCTTGCCGGGCGACTGCTCTACCATTTGAGTTGTTTATTAAGTCATTTAATACGTCAAGTTTATAATTTAGTTTGAGAAGTGATTCTAATCGCTAAGTCAATAACATTTTTAAATTGTTTCATATTTTAGTTTCTTTTTGTTTTTAATACGGCAATAAAATAAACCCATCTGTGTGCTTACCATGAGTTTACGTTAGGTGTGCTCGCTAGCGACTGCGTAAAAAAATGTCATTTAAATGTATGACATATTGTGCAGTGCCCCTAGTGGCTACTTTCAAGAAATAAAATCTTCATAGATTTTTTTGACGTTCTCGCTAGCGAGCACACCTAACGTAAACTCATGGTAAGCACACTGTAATACGTTTTATTCATAATTTTTAAGCTTACTCGTAAACTATAGGTAACTTATTTTTCCAAGCAGCTTTAGTTTTTTCTATATGGTTTCAATAGGATCTTTACACGTTTTGTAATAAAAACCAGTCCTATTATATCTATCTATCCTGAATAGCTCAATCATAGTAAAATAGCGAAGCCTTTAACACATTGTAGGAATGTAGCGAGAAAAGTCTTAGAAATTACTTTCCCAGGATCGAGATTCCGGTCGGAAGCAATATCCTCCGGGAACGAGTGGTCCTACAGCCTGAAGGGGTAGGCGTTTTCGATTTACGGGAAAATTCCTATTAGAGCCATCGCGCGGTTATTGAGGCGGTTGTGCCAACCGTTAAATATAATGCAGCGATCTTTCTGGTCTTTATGGATCAGTTCATATGTCGTAATCACTATATTTACACATAGTATCCTATTTTATTATATTTACACATAACTACAAGCATAGTTAATATGTGTACCTAAGTCAAGATCAATTAGTATAGGTACCCATAGTAACCAAAAAGTTTGCAACACGTCTTTGTTACAATGAGGGCTACTTTTTATACTTAACAGTTGGCACCCCTGGCGATTGACAGGACCTTACTCTACAGTGGCGCCATCTTGATGAGTGCAAATGCGATAGTCCTCGTACCACTTTAGCGCTCACCAGTTGGTGCCACTGTCTTCGCTACTAGCAAGTGACAGGACCTTACTCTACAGTGGCGCTAACTGGTGAGCGCTAAAACGATAGCCCTCATTGGAATAAGATTGCTTGTGTTGTCAACTTTTGGTCTCTTTGGGTACCACGAACTATTTGACACTGCAGCGCTGACTGTATCTATAAAATCTTTTTTATTTATAAGTTTTGTAATCGTGGCTTCCACATTATACTCGTGAGAAAATTCTCAATTTCAGCACCTTTTAGTTTCACAGATTTGTCCTCCCAGTAATAATTAGAACATACGAGTAGACCATTTTTAGATACCCGAAGTTTTTTAAAGAGTTTACGTTCCCAAGGAGCAAGAGAAATGGTTAAATAGAAACAGTTTTATCTCCAGTATTTTCAGTCTGTTATTTACGGCTTTGTCGCAGCTAGTTCCGAAAGGCGGCTTGATTAGGGACAATCGATTCTTTAATTATTAACCGCCAAGTTACTACGGCAGCATGATTAATGACCTTTACGATTTCGAGTTACTTTTCCTTTGTTGTGTGATAAATTATCGATGGAGTTCACAGAGCTTTTGATTTGGTTATTAGTTTTTATTTTCTTACTTATTTGTTAATGCTGTCAATAAATTTTGCCGCTTCCAAATGAACAATAGGGAACTCATTGGGGTACCTACCCCAAACAGTAGTTCAGCACTACATATCGAATCACATATTTTAAGTAAGGAACAGAGTTTGTTTAGTTAGGACAAGTACAGTTGGCTCTAGGTTCATGAGATCTTGTATTTTTTTCACTATGAGAGCCGTTACTGCCTTTTCTTGTGATGCGGATTACGTGGTTATTACGCGGGCTTCACGCACGCGGAGTCGCGGATAGGAAAAATTAGATATGGGCAGCCCGCATGCGGATTAAATAGATCCGCACGCGTGCCGAAATCCGCATCACAGGAAAAAGGCACTTATGGTCTCGACCTGGCAACTTTTTTGTAGGTTTATAGAATGGTACATTATCTCTAGGCATATAGCTCGTTACAATAATGGGATGGAGTTGTTGAGCTCTTGAATTAATCATAATCGCCCACAGTACAATACAGCCTACACCTCGAAGGTCTGCCAACTGTGCCAAAGATCGCTTTGCGGTCAACCCAGCGGTCAGCGTAGGCTAAGGCTAGAACAATTAATTATGTCGCAATTATTAATTAGAAACCTGAACTACAGTGAGATTAGCGCTCAAAGGCTCTGATTAATCAGGGGAAACCATAAATGGATAAATGATGTGATGTATTGTAAATAAAATATTTGTAAGGATTTTATCATAGAATTACATCGAATAAGACTAGGAAATATAAATCTCATCTCATATTGTATATTTTTTGTTGATATTCTCACGATTATTCTCTTCATAAAAACTGGATCTTGTGTAACACCTTCCAAAAATGCGAAAGGCTGTAATAAAATGAAGTGCTTTCTCAATAAAATGAGTTGCCTTTTCATAAATGTGGATACCAAAAGAATAATAATTAATCTAATGCTTATAATGTCAAAATTTCACTAAACAAGATTAAAATGGACTTTCAAGAAAAGCGTAATCAATCACGTTTGACTTTGTTTGCCATTTTAGTTTACTTTGTAAAACGTTTATAATCTTAATATTTATCCTCCATTTAGTAATTTCATTTTCACCTGGAACGTATTACGTTTTTTGCGGTAATATATTTTACTTAGCTCTGTGTCGGACAGAAAATGCAACGGACAGCGCTAACGGGGCGGAAACTGCTCGGGAATAATCACGAATCGTTCGACAATTCTCTAACGAGTGGGTCTAGCTAGACAAAGTGCACGTTATAATAAAAAAAAAAAGTGATCGAAAAACCTTTTTTGTATGGAGTTTTTTTTTTCGATTTTACAGATACGGATTCGATTTACGATTCGATCAAAAAGTACATTTTGTCTAGGGAGTCGGTCTATCGTTTTCTTACTTTACAGCTGGTATCACTGGCGAGTGACAGAACCTTACTCTACAATGGCGCCAACTGAAATGTACTTTATTATAGCCATAAAAAATTCAATTGTACAAAGATGTTATCTCACATTTTAATTTTTTCTCAACAGAAGGCAATAGAGTCGAAGTCATAATGATTGTTTGTCATGATGATAAATTGGGCGATAACGATGGGGCGTATTCAACAAGTGGGCTAAGCGCCATGAAGAATTTGGCCAAAGTGCCAAGCATATTTTATTCTTCCCTTTCTTAAGGAACTTATATTAATTAAATGAGGAGAAAACGTATAAGTAATATTTCGTATCGTATTACAAGTAAAATATAATGCAGTCACTAGGAGTCCATTGAACTCTAGAACAGCCTCTTAGCTAAAAAAGAAATAAAGTAATAATTATTTGTATTATTCTTAATCTCTTAATTCTATACTTTTAATGAACTTATATATTACCATTAACGTTATAAAACAGCAAAAAAAGAAAATTTCTGAGTTAGAGTGTAAAGTCCTTTTTATTGGAGTGGATTGGGGTGCTTTTACTGCTTGTTCAAGTACAATGAACTCCATGAGGAAGTTAATTTATAAAATTGGACCATAAATACAACGTAAATTTGGTTGATTGGCTATTCAATGTGGAAGCAGTAGATTTTGAATGTTCAATATTGGTCCCATAGGAAACATTAATTAGTATTATACAAAATGTTCGTAAAAACGAAGCAGACCTTGCAAATCTACACTCATATTATAAAGACGAAAGATTTGATTGCTTTTTTTTATGCATAACAAGGCAGGTATTTGACCACAATCGCACCTGATGTTAAGTGGGATGCAGTCTAGGATGGTACATATCTGCCCTGTAAGTGCCTATTCACTCTCGCCTTGAAGAGGCCCGGATTGCATATTGAATACGTATGCTGAGAAACTAATAGACCGACTTGAAAAAATATTTCACCAAATTATCTATTTTAAAATAGGCGGTGTGAAGTTCACCGAGTCAGCTATAAGTAATGCAAATAAGTTAAAACATTGTAAAGTTTCATCAAAGAAAGGTCTAAGTTGTTGAAGAGTGACAAACATTCTAACCATTTGTTTATAATTTAATATTAGAGATAAAGAATAAGTATTTTTCCATGCTGTCGATGTAGCTCTGTAAACAGCATCATTAATTTATTAATATCTGATAAGTCCGATTTAATCTCAGAAAGTGCTCGTTTTTACCTTCTAAAATTTTTTTATCGATCGGTTCACAGATACAACCCTGGAATGGTTGTTAGTATTTGCGCTCGCCTTTCAGATGACAAATGGAGCATGTAACGAAGTTAGGTTTTATCTAGGAAATGTTTATTCGAGTGCAATCTTCAATTGGATTGCCTTATTTACCTGATTAGGTATTTAGGTATGTACATACATGAATAAATAAATCGGTTATCAGCGCGTAGTAGATATTTGAAAGAGAAAATATAGTTTTGGATATGTAAGATGGAATTAAATTTTTTTCATATGTTGATTGTTTATTTAAATAAATAAATAAATAAATATGTCTGGACATTACGCTTCTAGTCCCAAACTAAGCAAAGCTTGTACTATAGGTACTAGACAACGGATATAAACATACTTAAATATTTTATTTTTTATTTATTTGCTTTGATTAGTTATTATTATTTACCAATAGTAAAACATTATTATTTATCAATAATATACCTAATCTTGAAATAATAAAGAAACAAGATGAATGAGAGCTGCTTTTTATCCTTCTATGTATGTGTTTATTTCCAAAAGACTCAATGAAAGCTTGATGTGCCCTATATAGCATGGACGACGGACGTTTTTAAATCGCAATCAAGACTTACATCACCTTTTACAAGCACAGATAAATATTTTAATAACACCTGCAAAAAGCTCTACATCTTAATTTCAAAGGTAGTTAAAAATGAAAGCCCTCACCTCTGATGACCTTGGCTCCCTCATTAGCATTTTTAGGAGCAACCTTTTCCATTTCAATGGCGATCAGGCTGGCCCAATTTGGGTAACAAACATCCTTTCATGTGACTTTTTTCTACCTTCAAGTATTTAGGGGCTCGCTCTTTTTGTTTCCTTTTGTGGTCAGGTAATATCATATTGCAGGAAAAAATGTGATGGTTTTTGAGTTATTAAAACTCATTAAAAAACTCATTAAAACTCATTTATTTCTGTAAATAGGCTTAAAAAAAGCACTTTTACACGTCCCAGTATTAACCCTACCACTGCTTCAGGACAATAAATGGGCCAGTGCTGAGAAGAAGCAGCGCAAGAAACTCAGTCACTATTGTCAGCCTCTTTTTCAAAGGTTTACATGCTTTAACCCATTTAGCCCTACCGTACCCTATGTGGTACGGTATCTTTATGAAAATATTTCGAAGTACCAAACTGTTGTTAATTTGTAAAAATGATTGTGACGGTAAGCTTAAAGTGATTATTTTACATAAAAATATTTTAAAAACTGTTTTAACAAGTGGTTTCGGAAATATTTATGAAATTCCTCGACAGAAAACCAAAAAAATATTTACAATGTATAAGAAGGTATAATTTCTTATTACTCATGGTAAATTATGTTATTTATCAATTTTATTTTAAAAATAGAGTACAATAGATATCATGAATACAAAAAAAATATTATTCAGATTATTTTTATACGGTTTATTCCAGTCTAAAATAGGTGTACCGTATAAGGTACAGTAGGTCTATGCATGAGCAAGTCATGCGAAAAAATATAATTAATATTTATTATTTTTATTTGTTTTAGGCTATTGATGCTTCACTATATTGCCACAACTCATGAAAAATTTGATAATTTCAGCAAACATAAAGCAGTCTTGGTATTTTTCTACTTCTGTCTTATCAGATGACCGCTAATGATGATCAGATTGACGAAGATTTAGGCGATAAAGATAGTGTCAATGTATATAATAACCCTCAGAGTTATCTTCGATGGATTTGCTAAATTTCCATCATCGTGTTGCTAAATGCGATTATGGATAGCACTAAACGTAACAAATCAGAAGAAGCCAGGTCTTCTTCAGCTATCCTCACTAACTTAGGAGAAGGTAGGAAAAAAGAACCAAATGTGGTTAGTATCACAGAAAACGTCTTACAAGATATGCCAAGTGTGATACTAGTGATCATGTGATTTTATTTTTATTTTATATCATACAAAAATAAATATAAATCTTCTTTGAACAACGACTATGTTTTGCTTGCTTATAGACCTACTGTACCCTATATGGTACGGGCTCCCCACGGCCCCCTATTTATGGATTATTTTTTTTAATATTTTTTTCATGATTTTTAGGCTCCCCTTTGTAAGTTTTTGCTGAAAAAACGATATTTATTTACAAAAATAATTATCGGTCTAAATGGGTTAAAATGTACAAAGTTATAAATATTTATGCGAGCTAGGCAGTAACGTATCCCAAACATTTTTATCTTTTAAATAATCATCGACTTTATAGTAGCCCTTTTTCATTAAGGTACTTTTAATATGTGCTCGTTTTTATTGGGTCCTCTGGTCTCTATGATTCGTTCTGTGTATTGATGATGACGATACAGACTAGAACGCCATTATAGTAAGTTCGAATCCTTTTGGGGTTTGTATTAGATTTGGTATTGCATGTAGTCTAATATTTACATTTAAAAAATAGTTACAGAATGAATGGCATATCAGATTTTCAGTGAGAGATCGTGAGAGAGTTAATAGTGTACTGAACCAATCCATCAGCTTTTGATTTATTTTTCATTTTAAATTGAGACCCAGTACATCGAACCTCGCGCTAGGTTTTAATAAGGTGCTTATCCTCCGAAAAATCTTGCGCGGATAATTGTACCTGCTGAAAAAAAGACGAATTTGTTAGGACACCTTACGTTTTTAAACTTTTCTTGAATATGGGATCATCAAATGTGAAAACTTTACGATACAAAAAAAATCTTGCCATTATAAAAGTATTTCCATTAAACTAACCTTAATCATTAACAGTTAGGGTGTACTAATACGTAAAAAGAATATCAAATAAAATAAAATAAAATAAAATAAATAAAATAAAAATTATTTATTTTCAGACAAAAGCAGTCCATAGTTTGGTTAGTAACAATTTGAACTTACATACTATATTAGTAGATTTAGTAACAATGTTCTTAGAAATATGTTAGTTTTAGTTTGTTAGACATTATCATAGTATTAAAGACATTTTTAAATTGATCTAATATTGTACTTCATATAAATAATTATAGACAAATGTTAAGAGTCGGCATGCGTAATGCATTTTTTAATAATAATAATAATAATTGCATTGCTCTATTGGGATCGTTCTATCATCACAGACAGGACTATTGTCTGTAATAAGCCTGATATTGTGGTGGTTGACCGATCCCAACGTCGGGCAATGCTCGTTGACATTACCATCCCGCATGACGAAAACCTCGTGAAGGCCGAGAAGGAAAAGCAAAGCAAATACCTTGACTTGGCCCACGAGGTGACCGCCATGTGGGATGTTGACTCGACGATCATTGTCCCGATAGTTGTCTCGGCAAACGGGCTAATAGCGAAGAGCTTCGACCAACATCTAAAGAAGCTCTCGCTGGATGGTTGGCTCAAGGGTGGCAAAAGGCGGTGATCCTCAGCACGGCACGCATTGTCCGGAGGTTCCTCAGCCTGTGACCCTGACCACCGGTAGCTTGGGCCCTGCTCCGCTACCAGCGGAATAACTATTTTTAAGTATTTTTTTATAATGTATTTTTATTTATNATTTAGACCCGATTGCGCTGCAATAAAAGTATCCCTCCAAGTATCACCCTTGAAAATCAGTGATGTGTCGTCCGCAAAAGATAGGATGTTACCATTAGTTAACTTCATCGAACACAAGTCGTTTATGTAAATTAGAAACAAGGTAGGGCCCAATATACTCCCTTGAGGGATGCCAAAACTCACTGTTTCCTCGTCACTGGTGAAGTCTCCAATACGAACACACTGTTTTCTTCCAGTGAGGTAGCTTTTAAACAGATTTAATTGAATATTTCTGATACCCATACTTTCCAGCTTTTCTATCAGAAGTGGAACCGAGACTGTGTCGAATGCCTTAGCTAAATCTAAAAATATAGCAAGACACTTTCTCCCACCGTCCAAACCCCGAACAATACAATCAGTGAGCTCGTGAACGGCTTCATCAGTGGATTTTCCTGCACGAAAACCATATTGTCTATCTGATAGAAGTCCGTTCGACTCAAGATAGTTGGTAAGCCTCTTATTGATCATACGTTCTATAATCTTAGATAAGGATGTAAGGATAGAGATTGGACGATAGTTTGAGACATTGCCCTTTTCGCCACCTTTAAAAATCGGACGGAGAATACTTTTCTTGAAAGCGTTAGGAAAAGTGCCAGACAAAAAACAGGCATTGCACAAGTAGGTGATCGGAGGAACAAGAATATCTCTGTGTGTCTTGAGTATATCTGCCGATAGTATATTTTAGATTACCTCTGACAATAGAAAGACACCTACTAACTGCTCATTTAGTCTAAAACCAGGGATGTCACAACAGCCCACGCAATTAGTAATTAACAATAGCTACCTACGCATTGGAATTTGGACCATAATACCATTAGATAAAGTATACAGCTGATTCACGATATTAGCCACTGGAGAGGCAGTTAATATTTGATGTGATACCTTTGAGGATCACGGAACCACTTGCACCTCAAACTATATTTTGGGACTATCAAATAATTCAGCAGATAAACCAGTGACGATATTGTTGTTATTCGACGACTATAAAATATGTAGAGTAGCTTTACATTGTTTTATTGTTTAAAAATAATGATGACTTGACATCAGAAATCCACATACGATTTCTACAGTAACAAACAGTGTTTAAAAATAAAGAAAAGGTGATAATTATATTGATCTGAATGACTTTATTATGACGTCAATATTGTGAACATGTTAAATTAGGCATTAACTTAAACGTAAAAATGCAGTTAAAAAAACGCGTGCTATCGAAACATTACATCATCCTAATCGGAAAACATCTCTCTTTTATGATTAGAATGTACGTGTGTCCTACTACTTGCGTTAAATGGAGAATTTCTCATCAAAACTCTATTACTATCAAGAAAAGGTACGAATGGTGACCCTTTAAATTTATTATGACGATAAATCCAGCCAACACTCGGGATTAAGCGACGCCATTTTACTTAAGTGCCCTATCTTGGACACAAGCGACGGCCACGAAATTGTTTCATAGTTTCTGTTACTGAAAAGATTTAGAGCGCT
Organism: Ostrinia furnacalis; assembly: GCF_004193835.3. Classification (NCBI taxonomy): domain Eukaryota; kingdom Metazoa; phylum Arthropoda; class Insecta; order Lepidoptera; family Crambidae; genus Ostrinia; species Ostrinia furnacalis. The sequence continues at coordinate 49,787 of NW_021133372.1, forward strand.
TTCACATTAGGGCGTTAGTGCGTGACTGCAGTGCGGCAGCGGCGTTTTTATAATGTGAAGGCATGCATCCGCTGTCACATAGTATGGACATTTTCGGCAGCGCGTCTGTCGCGCGTTTGTCGCGCTGCTAAATCGCCTAAATGTGAAAGCGCTCTTACAATGTAACCTTTCATTAAGTTGAAATTATCTGGAAAACTTGCCCTTACCTTTCAGTAAAATAGAGTCTATCTTTAAGGAAAATAGTGTGGAAAAGAGGAATAACTAAAAATAATCAGGCAAGCAAGATGCAATAAACGATTGAGTAGCTATTGAATATTGAAAATATGATGGATTTTTAGTGGATAGGTTAGAAAAAGCCCAATAAAACTTATTGACTGGCGAAAAAAGCGGACTTGATCTGAACGAACAAACTGAAAAAACGACTGCCCAGAACTGGACTGACAAGAGCTATTGGTATTTAAGTATTTAAAAGTTGAAATGAACCAGCCTCATATTAAATTGAAATTAAGTGTCTTTCATTACTGAAATATAACAACGAAGAAAATTACTGAAATAATACTAAAAACTTTAAAGTAGGTTCAGCAATTCGTCATAAAGAAATGCAAATTGCATGATAAATTTTCCGTGAAACCATTTCATTTTTGAGGTCAGTTAAAACACTAAAGTTTAACCAGTCGGCCATCGGTCATCCAGTTCTTTATAACTTACTTCCGCCACTGCTTTCACGGTATAATTTCGTGCAATAACATGCAAATGCTTTTAAAACTTATGCAAGAGGTTTGAAATGGGTTTTAGTTCGTAAATTAATACCTATGTGGTTTCAAAAGCAAGCCGTTAAGTAAATAGGGGTTGATTTTAGCTCTCAGTTGGAAAATTGATTTCAAAACTGTAACGGTAATTTTTTCATGTAGACAGCATCTATGTACTCAAGTATTTCTTAATATGGCAGTTTTGGTTCACCATTTCTCACATGTTTATCTACGTACCTAAGTTTTTATTGCAAAGCCGCTCTTACTACACAAATTGCCCAGAGCTTTTAATATAAGGTAACGTCGTTTTATATTTTTCAATTCTCTGAATTTATTTAAGCTAAGCTACTACAAACTGCTATGTTGCCATATTTGATTATGAATTCAACAATTAAAACCGTCTTTCTTCAGTATCTCTCCAATCACTTGACTTATCTAGCACTTTTATATTTTTTTCCATTCAAATTAGATAAGTAAATACAAAAGAATAAGATAGAATATCTTAATCTTCCAAAGAAATGTTGGGAAAAGGTAATTTTCTTCACAACAAACGTGGAATAAGCGTATCTGGCGGAGTAAATGGAGCGTAAGAATCGGAAAAATTGGTTTAGTTTCGAACAGCTTTCTTGTTTTACGGTAAAGCCGTGATTACATTTGAAGCATTAAGGGTTATTTTTCTTTGGCAATAAAAACAGGTATTAATATAGGCATTCTTGCGTGCCTAAACAACTGCACGCAGGAAGATTTAATGAAGGCTACTGACAACGCCATTCTTGTGGCGGAGTTTTGGGCTGACGCTGTGTAGGTTTGTTGTCGACACGACAAGAAGAAGAAGAACATAGGCATAGGTCCTGATCTAAAGTGAATAACAAAACTACATAAAGATTACCTGTATGAAAAAGTTCCATGTATGTTAGCCAAACCATTTTGGCACGAAATAGAGCACATTGTAGTTGTTAAAAAATGAAATTTTGCAAAAAAATTACGCCGGCGATTGTATGTACAACGAAAAGGAAAGTTTTTGAAGCTTTTGATTATAAACAGCGTTGAAACATTTTTACTTATAATCAAGAAGACGATTGTCCAATTTGTCCATGTGTTTTTACTTATTCTACTGATATTATAATTTATCTATTGAATAAAAAATACACATTACTTTTCTCTCAGACCATAGAGTTTAGTGTGAACTGTGAACGCAGCCTAATGTTGTTGTTCAAAGTACATTTCCCTGTCTAGACCGAAACGTCGGTCGAGGTCGTACAGTCTGAACCCAGCTGATATTTTATTCCAGTAATTAATTTGCTAATGCTTTAAACTGAATAATATCCAAAATTAATATGTTACGCAGCCATTTTGTTCTTAATTAAATTAATTAATCTCACTCCTGCGAGTGTTTAATTTAATCATATTTTGCTCATTTGTGAGGTCAAAGTGCTCACTTTTATTCTGTTTATAAGCAACGTTTTGCTTCTTACAAAGACTTTAAATGAAAATATGATTCGTGTTAATTTGAATTTATGAAAACTAAGAGAAAAATTGTAAAAAAATAACAAATAAGTATACTGTGTTTTGCAGATTTAGAATTTTCAAGAATGATAGAGCACAAAAAAATAAACATCTCTCAATAATTTAATAATGAAAGAAAATACCTCGAGGCTATCCACCAATGAAAATCGTGGCTTCCGCAAAACAAAAAGTATTCAATATTTTTTCATTACGAATTCGCCCATTATGTAGTACCTATTGAACGTCGATTTGAATTTAGGGAATGTGCGGAACGATTCTTTGATAGATTTTAATGAAATATTTGTATCACATACCTATCTATTAAAAATTAAAAATAATGATTAAAACGTGCTACACGTAACGTTTTCATTAAAATGTGTTTTAAATCCATACAAAAAATAAGTTTGGAGACATTTCATTTTGAAGTTGACGCCAACCTTTACATTCTTAAACGTCTTCAGTACCATACCTTCTCATTATATCCCGTAGTATACGTATACCATTGTCATACATACTCCTTTGAATGATGTTCGTTCGATTAGTCAACCTTAGTCGACCATTAGGCCTGGATGCGCGCCGCGATAAACTTATAGCGCCTTTTTATCGATTCTACGCGATAAGCCCATACGTTTGTCGCCTAAAATCATCGATAAGACTTTATCCTAGCTCGGCTGGTACTACAATGTATTCCACATCGGTACACAGTGCTCGATCAGTCTACCTACAGTATGTACTACAACGTTCCGCTACACGAGTGGGCAATTTGACCGCACAGACCTGATAGCGTGCTCCTAGGGCGGGCGGGGACAATAGCGGCACGACAATGCTAAACAATACCTAGGGCGGGTATTAAAACCAACACGGGCAAATATCGGGTTGCGGTGATCTTATAAAATGAGCTTCATTAGACCATTATGGGTTGTCCTTTCAAGGTGTTGTTTAGTGATAAAAGGCGCCTAAGAGCTTTTCAGTGTATTGTATTGCTCAGGCATTGTTTAATTAATATTATGTTGGGAATAATAGTGACTGGTTTTCCGAATGAAGCAAGATGACATTAATCCACGCGTGGCCTTATTTTGTCTTGTTCAGAATTGACATCTGTCAGTCTAAGTTACTAAGGCCATTAGCCGCAATATACATGCTCATACACAAGACTTACACCCGACTTACGACTTAAACCCCAGACTTACCTACATAAATTAGGAACGAACTAAGTTGGATAAATTCGAAATTTAGGTTACACGAGTCCCTGCTAGACAATATCTGGCAGATAAAGTCACCGGTAACCAGCTGATTAACCATTATTTGCTATGAGTACTATTAATATTTAAATCAGATATCCCTCTGGCTTTAACTGTAGGTTTGAATTTGTCATTGGCGTTAATTTTGGGAATCGCTTAATCACTGACTTGACAAACTCAGTTTAAGTTCTGACATTAATCCTCTTCGATACTTGCTTGACCTTGCTGACCTTTGTGAGGTCATCTGATTCCCGAACACAAGCTTTTGCCCGCGGCTTCGCCCGCTTGAACTTCAGTTTTTCGTAGATTATAATGATAGCATTTAAATTATTCTGATTGAACAATACATACCTACTTAACTATTGTAAAGTTACATTAAAATCCATCCATACCTACATCTTTTCACATTTAAGTATTAATGTTGATAAGATAGTAGGATTTTATATTAGCTTTTTTTGTTGAATTAAAAGATTTATTTCCTTTTAAAAGATCTCGTACACAACAGTTTTCATGTAGCTTTGTTGGTAAAAACAGAACCGACCGAGTTCTTTACTCAAATGGAGAATGCAGTGGTGGAGACGTATTTTACTTCGGAAAGAAGTTTATATGTGCAGTCGTAGTATGATTTTTTTATAGGGGGTTTTGTCAAAGTGACTATGTCACCCCCGTAATCACCTTCTTCTGATTCTCAATCTGATTTTTATGTATAATATTTGGACAATAATTAGAAATATTTTCCCCAACAGCCAGACAGATTTTTTAGGGTAGCTCCCAAAGCCACCATGACCCAAACTTCATAATTCACCAACATTATATCCTATAATCAGTAGCGGCGTAAGGGGGGGGNGTGACACAAGTTCACAGATTAGTAGGTCACTGGCGCATCTGCATGGCAAGTCTGCGGTCTAAGTCATGATGCGATTGTCTTTCAATCTTCGAATCGGTAGGTAACCCCAAAAAATCCTGGGGGGTACCAGGGGGTGCCTTACGACTTATCACAGGGGGGGGGGGGGTGTATCGCCCCGGGTGCCAACCCATGCTACGCCGCCACTGCCTATAATATTGGGAGCATACGCTGACAAACTTTCAGCTTTTATAAAATGTCGTAGGTCTGGCGTTCACTAGCTCTTAGTCTAATAGAAAAAGAATATCTATTGAGATGTGATTATGACGGTTAAGAACAAAACATAATAACTGGAATCACGAGTATCGTACTCAATTCACTTATGTATGGATTTACAACGCAAACGGATACTTAACAAGTAATTAAAGAGAGTCCGTAATTAACCGCAATCATAAAATAATCTGAAAACCATTTTTTATCTTCCAGCCTTTTATGTCGTAATTATCACAGTAATAAAGACAAAAATCGAATAACTTTATCTATATTGCATCTAGGGGCTCTATTAAAAACATTACGACGGCATTTTCTAATAACTCAGGGAAATTGTCTAACTTTTAATTATATCCAAGGGTCGCCGTCCAGTTTACTTAGACCTATATTCCAGTTCTGACTGTTTATATTTGAAGTCAAAGTGGCAAGCAGCGAAGACTGAAGGGGTCAAGTTATGCTGGTGTTTCAGTAGTTTATTGTTAAAGCAGTAATCGTAACTATAGGGTTTGTTTTGAAAAGCGTTTAGTTTTAAACAAAGCTGAAGCTGGGTTGGAAGTGAATTGGTTTTTATAGTCAGTATACATATAGGGTTGTTTTGAAATGGTGGATAATTCTTGAGAATAGTTCTCCTGACATACGGGCAGCAAGAAAGTTTGCAGTTTGCACTAAGTTTCCAATATGGGTGAAAATACTTGATTTTCAGATCGACTATTTTAATAATAACTGACTCAAGAAATAACCACGCAAGTAGGTATTTTAAACAAATATTATAAAAAATTATTATACCTTTTATACTTAACCAATACTTTTCAAGACCCGAAACTATAAAAAGACAACACATATTACATCTTTTCTGTAATAGGAAATGTACAAAAACTTGTCAAATGCATGCTCCCAAGTGAAAAAATAACGCGAAAAACTGACGTTTATTTTCATGTTCCAAGGAAAATTATTCAAATCGCAATAGTAATACAACTGTAAATACAAGATTTTTTCGGATTTCAGCACTCGTCTCTCCGCCTGAGGCGACAATGCCCTTGAGGAGGGTTGGGCTTGGCTTTACGATTATTTGGCAAAGGTTTTTACATAGCTTTTTCTTGAGATCTTCTTATTAAAACTCATTAAAAACTCATTAAAACTCATTTATTTCTGTAAATAGGCTTAAAAAAAGCACTTTTACACGTCCAGTATTAACCCTACCACTGCTTCAGGACAATAAATGGGCCAGTGCTGAGAAGAAGCAGCGCAAGAAACTCAGTCACTATTGTCAGCCTCTTTTTCAAAGGTTTACATGCTTTAAAATGTACAAAGTTATAAATATTTATGCGAGCTAGGCAGTAACGTATCCCAAACATTTTTATCTTTTAAATAATCATCGACTTTATAGTAGCCCTTTTTCATTAAGGTACTTTTAATATGTGCTTTGAATTTATGAATGGGTAGTTCTACAACAGTTTGTGGTAATTTATTAAATAATTTAATACATTTTCCCATAAATGAATTACCAATCTTATGCAATCTGAAATTTGGAACGGCAAGTTTATTTTTGTTTCTTGTATTAAAGTTATGCAAATCGCTCTTTTTCGTGAATTGCTCTATATTTTTGCGGACATATAAAAGGTTTTCATAAATGAACTGTGAAGCTACTGTCAGTATGTTTATTTCCTTAAAAAAATCTTTCAAGGAAAATCGGGGTCCAAGGTTATAAATGGCCCGCACTGCTCTCTTCTGCAGAACAAACACAGTTTCAATGTCCGCGGCTGAGCCCCACAATATTGTTTGTCAATAAGTAGTTGATTCTTTATTCCAAGTTAAAGGTTAGGTAAAAACGCTTATTCTAGCTAAAGTAAGAATTAGACTGTTTATTTAGATTTAGAAGAAAGCGAGGATAGCCAAGGATAGCATCGGGAAAGCGCTGGACGCAGGCCGCTACCAACCGGGTAACATGGAAAGCATTGGGGGAGGCCTATGTTCAGCAGTGGACGTCCTACGGCTGAGATGATGAGGATAGCCGAACGGTGAAGGTGTTGGACTGGCTGACTCGTGATCCAAGGAACGCGGAATCGAATCCCACCGCTGGACTATTGTGGTGAACCCATTCGTAACACAAGCATATTTAGCTTAGCACTAGGGGCTAGCTGGATTATAAAAAAATCATCATCATCATCAGCTCATCTCAGCCATAGGTAGGACGTCCACTGCTGAACATAAGTAGCCCTCCACCCAATGCTTTCCATGTTGCCCGGTTGGAAAGTTCATATTATGCATATTCATATTATTTATTTGCTCACTTAGTGTAGGTGCATAAGGTCTTATAACTAAATACGCTTAAAACTTAGTAACCTAGTTGAGGTATTGCAAAATTCTGGAGTGGAGGCCGCGTACCGGAAAACGCAGCATGGGACTTCCACTCACAAAGGTGGACCGAAGACATCGTATAAAAATAGTATTAATAAATTACTAATATTCTTGAAAAAATAATCTGCAACTCGAAGAAATCAAATGTTTTCTGAAAATGCATTTTCATTATTTATAATTATTTTCACTTATCAATCAGTAATTAATTCTTGCGTTAAAACAAGACGAACGTTTCATAAACTCAGTTAATTTATCTAATTTTATTTGTCTGAAAATGTCAAAATATCTTTTACTTAACGAGCCATTTGTTATTAACAATCAGTTTTAAACGTATCCGGAAACCACATTATTGCGGAAGGAAGCGGGTAACAAGAACAAAATTATTCCTTTACGATCGGCGGTTAGTCTTTTGTTCGTTAAATTTATTAATGACTTGTATGTTTCATTAGATGAGTACACAAGAAAAATTTAAGTCAAGTAGGTGCGCTTTGACAGTTCATTTGTTGCACTGGTATTACCAATGTGCGAGAAAAGACAAAGAAACCGCTGTAAAAAATAAGGAGGTATATGGCTGAAAGCAACAAAATACAAAAATACTTAACTATGTATTTCCTAAAGGTAAAACACTAAGTTATTTGTCGACTAAATCTAATATGTTTCTTTAGATGTATGATAAATAACATGATGTATTTTGTATAAGGTCGTGGCAGGTATGTCAACAATTTAAACGTCTCAAATAAAATGGTGTGATCTTTCTGCTACTTTTTCTCTTGTGTAAGCTATAAATTATGATCGTATCTAATAATTAAATCACGTTTTTAATGTATTTTTTCAGTGTTTATGCTCTCCTCGGGTATTTGTAATTAACAAGAAATATATGTGACTAATTAATGTTACAAATCTGTCTTGTCGTGTTTAATTTATCTTGTAGCACTTTGATATAGTTAGATAGTTTTTGTATGAACATTTTACATAATATCAAGATATTCGCGTTTGTGTTTTTTTTATACACAACGAGGAAGCTCTTGGCTTGTATCACACCTGATGGTAAGAGATGATCAGGCCAAAGGTAGAAGCACTGTGGAAGCGAGCTTCACCCGGAATCCTCAACCATGGAGGAACTGGCTATCTTACCTCTAACTGGCCGCAACACAAGAATGCTGTTAACAATGTTGTTATGGCGACAGACTTAGGTAAGATGGTGGTAGCTAGCCAGGCGGACTTAGAACAAGCCCTACCACCAACCAAACCGAACAGAAATATCTGCACCCACTGGGAATCGAACCCGGGACCTCTGCGTTTGAAGCAGGTGGTCTTACCACTAGACCACTAGCGGTTTAACTAATACATAGTTTAAAATCACTGGCATATCTTTTTCCTAGACAAAAACTTTAAGTCTGATATACCATGACAATAAAATTGGCTGACACATATTCCCGAATGCGCTATAAACCCGCACACTACAAAAACAGTCGTTTGCGACATAAATTCCCTTATTAAACCTGGGATATTTAGCAAACCAACCTTTATGAACAGGCTGACAGAGGTCATAATAGCATCAAATTAGCCTCACACATTCAGGTGACTTTTGCGAGCGTACCAAGAAATCACTCGTAAAATTTTCATAACCCACCAAATGCTGAAGTGTCATTTCTGGAACGAAAAACAAAGAGCGAAGGGCTCTCCAATTTATGGTTCTCGTCGTTATGGTAAATACCAACTTCTGGAGCTTTACTGTCACCTTTTATTATCTACGTTCAAGGTTAGGTACACCTACGTTTGACAATTGATATAAAAATTTGATAATCAGGATTCATTGACATATTTTTCTAAACAACATTGTTCTACGATGTCGAGTCCTTGTAGTCAGCACCGAATTCACGATTTTAGTGGTCGCAAAATTTGTTTCATAGAAACTGAAAGCTTTAATATAAATTCACCGACCAACTTAACTGAAATCCCAAAAATACATAAGAATCTCACATTCATATTGTCGAGAGAGCAATACACCGCAATGATTCACATTCAAATGTTTTGATTTCGGGTTTGCTGCGTAGAACTTTGGGCTTCAATGAATAATACAATAACAAATCATAATATTTTCTTCAACCAAATTATTTTTCTAGGTAATCACAAAAAGCACAAACAAACATAATTTACTAGATAACGTTCTAATATTGTTAGATATGATCACGAATAAGCAGAAATCTAGGTACTATTATCATGTTATTATGCCAACATAAACAAGATAAAAAATAGTAACAAGATAACTACACCATAAGTGTGATCGACATCACCATCACACCATTTTCATCGCAGGTGACATAATATTGCTATGACTTTTGCGAATAGTTAAAATAATGCAGTGTTCGAACCTTAATAAACCTTAATTGTTGTAAAGATCTGTGGTTTTCTGAATAAAAAAAAATAAAAAGAAACAGTCGAAAGTTTTGTTGCAATTTAACATTGAGTTACTTTAAGTTAACTATTCAAATTCTATAGTAGTTATTCCGTCGAGTCTTTTCTTGGTTTGATAACTTTAAGAAATGGTACACAAACGGCACATCTACACTAATATTATAAAGAGGAAAAGTTTGTTTGTTTGTTTGGTTGTAATGAATAGGCTCAAAAACTACTGGACCGTTTTTAAAAATTCTTTCACCATTAGAAAGCTACATTATCCACGAGTAACATAGGCTAAATTTTGTTGTGGAAAAAAATAGGGTAAAATATTATGTAGATAATGTAGTCCACGCACGCGAAGCCGCGGGTGGAAAGCTAGTCGTAGATAAAAACGAAGCAGTTTCAACCATTTGAAACGTATTCTCTAACTTTTCTTTAATTTTAAAACTTTTCCAAGAAGCGGATTGGAAAATCAGGAGATTGTTCAGTGTTCCCGTCACGTCCCCTAGGAGTTGACGAGACTTATTGGACGCGACACGGAACTTGCACGGTTTTTGTTTCAAACAGATGAGGAAAACTTGGGATACGTCTTGAGATAACACAATGTGTTGTATTTTGAGTAAAAGTGAATTCCCTTAATTCCTTTGTTTCCCTTCTTTCAGTTATCTAGTACAGAAGAGTTAAAATAAGATTAGGATTAGGTGTAGAATAAGCGGCCAACCACACCTAACCATTAAAGGCTCCCACAGACCAAACGCGGGGCAGTAGCAGCGCAGTTTGAATGCGGGCTCGCGCAAGTTGTAATACAAGAAACTCTTTGAAGTGTGTCACACCAAATTTGAACGCGGTCGCGCTCCAACCGCGCCGCACTGCAACTGCCGAACTACAAACCAGGCGGCGCGGGAGCGGGGCAGAAGCGGCGCGAGCGCGGGCCCGCGCTGTTGTATTACTATGGCGGCCATATTAGCATGACACACCGTAGCAGCGCGTTGAAAGCGGTTTTCGAATATTTAATTTTTGACAACCGCCCGCGTTGCAAATGCTTTGAAACTGCGCGGCTTTCAGTGTGCCTCAGCCGCGCTGCAACTGGCCCCCACTGCTTCTGACCCGCGTTTGGTCTGTGGAAGCCTTAAAGGTGACAGTCAGATACCTCTAAAACCAAAAAGTATAGTTATTATGTTCATTAGTTTAGTTAAGTTCATTCATTATAGGTATCAGAAAGTTTATTGACAAGATGAAACGGCCCTAAATGCAAAAATCACCGATCTAATTTAATTTAATTCTAGGTATGATTACTAATCTTATTATATAAAAGAAAGTCGTGTTAGTTACTCCAGTTATAACTCAAGAACGGCTGAACTGATTTAGCTGAAAATTGACAGGGAGGTAGTTTAGAGCCAGGAGAAGGACATAGGATACTTTTTATCCCGTTATTTATTGCCATTAAGGCGGAACAAAGTTCGCCGGGTCAGCTAAGGCAGAATTACTAAAGTTCTTTTAAATCACAACTCTCTTATGTCTCTCACATCACACGTCATCGCAATAAAATACTAATAGAGTCGAGTGCTTCGATCTGCAGCTCGATCGCGAATTCGATGCATTCGTTTTATGGGCAATAATATTTTCCAACATGGTACATCCATTTCACGCTAAGTACCAGCCTGGGTTTATTTTAGGGCTTGTGTAGTAAATGCAGTAAAGTACTGCACAAAGTATGCGGAAATAAAACCGGTGGATTTAAAAATACGGTGCAGTTTTATACGTTGCAGAAATATAGGGCAAGATGTTGGCAAAAATATTGTTTGGAACAGAAGAAAAGTGGAGATTTTCCCCGGATATTTCAGATTTTTTTAGCAACTTTTGCCAGCGACTTCTATTATGATGTGGCTATGAGATTTTAAAGCTTTATCAAAATCCTCAAAAGTTTTTGCGTGAAGAAATAGCTCAGAAGATTTTGGTTTGTGTGTACGTAGATAATCAAAATTGAAGAAAATACGAACATCTTACTTATACCACAGAATAATAATAAGTACTTTGTACAGAAGTTTTACTTCGCGAAGGTATTAAAAAATATGTATGCTCAATGTCATTAACAATATGGTGTAATTTAGCCTGTCTCAAGAGTCAAGCACCATTTTGTTGACAAACGTCAGTGATCGGCACTACGCCGAAGCTATAGGCACAGTAGATAAATCAAACAGTACGGAAGCTTCATACAAACGCTCGAAATCAGACTCACGCACACAGACGCACGCTTTACACGAGCTCTAAGCGAACCTCGCAGTCCATCCGTCGCGAGTGTCGCGCGCGTTGTTTTTAATAATAATTTTATTGCATGCACTGTCCGCTGTATTTTTAAAAAACATTCCACGAGTGTATTGCGTAGTATACGGCTGCTTGAACTCGGCATCTTCAAAACCAGAACTTTCATTTTTTAAACTTCGTAATAATTCTGAATTGTAAAAATGATTAAATATTACTTTTTAAATAAAGTGCTTACATCTGATTTTGTAATAGTTCTTTTTAAATTACTTAATTATTACGCTTTTTAACAATTTATGTGTTCTATTTGATAAAGTAATTTGCTCCGCGCGCTTTTGTACTAAGTGATGAACTGTATTTAAAGTGAGTCAATAGCTATGTGAAAGTAAGTATCCGGTATTTTATTTATGAGAATAGAATATCTTCTACCGGCCTCTAATAGTACTTAATCAATTTATTCGATTATGTATTCGATCATTATAGAACCTAATTAAAAGGGTTAACTACTTAGTCAATTAATTTATTTCATTAGGTATTTGATAATTAAAAAACCTAAATAAACGTTTTAATAAATAAGTAAGTCAGAACCTTATTTATTTTATAAAGATTAAGAGTGCCAACCCTAACACTCAGTTGAAGTGTAGGTATTTAACTCGCCGAAAGGGCTAAGTTTCCGTACTGCTTTAGCTCATATATCTACTGTGCTATAGGGCTGACTTCGGTAAAATGATGTGACGTGAGGTGCCAAACTGCGGAAAATGGCGGAGGAAATACATGATTTAGCATGAATTATCATGAATAATATTAACTACTTATTTACCTCTCAGTGTCTTGAGGCAACTTTAAAAAGTACATTCTGTGTTTTTATTATTATTTAGGCAGTTAAATACTGCACAGTATTTAGTACACCATTTTCTTTCATCATACACAAGAATACGCGTGCGTGAGTCAATGTTCGCTCGTATACGTGAGGCCTTGTCGAATAATATCCTGTAGGTGGGCCATCGTGCGTGTTTTGTTTTCGATGTAAACTCGCGGAGATGAACAGGCCTGCTTATACTTAATATTTTTAGAATTTCTGAAGGTAGCAATTTAAGTCAGTTCGGTAACTATCAAGTAAAAAGGTATGGTATTGTGAGCAGAAAAAAGAATAAGGAACCATCGCCTGTCGCTTCCGGGAAAAAAGGATAATGATATCAAGGGATAGATAACGACCCAAGTTCACCGTTTGAATATTTGCCAACCTTCAGTCGATAGCACGTGAAACTTGACATTTTTGCTGTAAAATGGCATCTATTACCACAAAATAAGATGCCTCAGTTAAGCTTGAAGTGAGAGCTTGATCTATCGCATTACCGTCTGTAAAGTTTTTCCTCGTTTCGCACCTAAAATATTGAGTATTCGGGTCAAGTAATCTTGAATGCTTTTGTTTTTGTGATAATTTGGTAAAAAGTGCCTCAGATGGCAATTGAACTCACGACCCTTGGCTTGCCGGTAACTGCTTTGATCGCAGAGTTATGGGTTTTCTACATTATTGTTGTTATTATTTATTTTGCGTTAAGACAACAAGATTTATTCGTTCGTTTGTTCGTTTTACCCAAATGGCGTCACTGCTGAAACACCTCCCGCGATCCTCACAAGATCGTCGGTCCATCTAGTGAAGGGCCTGCTCACACTACGTCTTCCGGTTAATATTATGTTTTTAAATCTGCCTTCATCAGATCAGACCTACATTATTAAATTTTAATATTCATTATTAAACTTAAGAATCTATTCCATCCTACTGGGAACTATTTCCCGATAGGTTCGTTGGCACTATTATTAATAGACCTTGATTGAGTCCATAAATTATTCAACGTCGTATTTCTCCGTTGTTTTAGGAAGTTACTATTAAGTTTTGATTGCTGTAATTTGACCTATCATAATACTGCAAAATGGTTCATATTTGAATGTGATACAACTAAAATACAGCATGTGTGAGAGTCTGCCTGGATGTAGGCAGCACAGGACAGGTTGTTGACGAAATCCTTGGGGAGGCCTTTGTCCAGCAGTGGACGTCATTTATCTGAAATGAACGAGAGTTAATATGGTTATTAACTGAGTATTAAAGTATGGTAGTTAACCGTCTCTACACGTAGAAAACTGTTTATGTACTTGTAACCACCCACTTTAATCATTTGGCAAAGGTTAAAAAATATCCTACTTTATAATCGGTTTCATTGACGTTATTTTCTAAAATAACATGAATAGTTTTAGTTACTTTAAGCTCTTTTATCGGTGAATGAAAATTCTTACAAGCGTTTCTAAAAATAAACCGAATAGAAAACTTTTTGCCTAAAATACTTTGAGCCCACAATAGAACTTGTTCGATTTAACTTTACCTACTTTATTTACCGTTACCTAATTGTGTTTTCTTTTTGTTTCAGGTGGTGTGTGTGAGTGTAGTGCTTTGCCAGTGAAATATTTCCAAAGTTTGTAAATTCAGTGTTAGTTTCTTAGTATATTTATCTTCAGCGATAGATAACGTGTAAATTAGTCTATAATCCAACCTCTTAAAGTTCGATATCTTATTAGTACGTTAAAATATTATTGTCAAAACAATTAAACGTGTATTAGTCGCTGATCCAACCTCTTAAAAAACGTGTAAATAATAAAACAATTGAAAGTATAAAATACTTAACAATCAAACCTCTTGAAAAAAACAAAAGACGCGTGAAAATGTGCCATTGCTAAAAATTACACGTGCGTTCCCTCCGGCGTCACAACGCGAACTGCAACCAAACAGCGATGGCTCGGCCTGAGGTTGTGCGATGAGGCGGGCGACGAGGAGGAGGGGATGGACGAGCCCAGCGCCGCCAAGCGGCCCTCCGTGCTGACTATAGACCGCGCCGCGTTCCTCTTGCTGAGGGTCAAGCGCGCCTTCAAGAAGAAGAGGCAGCAACGGAAAGAGAAGCAGTAAGTGATTTATATTGTTATCATCCCAAAATATCTGTAAATTAAAATAGAAAAGGACCTCCCCCACACTGTGCGGATATCGTAAAAGGCCACTAAGGGACAATGAAAATTACATCCCCAACCCATCTGTTCTGCGTGGAGAGTATATGCCAAATCCTCGATTCAAACTCCATGAGCCTTTTGTAAATTGCTATGGGTCTTACAATAAAACAGCGATAGCTAAGCCTGACCCCTGAGATTGTGATGTCGTAACAGGCAACTGTGAGATAAATATACGATTCTCATCTCCTCAACCCGACTGGATAGCGTGGATAGTGTAGACCAAATCCTCCTTATTTTGCTCCTGGTAAATTGGTAACAAGGTGGACTGATGATCTGGCGAAGATCGTTGGCAAGTATTTGAATGCGAGTAGCGCAGAACCAGTCGTTAAGGAAATCCTTGGAGGAAGTCTTTGTCTAGCAGTGGACGTTATTTGGCTGAAACGAACGAACAAAAAAATTGGTAAGGGTCTTGCAATAAAACTTGGCCTGAGGTTTTGCGATGAGGCGAGGGACGAGGAGGAGGGGATGGACGAGCCCAGCGCCGCCAAGCGGCCCTCCGTGCTGACTATAGACCAATACCAGACCATAGTCAAGCGCGCCTTCAAGAAGAAGAGGCAGCAACGGAAAGAGAAACAGTAAGCGGTTTCATAGTCATTTTTAAATTCCTTTTAAAAATAACCTGTAGATTAGACCACTTTCCGTGGATGTCGTAAAAGGCAACTAAGGTATAATACGAATGTAATAAATTATACAAATATGTTGAGGTTGGGAATAGGTCAAATCCTCCATTTACCTGAAGTAATTTATAGAGGGTTGTACTTCTGACGTGAAGGTTAAATTGCTTGATGATGATGAAAGTGAAAAATATTGATAGCATTGAACATTGTTACTTTATTGATTTATAATGTAATAGGATATGGTTAAGAGTTTCCTTTTATGCATTAGACTCCTTATATCAAGTGACGTCACTTCTTATACACGAAAGGAAAATTCATTCAACAAATAAAAATTCATATTTTGTAAAATACAGGCACAAATGCCACCTTGCCTCATTAAGGATCGACATAGATAAAATCGAGCCTTACCCTCAGCATGCAAACGAGCTGATTCCCATTCAAATCACGTATCGAGTTTACTAAAACCTGGACTGTTCCACCAATCACATCGGAGGGCTGCGTAATTTGTCGAACACCCAACGCTGTTTAACAGTCAAGCCTTTGTAGTGTCAAACTGTTCGTGTCAGATCTATCGTAATCGCTTTCAATGAGACAGTGATTATGGTTAAGCGACTTTGGAAAAGTTGAAAGAGATTTGTTTTCAATACGAAAGGTTCTTTTAGGTATAACTCGTATCAATCTAGGTTAAATTTTCAGGGGGCACGCAAAGAGCAAAAATGTTTTGGGTAACGGAATGTAATATTCACATACAAATTAATATTCTACCTAGGATCATCAAGATAATTACATGTTCTAGTGAAAATTTTGATTGATTCATCGTTCATTCAAACGTCTATATTAGTCTAAAACGACTTTTAAAGGCTGATTGGTAGGAAGGAGAAGTCGAAAAAATATTTTCACCAGTAAGTTAACAAATTAAATAATTTGCTGCTTCGTCATTCCAAATAGAATAAATTGAAATCGCAATTTCTTTCAAATATAATCGCTATAAGCTCAAATGGAATAAGTAAAGCGATTGCGATGTTGTAATTAGACAAGGTACCTACCGTATTCAGCAAACAACGTTCCGGTCCCGAGCGAGAGTCGTGTGTTTCCCTAATGGGACTGACAACTGCTTCATTATGACGTGTTCACTCGTTTGGAATGCCGTGTGGGCTTAATAATGGAGGAATTCTCTTCGTTATAATTTTATGTGATTTAAAATATGGATGTGGTAGGGCATGGAATATAAATTGCTTGTGGAGTCCTAATTGGTGGTATTTGAGTGTAAATTCGTTCATTTCTATGTTGATATTATATTTTAGGCTTTGTAAGTTTTGTAGCTGTCTTTGAATATTATGGAGAAAAGGTTGCCGGTTTATTTTTATTGGCTATGAAGTATAAAAAAAACTTTGTAAGTTATGGTGGAGTTTAATTAATAAAATGACCAAAAAATTTCCGATTTCTCTTTCACTTCAAAGAGCATTAGAATTACCAATAGTTGTAATTTCTGCCTCTTCTTTAGGGACTTGTTTTTTGGTTTCATTCCTTTCTTGAGCTGTCAAATCTTTTTTTACCGAAGATTGCAGGTTGAGAGGAATCATCGGCCTGAATTTTAGACTTTTAAAATCGTTCCTCATCTCCTTATCACCAACTATCTGTATGGCTTCCTTTTTTAGTTCATTCCTCATGGGAAACAACTGGTCCTTCTTTTTGGGGAACAGAAATATTTCCACCGCTTTTGGCTTAGCAGGCATTGTCATGATCGGTTTTTTGGGGAACAGACTTTCAAAAATAAAGGGTAAGCCAGGAAGGTTGGTTGGTGGACTGTTCATTGTTTTTGGTCCAAACTCGAAGGTGACTACATCTTCTTGAGCATGCTCATGGGATCCGCAGCAGAAGGTAGAAGATACTGGATCCTTGTTGAAAGAGAAGAGGTCGTTGCTCATGAGGATCTTGTTCAAGAGATCCGATGGCTTATTGAGGAAATTGTTGGCGCTTCTCAACCCAGAGCACGGGCAAGGCTCTTCTACAGTTGCAGTTGGATCAGATTTTGAAAATAGAAACGTTGAGTGGAGTGGCACACTTTGGTCTGTTTTAATAGGCTCTGAAAAATAAAATCGTGTTCATATACATTGGCATGTTTCTATAGAGAATTTAGCAGTCGCCCGGCAAGCGAAGGGTTCGATTCCCACCATAGAAAATCCGAGTTTATCAAGTTATCAAAAATGTACACAAATTAAGGTCAGTCTTCTTAAAATTTAAAAATAGCTTACCTTTATTATTGAAGTGAAATGAAATGTCCATCTTTCCGAGATTAACTAGGGAGCTGGTGATAGAGGGAATCGATTTCATAGCCTTGCTGTTGTCCCGGCATTGCACAGCCAGCACACATCCAAGTAGAGGTACTAACGCTTCAAACAGCATATTCTGGAAAAAGAAAAACACACACCTGTAAAAGGGCATAAAGTTACACGACTACTAATGTTTTGTAAACTGTAGGCTACCTGGGATGAAAGCTAGAACTTTACACAAACAAGCAGTGAGAGATCTTAGCCTTGGTGGTACAGAAAAAAGTCTCAAGAAATATTTCTAACTCACAAAGACAAAGATGTTTAGAACTGTCGAACAATTGACTTTTAAAGTAAATAATAATCTAAAAATATTTTATTATCAATCGCATGGGAGTTTTAAGTGAAACGAAGAGTTTTAAAACAAAAAGTCATGGCTACATTAGTCACAATATAAACAAAACAAAAATTGGGAATTCCTTCCATTTCGAAGAGGAAACTTTTTAATAAACATTACTGCTGTCTTTGAAAAAGTTTTCGTAGTTAAAAACTGCTTAATTCTTGGAATCAACTCACCGCTGGTTTGGAGTTACAGAATGGAGATTAAATTGAAATTCTGCAAATAAAGTGGAACACATTTCGAAACATCGATTTATTTGGCTTTATTGCTGCTTGTTTTATGATCTAACTTGCGAAATTCCAATCGTGTTCGACGTTCTTTAGGAATACGAAATTTCGTTCTAATCGTATAGCGAATGCTGATAAACGATTCATATATTCACGAAAAGTACGAATTTTGACACGAAGGGGTTATATTTATTCATTATGATGAGCAATAAAATATTTTCCCATTTGCTACGGAAAAGCTTATTTGAAACTCTACAATTTATTTTCCAATCGAAGAACGATGTATAGGAAGGCATTATTTATTTAATAAAACAAGCCTGTAACAAATAGATTTCAAATATGTTCATTTTGTCCAATCATAGCCATTGTAGATTATTGTTCACAGGGATTTACTTTTTGCCTAAAGTGGCTTCACCATTTATTGGTAAAAATGGAAGACCATTGCTAAAAATTACTGAAACTTATGCTTCATTTGTTTTCTTTATTCTTATTTGCGGAAAAGCGATAAGTACATTCCTACAAAAATCTTGTACTTGATCCTTAAGGAACGCTTGATTTGCCGTTGTATGTACAAAAAATCGGTAACCCAAAGCAATTTGTTTGAACACAAATGTATTATTACATAAATCTCATTAGGGTTTCATCGGGACGCAAACAGGAACACCACAATGTAATCAATTTGTTGTTTTCTTAGAATCATTATGAAAATATACGCTATACGTAGACGTAAAAACTAATTTGAAATTATTAGATAGAATGAACTACCTATTGCTTAACTAGCTTTTATGCGCGGCTTTTCCTGCTTTGTAAGTTTTTTTTTGTCATAGAAAGAATTTATTTTCTATGAAAAACTAAGGAAAAAATGTCCTATATCTATTTCCGGACTTCGAACTACATCTACCATCTAAATCGGTTGAATATAGTTTTGTGAAAAGCTATCAGACAAACATTGTCATTATGTAATAGGTGTACCTACCTAGATAATGAAATGCCATCATTTACGAGAATTAATGTCTAGATTCCTCTAGTCTAGACATTTCGATCTCGGACTTGTGTCATTACGACTTGACAGATAGGCACTGAAAGTAACAAGAAAGTAGGTACCTATAGAATTTCTAGCCACTGACTTTTTACAAGTAAGAGTCGGTCCGGTTGGACGATGTCAGACGTCTATAGTGACTCATGAAGTTAGTAATTATTATCAGGGTTATTAACAACAGAAGTGAGTAACCAAGTCTTTTGCCAAATCAATTGTCAAAATTCGCGCCATGGGACCATTTTGTGTCGCATGGACTCTAATAATGTTTCCATCAACACTTTGCCGTGGGCACGTTGCGGTCATAAAATGCATTGCGGTAGTTGCACCATTCATGGCGAAAGCGGAGTTTGTAACAAATGAATTTATTATGCTGACAACCCTTTAAGTATTTGTTCTATCGACGACAAAGACTGACAATATTTTCTTACTCCAGAAACGTCATTCACATCAAGTTATCAAATTAAGAGTACGATGGTTTCTTGGCGAGTATTTAGATCGCGAAACGAGCAAATAACGAAGAAGAAGAAGCGAGCATCGTAACTTTAATGCGCAGAAATAAGCTCGAGTTCATAACTCTCCCAAAGTCGTATGAATAACTGTTTGCATTCGATGTAACAAAGAAATCTGTAACTCTACTATTTATCGCCTTGTATTGGACGCCCTCTGCCCCATCTAGGGGACATAGGACTTTAAGTCAAGTAAGTCACTATTTATCAAACAAATCAAGCGTGAAAAAACAACAACAATGAAAATTGTGGCAGCAAAAATGTTATCGTGGAACAAAAATGTCTATGTTATATTCCTTAACAAGAATTGGTGCACTTACACCAAACCGTATTTATTTATAAGTCGATTTGTTCGCGCTCGTAAAACGGTGTAGTCGAGCTGCGGCCAACTCGATGGCTCTCACATGGATCCTTCTTACGTCTTTGGTAATAATGTTATTGAGATTGTTCTGGGCTATTTACATGAAACTTTCTTTATTTAAGTTAGGTTTCGTTTTTCTTTTGCAATTTAGACAGATATTTGTCCACAGAGACCTTGTTGTCTTACATTTTTACATTTACATTTTTAAGAAAGTTCAGAACAAATATTTCAAGTTAGTTTATTATTCCACTCTCGTTATAAAAATGCGAAATTTCATGGACCTAAGTAGAAACTGCTATATAGTAAAATGTAACGTTACAATCACTTTATATTAAAATACCCAACTTGTCAGGTAATTAAGACATCAAGAAATAATGTTCTTTTATTTTAGGCAAGTATTTTCTTCAACAATGCCTTATTGGCTACCACAGCAATTAACCTCACGAAGCCTATCTTGGATACAAAGCGAAGAAACGATGTGGTAGACGAAACATTTTTAGAACAGAAAGACATTCTACTAGACATGGCAAGTACTGAATTATTTGTATTATCAAAAAGGCCCAATTATTTTATTCTGACAGTAAAATTCTCAACCGACGTTATACCAGCAATATAAGTTGAAATTCATCAAATAGAATAATTAATGAGAATAAAATTGTAACATAACAATTATTTCTTAATTGGCGACCCGGTGTAGGTTGCAAAGGACGAATAAAATAAGGCTTGAAATGTTAGATTTGTTTCTAATCGAAATAAAACAAAAGCACCTAATTAAACAATTCCACTTACAGCTAGAATCGAAACTCAAAGAGGTTAGAGATAAAAAGAAGAAGAAATCAGATAGATCTGATAGTAACAATAACGAAGGGACCAAGTGCGAATCCCTGCCGAATAACGTCGATCTAAAATTAAAGGCAAGCGGGCTCAGCTCCTTGGGTGAAACAGATTTGCTGCTGAAGTTCGGGAATTCTGGTTATTTTAATTTATAAATAAATTATTTATACTATACTCACTTGGACTAGAATTTATGGCTGATATATGACAGTCCTATGTCAATAGTACCACTAATAGTGATAAGTCTGCTCTAGGAGTTAACCAACGATTGAAAAATCACCTTCTAGTAAATTAAATAATTTAGTTAATAATACTTAATAATTAATTAAATAATTTGCAGCTTTTTAAATTAAATGCGGAAAATGATGCGAATTGGAAAAGGCCTATTCAGCAGTGGACTGTTTCAAGATTTGATTTACTAGATTAAAATATTGCTGCTGACTCAAACATGCCAAATTTTATCAAAATCGGCTTAGTGGTATACGCATGAAAGCATAACAGACACACAGGGTTACTTTCGCATTAATATTTTAAGCAGGGAAATATACAGGTAGAAGAACTGTCAGGAATTATAGGTTTAGACCCAAGAAAAGTTTCGGCACAAACTTAACAAACAATATTGTGTTGTATCTTTTTAATTGGGCTTCTAGCTAGTTCAAACAACGGTGCTACAAATTTCTTATCCAAACCAATTTTCGATACAAGGTCAAACGTAATCCGACATAAATTCGATTGTGTTAAGATAACAAATGGCTTAGACTAGAATGCTGCGGCCTACGTTGCTTTTGAGTGGACAGATCTATTGGGATTTGAAGTTCCAATTGGATCTAAAATTTCGTCACAGGTTTTGAGGACAGAAAAAAATGTTGCTCTACGTGTTGTGAAGCTCGTCACAAGGTTTAGAGCGCAGAAAAACACGTACGTGCTAAGTCTTTTTAAAGTCCCTAAACAATTGGGTAGTTGTTAATGTCTATCTTATAATTCCAAGACAACCTTAGCGAAGACACTTCATACCGATTCGATTATCCTCAGTATAGTTTCGATAGGTATATTGAGTTGCCAAACAATTGTAATCACAGATTACTTTTGCTACACGAAGTCTATTTATGGAGCAGTTACGTTTAGGTAGTTTAGAAAGAATATAGAGTAAGAGTAATTGATTTATGCCCGTTTTCACCATCAATCCCTAATTTTTAAGTGACCCTTATGGTAACACATAGCAGGAATTTTGTTTTCAAAGGGATCACTTAAAAAATACGGATTGAGTGAAAACGGACATGAGTCTTAAAAAAACCTAGGTTATGGTGACATATTTTCTTCGTTTGTTGGTGGTGGTGGCGTTTCTTCTCAGCACTTGCCATAATATGTTTGTCTCGAAGCGCTGGTAGGGCCCAAAAGATAAGGAGACATGTAAAGTGCCACTTAAGGTTAACTTTTTAAAAAGGTGGCACTTGCCACTAGTGGTCTAAATTGAATAAAATATTTTTGATTTTGATTTTTGACACAGTGTTTGGTCTGCTTGCATCACATCAGACTATGCATAACTTTTGATATTGAAATATATCCAGCTACAATAATGCCACGGTATTTAGCTGTACTGTAGATATGTACGTGTCCCTAGGTATACTTCCAAATCCGTAGACCGTGCAGGGGCATAAGCAAGCTGGCTGCTTCTAGTTGCATTTACTTATGCTTGAGCATGGTTGGAAGGTTAGGTTGATGTTTAGATTTTGCTAGCGGCTAACATTTGTGAGTAATATTAATGCGAATATAGCTCTGTCTGTCTGTTTCACGTCTAAACCGATGAATAAAGTTTTCACGGATTTTGTAACTTTGCAAGGAACTTACGAGAAGGATAGGCTACCTCTTGTTGCAAAAATAAATCTTAAATTTGAATAGCAACTGAATTTAAGATCTGGAATACATTTTTGGCTAGCTTTTAATGTTACTAAAAACTCGCAGATAGAAGTACCGAAATTCTTAACCCTTACCTTAGCTTACCCAGCACCAGAAAAAGGCGTCACTTTCCAACTAGACCCGCGAAATGAATACTAATTTTGATCACATTTTTCTAGGCAAAGGTACATTGAATTTGGACGCGAGCGGAATATCAAATGTGGGTAAAGCCCGACTGGACCTGGCCGTCGGGGAAGGCAGTATTTACGTCCCGGGATTAAATAATTTGTTCGTCGGTAAGGGAGGAGATAATTAGAACGCCCTTTGTAGATAGAACTGAACGGTGGTTGATAAAAGTACTCAATTAGATGAAATACTACGGAGAATACTCAGTATTTGGACCGAGTTAGATTGTTGTGTTTAATGTTTAATTGATCCTGTCTAATTCATTTATAAACAGACCTTCAACTTATTCGTAAATTAAAGCTCAATCTAGCTAGAATGAGTTTAACTTTTTTGGACTTTTTTGTCCTTGACTACCATATTATTTATCTCCTATAAATCTAGTATTAGTAATCCAGACATCTACACGAAGAGATTAAATTTCCCAGGATTATTTATAACGCAAATAAAATTACGCTCCCCAACATTCCTCTTTCCTAAAATCAAGCTTTATGGTTATCGGGTAATTTGTTAACCACGCATTATTACTTCCAGGCAAACCCTTCATAAATAACTGCGACAAACAAAACGAAACAGACCTAGCTAAAGAGAGGCCCATCCAGAATTTGGGGAACGAATTATTAGATTATCGCAGAAGTGGTCCAAACGTGAATGGAGATAAATTACCCAAAGAAAATAACGATGAAGCCAATAAAGAATTAATAAAAGAAGATCAAAACAAAACAGAATCGATAACGACGGTTGGAAATGATACGACGGTTGAGAACGGAAATCATAATTTGACTACGACAGTTGCCGTTGAAAATAATACTGTCGATTTGGGGAATACCACAACAAAGGCTTGATTTGATTTTAAATCAAAATCAGGAAATAAAATAAAAATGAAAAAAGCGTATTGATTGACCATTTTAGATATTTTATAAACTTCTTTCCCACTGACCTTTATTTTAAAATACCTGCATTGAGTTTTTCATACAAGAGAAAAAGGACTGAATGGATTCGAAATCATGTTATACTTCATGTAATTCATTTAATTGTCTCTATAGAGACAAATTTCTTTTCGTAAAAGTATTATCGTCGTATTAGGTACGTCGTCTTTCCCTCATGTCTGACCTTTATCTGGAACAATAGTTGTCACCTCAGATGATATTATATTGGCATATCATAAAATATTACACACGGTAAAAGGTATTGGCTAGGAGGTATAACAAACGTCCTACTATCAAATAATATTAGACATGCGGTATCACCTGTAGTGGATGGATATTAATATTTTGTAAAAGATGTGAGATATTCTTATAACATCTTTTCTCTTCCTTCTATCACTGTTCTCGCGACTTTGTCTTTCTTGAAGTTCTTGCAAAAAGGGACTTCCAAATAGGATTATCAAACCCAAACATTTTTTGAGTCTTTACTCTAAATGAGGCTATAATTATCTAGATAATAAAACCTAATACCTAATTAAAATTGTTTGTTAAAACTCTCCTTTTCAAATCGTTAAGTAGCCATTACCACACGAGAAATAACTTGAAATTGAAAGAAATATAAGTAAACTAGCTTTCCGCCCGCGGCTTCGCCCACGTGGAATTTTGTCTGTCACAGAAAGACTTTATCGCGCGCATCCCTGTTTCAAAAACCGGGATAAAAACTATCCTTTATCCTTTCCCGGGACTCAAACTATCTCTATGCCAAATTTCATCAAAATCGGTTCTGTGGTTTAGGCGTGAAAGCGAGACAGACAGACAGAGTTACTATCGCATTCATAATATTTAGTTTAGAAGTATAGATTTAAAACCATTGTCTAAGCTCGCACGAAACTATATCCTTACTATTGTGTATAAGTTGCATGTGTCTCACACAAGCCTTAGTTCTCGCTGACCTTATTCCAGATAAAGGGTGCCGCACATTATCCTCGTGTCTAGTTACCTCTTAGTGGCTTTGTCTGCGAAAAATGTGGAGGTGTCGTAAAAACCAGACGTTCAAAGGGCGGATTGAACCTTTAAGAGGGTCCCCTATTGTCTTTTGATACATTGTTTTCGATTATTAGCGTGTTTACTGTAGCTGAAAGTGGATAAAGTTTTTAAATCGTATTCTAGATGTGTGTTTTTTTGCCACACTATATTAGTTTTACAGGTAGTCCACGGTGGCCAATGACTTAGAGCGTGGCCAAACAAATATTTCAACAACCCAGAACAGAATTTCCTGGCGCCTTAGAAAGAGGAGAGCCGACAACCAAATATGGGAAAGGGCTAAGGCAAAGAAGAAGAGAAAGTTAAAGTCTGAAAATTCGGTGTAGTGGTTAGACTGTCTCGGGTTCGATTCCCAGTGGGAGATTCACTTTTTATTTCGGCTTGGAGCGTGATTAACAGCATTGTTAGTTTGGGGTAAGATAGCCAGTTTTTCTGTGGTTGAGGATTCCGGGTGAAGCTCGCTCCCATCTTCAGCCTAATCATCACTTTCCATCAGGTGAGATGCAGGCCAAAAGCTTTTCTGTTGTAGTTAAAATCCCATATTTTTTAATACGAAGGGTGGCGAAACCGTTACGAATTTAAAACAAAAATAAATGTTAATTACTAATCCGTAATACCCAAGGAGCTCCTGAAGTGTTGCTTGCCTTCAACTCTTTTCTTCTGTACATTAAAGAATAAGTAAGCTATCAACTGACAGTCATGCTCATTACAGGGTTTTTCATCACTTCTTTTAAACTCCAGTATTGTTTCCATGCATTACCTATTCGCCTGTTGATTTCCTTAGATGTAAGATCCATTGGCGAGATTGTTTGACCGAGATAGATGTATTCGTCTACATAATCAATTATGTTGTTGTTCACGTTGATAGGTTCCTGGTTCCCGTGATGGGGAAAAGACTGTCCGATAGAGTAAGAACCACCACCATAAAGAATTGTACAAGAACAAAAGATGTAACAGTAACTATCAGAAAGTTGAAATGGAGATGGACAGGACACACAATTAGAAGAAAAGAGAAATGGTCTAAATCTAGAATGAACTGGTTCACAAGGCATTTTAAGCGAAAACGGGGAAGGCCACCAAGAAGATGGGTAGATGAAATAAAGGCCACAGCTGGAGGTGGATGGGCAACAGTTGCAGGAGATAGAGGAGAGTGGAAACAGTTGGAGGAGGCCTTTGCCAAAAAAGGCACACAGACAAGTGTCAATTAGAATAATATTAAACTCAATCAATTTTAAACTCTGTATGTCTGAATAAAGGCTTATATAAAAAAAAAAGCTATCAACTGAATGGGTAGCCTAAATAAACCAGACCATTCAGGCTAATTCCCTAATTGCCTAGGTAGGTTTGTTTCTAGGATGGTTGCTTATTAAGTCGATAATACAAGTAATAGTCGGAAACTCCTTATTTTGTGGGTAAAGGTAAACGTAACGGCCTCTAAATAATTGAAATGTATTTACTGAACCTTTGCGATGGTGCTTCTAGGAAAACATTTCAGCTTGTCTAACTCTTCACTCTCCACACCTAGATTCGTTAATTAGTGTAAACGACTACCAGAAACACATTTATATAGAACAAAAATAAATATAACAAACTATTTTACGTCATTACTAAATAGTAGATTTCCTAATGCAGTCTACCTACACTACACATCAAACCTGGGTCACGCCTGGGTGGTTGGAGACTCACCGACATTTTGTCGTCGGACTTTTGACAACATGTTAAAGAGAAAATTTAAGTCATTGATTATGATTCTTTTAAAATAAAGCCGCTGACATTAAGCCACTGGGCTGGAGATGGGCTTGGTGTTTAGAGTCCTCAACAGTACCCAATTTTCTATAATGATGTTTTGCATATCGATTGCACGACAAGGTCTTGTACATCTCATCTAAAAAAAGGTAGTAGAGGTGTAATTTTAGAACGAAAATGTATCAGGTATGTTTCTTCTCTTGTATTTTACAAGTATTTAAGCATATCTGCATTCATGCCATATATAACGTACTCGATAAAGCTTTGGTCCGGGGTAAATATGCTGGCCGGGGCTTCCTTTGCTTTGTAACCGGACAATACGGGCGCATAGCGCGCATTATCCATATTAAAACGATGGAATGCATTTCAGCTGTATCCAAGCAAATATTATGGAGACATTTGACGAAAATAGGATCTTTTTTTACCGAAGTTCACAAGAGTCATCTAAATATATTGACATAGTGATCTATCAACGTACAGCCCAAACCACTGGACGGATCGGGCTGACAATTTGGCATGCAGGTAGATGTTATGACGTAGGCATCCACTAAGAAAGGATTTTACGAAACTCCACCCCTAAGGGGGTAAAACGGGATTCACACGTACGAAGTCGCGGGCGGCCGCTAGTCATCTAATAAACAAGAATATGAATAAATACTGATCATCATCAGGCCATTTAATCTTCACTACAGGTAGGTACACGACCCTCTCTAATTTATCAGAGAAAAATAGAGAATTTTGCCTATATCTACTTTTTACAGGTGGGTTGAGGCGACTCTGTTATAAATTATAGTTATTAACTAACTAAAATCACCCCCGAGACCAATCTAAAAGCGGGTTTGCAGAAGTGAATGTCATTACGATGATAGCCCAATGGTGTCATTGTTGGACTTGGAGGTCTTTTCGCACGGACATTGCTGATTGCAATAAGCGGCGTATTCAGCTTCACCGGACAAAGGTGACTGCAGGATCTCAACCTCTAAGCAACGCCTAAGGGCGCTCCCGTGTGGAGCTCGGACCTCAACTTATCGTGAGTATAGACTAGCTAGAGCATTTATTTGTTACAGAGCAACGAGCCGCTCTTGAGCCGCTCTATGAAATGTCATAGTGTAGCATCTGTCACGAACCAAACGTCAGTCGTACATTTTACCTGTATTGGACCAAGAATGTTACTTATAAATGCTCTAGGCTAATCTCACCATATTTAGCTTGACTGGAGGGCTTAACGGGATTATCATCATCATCATCATCTCAGCCATAGGACGTCCGCAGCTGAACATAGGCCTCCCCCAATGCTTTCCATGTTGCCCGGTTGGTAGGGGTAGAGTAAATACAAATGAGTGGGTCATCTTCATAGAAACGCACCGAGCGCGGTTTGTACGTGAGCGCGCCAATACGTATGCGGCGCGCACGCACACCACACACTGACAAAATTCGGCGCAACCACGACTGGCTCCCCGCTAATCCACGCTAAATTTTGTCAGTGTGCGCGCCGCATACGTATTGGCGCGCTTACATACAAACCGCGCCCGGTGCGTTTCTATGAAGATGACCTATTCATTTGTATTTACTCTGGTAGCAGCGTGAGTCGGGAACGGGTCTATAATATTAATATTTGGTCTCTTTTTTAGGGTTCCGTAGTCCTGACAAGGAATCCTTATTAAAGCTAAATAATTATTGTTTCAGTGCGGCAGCGGCGGCGGTGGCGGCGGCCGAGGCGCTGGGCGGGGGCGGGCGGCGCGCGCCTCCGCCGCTGCTGCGCTCACGCACGCTGCCCGCCATCATTGCGCCCGGCTTCAGTATCTTACATGCGCAGATCGACCCGCAGCGGACTAATGGTGAGTCTACCCTACAAATTATGACTATCTAAAGTCTGGTCCGTGAGCACGTAGAATTTTGTGTTAATACTTCGATGAAGGAAGTAGGTACGCGAGCCTAGAAAGTTGCGGTTAATTCCTTACATTAAAACAAAAAGGAAGACGCGGTACCCGGTGAGCGAGACACAGCAAAGAGCTCCAAGTTTGGTGCAAGCAAGATGTAGTCAGCGAGTCGGAAAGTGACAGTTGACGCGTCGAAGCGAAATTGTGCGCATGCACCTAATTAAAGTGTCATATCTTTCCTTTTTGCTTTAGGCCCGGTTTTCACCAAGGCGGATCAGAGCAAAGCGGAGCGGAGAGGTGTTTTGAATAACTTCATTCCATTTCTCCGCTCGGCGTCGTAATCCTCTCTTCTTTTGGTGGTAAATGCTGTACCACCTGTGTGGGGGTGAAAATTATAAGTTCCCTTTAAAACTTTTGTAACTCCGAAATAATACTATGTATTCAGACCTACCACCTTCCTTTCATTAGATACCTAATCACATTTTAGTTTTATAGAGGTGGGGAAATTAAATTAACATTAAGCAAAGAAAGGCTGTTATTAAAGACGTGATGGGAAAATTAATGTAGAACAAGTCACAGTCTATTACCATCAGCCAACACACCTTTGGCACTTTGAAGTAAATTCCCTAGAGATCTGTGTTTTTTAATTATTTCGCTACGTCCAATAGTTGCGCACAAAAAAGTTCAAACCTAATGATATTATGCGATTTATGAAAGGAAATGAGTAAATTCTATTATTAAGGGAAAACTGACTCCATCATGGCTTTGGATAACTAGCCAGTGGATTAATGAAAAAAGCGGGAGAACATACTCTTTTAGTGTTCCTTTTGAGAGATGTGTACCTATTTAGTTAGGAAGTTAAATGAATGTCACAATAAACAATACATATAAGTATTTGATGATCCTTTGTGATTGAGGATTCAGGGTGAAGTTCGCTTCCACCATCAGCCTGATCATCACTTTCCATCAGGTGAGATGCGAAGAGCTTTCTCGTTGTGGATAAAAAAAGCTACTTATGTTCAAGCACAACTCTTTGACTTTGTATCTGTATAACCCGGTCAAGTTCTGCGTACTACCCGTTCGCGCTAAGTTTGCCGGTCCGTGGAATGCGCGTCCCCTCCCCCAACCGCGATTAAACGCAATTAGTTAGTGATTAAACGCAATTAATGTGTCTTATTTTACGCAAATACACAATTTTTATCAATAATAATAAATAAAAAATATTTTAAATATAGTTTGTTATAAGTTATAGACGCTTCTTTTCGAGTGACGTCATATCGCCAGTGGCAAACTTAAAGCAAACGGATAGTACCTCCACGGATAGAGCGTCGATGTGACGTCACGGCTGCTTGGTGCGC
This sequence comes from Ostrinia furnacalis, assembly GCF_004193835.3. Lineage (NCBI taxonomy): Eukaryota > Metazoa > Arthropoda > Insecta > Lepidoptera > Crambidae > Ostrinia > Ostrinia furnacalis. Next base: position 79,764 of record NW_021133372.1, read on the forward strand.
AGTTAACTCGACCGGGTTGTACATACTGTTCTCATCTGGCTGTGTCCAGTCCTTGGATGATCACGTAAAGGCCGTTCCTACGCAATAATGTAAGGCAGATGCTGCTAATAACCGGTTACATTTAGACAATAATGTTCCAACCTTACCCACAATGTCTTTGTTGCTTTCATTTGCTAGTAGAATGTACGCGGAGTTGAGTTACAACGGTTTCATTTGATACTAACTATCTCATGAAAATCGAAACAAGAGTTTATGAAGTAGAAAGATATACAGGGTGTCAGGGAAAGTCGATCTATTCCTTGAAAGGGGTTTCAGCAGATGTCATTAGCAACAAATTAAGTCCAGTGAACTAGGGGTCATAACTGGTGCTGGTGGATGGTTGGAGTAATTTTTCAAGAAATTTTACTGAATATCTACACATTATTTACATTAGATATCGTATCGTAAGTAGAGATAAAATATAAATACGAAAACCTTTCCAAAGCATGATACAGTAGGTATTACAGGGCATTACATAATTTACTTGGATCTGGTTGAGGTCGAACTCAGGATATAACTCGCCCCTAAGTTAGGTCTCGTAAAAATTGTTTATGCACTGAAGTACGATTAGGTAAGGTAAGCTAAGAAAAGTTACGGTAACAGCAAAGTGACATGTATGAAATGAATTTCTTCCCGCTTTATTGCGTATGTGCTTGCTTTATGTGCTCAATATACTAAGAACGTCGAACTTATTCGATAAGGTTAAACTGTTTCGTTCGTTCGTTTCAGCCAAATGACGTCCACTGCTGGACAAAGGCCTCCCCCAAGGTTTTCCACAATGAACGGTCCTGCGCTGCCCGCATCCAGGCTCTTCCCGCGACCTTTACCAGATCGTCGGTCCACCTAGTAGGAGGCCTGCCCACGCTACGTTTTCCAGCCCGTGGTCGCCTAAGGTTAAACTGTTTGCCTTCCCTAAATTGCCCCTAACTTTTGTTTAAAGTATACACGTAAACAACCTGACAATGTGCTAGGCAACAGCTGCTTGTAAACAACATTACGTGTGAATGACCCAATCAATTTGCGCAAATGTGACAGCTGTTTCCCGCCCAAACTTGCTCCACAGATAAAAAAGCATTTGCTTTTTTTCTTGCGAGCTTAGTGTAAGTTTATATATCCCATCAAAAACAATACTTGTCAAAAAAACCAAGTCTCGCAACTCAGTTGTTCTACGGTAAAAAGTTGTGAGATCCATGTAATACCAAGTCCAGGCCATGAGTGCATTGTGGAGCCATCATCTGGGGAAGTCTGAATTCTTTGAACATGTATGGTATAAGGGGAGGCATCAGTACTATTATATAGTTTTCTACCAAAATCTGGGGTTGAAGAAAGTTGTGAGTCGGTAATTGTTGAGGCAGAAGGCTGGGAGTTAGTATGCGTAATATTTTTAATTTTATTATGTTTTTTTGCTGCCGGACTTGGGGGGGATTCCGAAATGGTAGGTGTAGGGGGCAGATCGCAGGCACAATCATTTTCCTTTACTTCTTGTCCAATATGTTTCCTTTTACGTTTGTTACAATTTTTACATTTGTGAACTCTGCAGCGTTTTCTAGCTGTAGTTGCAGGAGAACCATCCGTGTCCATAGCTGACTCATTGGAAATAGCCACCATTGGGCCTAAAAGGGGAGCAAAAGTATTCGCATCTACAGGGATAGTCACAAAGTGGCCCGCCGGGGGAGCCTCCCCCGGGTCAGGCGGCTCGTTCATCTTGACGACTAAATAGTTTTAAAGACTTACCAATATACAGCAATTATACACTAACTACACAATATATATATAATCAAGTAAATATAAACACTAATTACACCTCTTCTGATCACTACAACAGATAAATTTTAATTTTAAAGCTAAGAGAAACAAAAACGCGCCCGACCAGTTTAACGTTTCCCGCGCTTTTTTTTCTAATGACGCTTTTTATTATTTTAATGTCGCTTTTTACACAAAAATGTGACAGCTGTTTCCCGCCTAAACTTGCTCCACAGATAAAAAAGCAAAGGCTACTTTTTTCGGAACTTTGATATTATGGCAAGGGCATAAAATGAAAATAGGCAAAGAAATACAGATGTGAATTTCCCGCCGAAATGTAAATTGAGAAGGAATTTAAAGATGGTTTAAAAATAGAAACGAGCAATTTGTAAGGTAATCACTGTTTCTTTTCGGGTGGCAAGTTAATGATTGCGGTGACCCTTAAATTGGTCCCTTTATCGACTTCGGATCTTTTTACAAGACAAGATAAATTGAATCTCAGTAAATGAAGGGTTGAATAAATACTTTTTTAACTTTCTTTACACCTTCTTTATTGAAATGAGCTTTTTTTTTTACCACAAAATCAAGTTCTTGTGAACATTTGCCTTAACTATTGCAAAAAAAATAAAACAAAATGCTTTATCTACGACGACAATTATAGATTTATGGTAGTGAGTGTTTATGTAAATGATTTCAAAGCTACTTGATTTATGCATACCGGTTAATTAACTCTAACTAAGATTGACTTTGAATTTGTTTGAGATAACTTTGACATCTGTATTTCGAAGTGCGTTTCAATTGATGTGAGGTGGTGGTTATTCTAATAAGCACTGCTCTTATAAAATAAGTAGTTAGATTTGGTTATACCTACCTAACAACAAATTGGACCGTTTTGTTTTAAACATGTAACCGATTTTGTAAATTAAAGAAAACTTGGGTAAGGTATATTTAAATCATATCACTAGATTAGTTTAGAACGTATAGAGGTCGGCAATCTTTTGAGATGGAAGAGCTATAGAGCTTTTTAAAAATAACCTGTAAAGTAACTAAAATAATAATAAACTTAGAGTCAGTGAAGTTAGAATAAGGAACCATTGTGGAACTAGAAATACAAAGTGTCATTGTGTTATTGATTGTGCGTTTCCTTGGTCAATATCCCTGTAGGCATCCTGGATAGGTACACATCCCTCATCGCAGAAGGCGAACTGGGACTTAGTACTAAACAGCGGGGTGTCAGACTGAGCTAGCTAAGACGCTCCGTTGCACAGTTATGAGTTTTTATTTTATTTTGAAGGGTTAAGAAACTTCACATCTTAGAGCCAAAGGTTACCCACCCCTATTTTAGTAAGATAGAACAAGAATCGTGCATTAATTATCATTATCATACAAATAAAGTATAAATATTTGTTACAGTTTTACACTGAGTTAAATATAGCGATTAGGTACATCTTTGCCCACGTCAATAAAGCATTGCCTCATAAAATGTCTCCAAGCAATATTTACTAATTACTGACAGGTCACACTCGCTTTACGAACAATTTTACAACTTCACTACGGTTTATTTTCGCAATTATTGCGTTTCGAGCATAAAACTGAAAATAACTTAAAGCACAATGGGGAATTTTAATACGTCATAAAGAGCTGTTTATACCCAAGACTTCTATTGGCAGAATGTGTTTGAAGACACGGTCTGTAGCAAGTTACTGACATGTTTTCTCATGAATTATAAATTATTTCAGCGACATAACTACAATTTTACGAGTGCGAGGCGTTAGAATGTAACGCAATAAAGTAATAGCATAGAATACACATATAAGTAGCAAGTAATATTGCGTAAAACATTTGTTATTGTGATCTATTTTTTCCTTCTATCGGGGCAGTTGTGACAACTGGGGGCGTAGTGTGAGTTTACGTCAAACGCATTCGATGTCGACAGTGTAAAAATTAAATTAAATGTATGACGGATTGTACAGCGCCCCTTGCGGAAACTTTATAGAACCAAAATGTTCATATTATATTTTTAACGCATTCGTCATAATGTAAGTAGCTTTGTTATTATTATTAAATACCATCTTATTTTGTTTCTTTAATAAGTACTTACAAGATTCGTAAATACGAAATAACTCGCCTAAACATGATTTGACTACTTTGAACTGTCAAGAAGGCTTATCGAAAATACTAAGCTTAATAAGGACCAACTTTGGGGACTAAGTCACATCTTAAAGTAGCCTCTAAGTTATACTTTCAATGTCTTTCCAAGTACTCGCTTTATTAATAACTAGCTGACCCGGCGAACTTTGTTCCGCCTTAATGGCAATAAATAAGCAGACATTTTTTTAAATTTCGAACGTGATAAAAAGTATCCTATGTCCTTCTCCTGGCTCTAAACTACCTCCCTGACAATTTTCAGCTAAATCGGTTCAGCCGTTCTTGAGTTATAAGTGGAGTAACTAACACGACTTTCTTTTATATATATATGTATATGTCATAGTCAAAGGTCGATATGCAGTCTCTTCGCGGAATGACTGGTCTATCCTAGGTTTGACCAAGGCCTTCAGGCAAACCCCGAAGTAAATTCTTATTTCGGCCTTTGACTGAGTCAAACCTAGAAGTGCCTAAACGGTTCAGTCAAACGTCGAAACTAAAATAATCTGTTTCGGGCTTTGCCTAGTCAATCCTAGAAACGACTGACAGATTCGGTCAAAAGTAGACGGCAAATAGAAAACCAGCCATGTGTGAGTCGGACTCGCTCACGAAGGGTTCCGTGCGACTCTTTTGTTGTATGGGAGCCCTCTTAAATATTTATTTTATTTTAATTTTATGATTTATTTTTAAAATGCAACTAAAATTATGTGAATATTTCAAGGGTTCACCTGTTTACGTTTTAATTAATATCAAGTAAAAAACTGCAAAAAGTCACGTTTGCTGTATGAGAGCCCCCCTTAAATATTTAAGTATTTTATTGAATTATTTATTTTTTAAGTGAATGATTCATGAGATTCGAGCCTGGTGACAGACAACATTTAGCGAAGTCATAATAATAGGGTCTAAACTCTTTATCCTTTAAGGTAACAGAACCCTAAAAATTAGTAATTAATCAAGATCGATCTAGAAACACTGACAACCAACATCAGTACTGTATAAGTTTAGTTACTTGTACCTTCACCTAAAGAGATAGCTGCGCGTGCGCGTGAAAACCGACCGTCGTAACGCCTATGCAATAAGTTCGAGATCAGAATTAAGTATAGTTTAGTTTAAAGTCTTAATTGAGGTTTGACTAGTCAAACCCCGATTTCATTAAATTGAGTTTCGACCTTTGCCTGACCAAATTACACTCCTAGGTTTGACTAACATTATTTAGTCAAAGGCCGATATGTTTGGGCTTTGACTAAGACTTCTAGTCAGACCTGAGGATTGACTAGTCAAACCTAGGAGTGCCGGAACTTCGAGGTTTGACTATAACATATATGTAGACTAACGAAACAATGTTGGACGACTGTCATAGGTAAATTCACAGATAATCACGTAGGTAAAAATACATAATGATAAAACTTATGTCCATCTATCTGAAGCGGTTCGATTACACGTGGGACACTATTCTGACGTTTACTGTCGAATCTCATGTCATTCCTAATCTGACACTGGATAGCGACCCATTGGTCTTCCAAGCCCATCGGCCTTAAATCAAAAATATTTGACGCTAACAGTATTTAAATCTGTGCTAATGTTGTCTACCTTAAATTTAATGGCTCCCGAAGCCGGCACCTTGTCACGACACGCCTTTAAATCCGAAATTAAAATAAATAATAAATAATAAATAAATATCCTTGGACATTTTACACTACGCCGCTAGCCCCAAACTAAGCAAAGCTTGTACTATGGGTACTAGACAACGGATATAAACATACTTAAATACTTTTTTTTTTTGTAAATACATACATATTATACATAGAAAACACCCAGTCCAATACAAACAAATATGTTCATGCACACAAATGTTTGTACTGTGCGGGAATCGAACCCGCAACCTCCGGAATAGTAGTCCGATTCGAACCACTACACCAAACGGCCGACTAGCAAAGCAATAAAAAAGACTAAAAGCAATTTTGCGTTCACTGTCGCATAATATGAGCAAGCACGCCTCAAGCCACATTGGCAGGTACAAAGTACAGTCAGCGTCAAATAGTTCGTGACACCCAAAGTAGCCAAAAAGATTGCAACACGTCTTTGTTACAATAGAAATAAGGTTTGTCAACTTTTTGGCTGATTTGGGTTTTATGACGCTGACTGTACACCGATTAAAATTCAAATTCTATGCAAAGAGGACGCGTTTATGTCTGAATCTGTTTTCATAATATCAACCCCCTGTTATCAGAACTGACGATGTTACTTTGTTAGGATAAATTATAGCCTTCGCTCAATATTTGGTTAGGAACATGACAAATGAATAATAATTTAAACAAAAGAGAATACTTAACTCTCGATAAATTATACAAATGGGAGCTCTCATAAGTGGTTTACTTTGTACTTACAACAAGATTTATTACGAGTATTTATTACCCATACTGGGCTCGACTTAAACTCGAGGTAATGGAATTTTTAAGGCAAAAATCAGTACATTGGTAATTTATATTTAGCACTACAATTCAACTACGAGCCTTTACCCTTTCCCCTTTTAACGTAAAGGCACTATACAATATATCATAAAGTTTAGCTTGACTTGCCGTTGTGTTGCCGTGGTCTGTACTTACTAACAAAATCGTTTACCACCACTGCAGCGTTCAAACAATCCGCTTGGAAACTCGCCAGCTGTTTAGACTTGCAAATACTTGCTGTGACACCTAGTTTTTTAAATAAAATTAATTAAGACTGCAACGATAACTGAATAATTTATAACTGACCTCATTGATTCCCTGATAAAATGTTGCCACAGCAAAAAAGCATTTTAGTGAGTAAAAATCAAGCCTGCCAATATTGCCTGTGGTTTCACACTTTAGTTGTTCACACATCGTTATAAATAATTAATATTTTATATTGAGGTATCAACATAGAAATTCATCAAAGTCCTTTTAGTAATTTCTGGCAATTACATTAATTAAAGTCGTATTTCAACTAACAAACTCGATTACTTAAACCAGTAACCGAATATAATTCCCAAAAATCTTTCATTATGCAAAGGGACAGCTAAAGTTGCTCTAGTGGAATTCGAGTTAGCTAACCGGAAACTCGATAAAATCCTTTCTTGGCACTTTCCATTTCGCGCCTTCAAGACGCCAACAAGATCCGCCAGATTACATTACATTATTCACTGATCGTTTAAGTTGACGGTAGAACAAAAAAAAGTTACACGTCAAAACCAACTTATTTGACTTTTGACCGGACTTCGAGTGTACTTAATAAATAGTGACTGAGTTTCTTGCGCTACTTCTTCTCATCACTGGCCCATTTATTGTCTTGAAATTGACTTGTACTTTATATGACTTTTGACAATTTGTCAAAAGTCGACGACTAATCTCGGCGGGCTTGGTGTGTAGACTGCATTATTACATATACAGGGTGTTAGGTAAATGGGTATATGAGCCGAAACTAGCCCATGTTAACATGGGCATATAAATGTAATGGTGAAGTCAGAAATTTGATATCATCATTTTTTTTTAATTTTCATACAAAATTATTTTTATTAAATCCGATTTGTATGAAAATTTAAATAATTAAAATAAAGATATCATTTTTCTGACTTCACCATACCATTTATATGACCATGTTAACATGGGCTAGTGTCGGCTCATATACCCATTTACCTAACACCCTGTATAGACAACACAAAACTCCGCAGCCTCGTTGGTAAAAGGTTATGAACTTTGATATAGTTACCTCTTCGTGTATTTTGGTTTGGCTGTTCTTTAATAGGCTACGCCCTATCATTGTAAAGATGAAAGTAACAGCGAAGTTCCATCACAATGGACCGTTTTATTGGCAATTGAAACTTTCTGTTCAATTCTTTTCTCTTAAAATACCAGCCGAATTTCGTTCTTTAAGGTAATTGTTTAAAATATAATGTCATTTACTTCATTTAACTTTAAACCCTTAATTAATTAAAGATCAAAGGTTATTTCGTTAAAAGAAAATGGGTTAAGAAATTTTTGGAGAAAAGTGCCTTTTGGTTTGTTATTAATGCAGAGCCAGAACGAGTAGGTACGCTCGAGCTCAAAATTATCATTGTTTGTTTTAATTATTAGATACCTAAAATAAAACAAGATTTCAAAATATTTTGCCACAGCAAACTAACTTGAAACAGCTCCATCTAGTTTCCATCAAGGGAACTTACGCTTTTATTTAGCAACACTGGCCTCAAGATGTAAAATACTTTAGAAAAAATAACGTTTCCGTACTAATTTAAATTATATTCTCGTTACCATTATGATATAGTGACTTAGGCTGAGTTGCACCACCTAACTTTGACTGTAACTATAATAATTATAACCGGTGATTTTTGTATGGATTTTGACAGAATTTTGATGTTTGCCAAAGTTAAAGTAAGATGGTGCAACCCAGCCCTACTGTCATAAATAAAATCAGGAACACACACAAGTTATACACAGAAGTTATATTTTATTAATACTTTTTCCTCCAAGTGAAGTTTTCCCAAATAGTCAGTGTAAGCTGACAAGGGCCCGTCCTTTCCCGTTATGTAAATAATTTCGCCAATTTCCATGATTTGGAAGCGAATAGAGTTAGGATTAAACGCAGGGTTGCTAGGGGAAGGTTTTATTTTGATGTGGTCATGCGTGAGAAAATTCTACCATTATTCTGAGACATATCATGCGTTGTAAAGAGTAAAAATTCAACTTTTATCATGATTGGTCAAGTGATCATAAAGACTCTACGCTGAAATCAAATTAAATATTATATGTCAAATAGACGCGATCTTGACCACACTATTATAATAAAAAGTATCACAATTATTTTAACACTAAGTAGCTGTGCCTCGCGGTGTTACCCGCAGTAAAACATAGAATCCAGGGTGTCAACTAAATCCATACCAAATTTTATTAAAATCGCTCCACCCTTTTAGACGTGAAGAAGTAACAAACATACATAAGTACTCACAAACTTTTGCTTTTATAATATTTATTAATGACAACGTCAAAATTTTAGAAAAATACTTAGCCAAATAAGGGAGAGTCCGCTAATTTGGACCAGTTTTTTTCAATCCCATTTTACTCATAGTTTTCTTTTGTTTTTGCTAATGTCCATGGTATATAATAAAAGATACATTATTCAACTTACTATTTCATAAGTATTAATTAACATGATTGTTGTATATTTAGCACAAATCAACAAAGTACGAGTTCAGAGCTTCGGTCCAATTTAGCCAACCGGTTCGATAATTTGTACCACAGGGTTACTAAATTGGATTTCAATAAATTTCAAGCCTATAACAAAACTAGGGCAAAATAATATACGATACATTTTTAACAAATTAGGAAACGAAAAGGAACAGTAGTTAATAACATAGACAATCGATATTGTTTTACACGTTATCACGATTTTGAGTACAAGTTTTGTAATTCCAATTATCGTAACGCACACTTGTACCTAATCTACTTTGCCAGTCTTTTGCTTTCATTTATTGTTAGTCAAACATAACTACGCTATTATAACTTCAAAATATGATTTACTAAAAAAAATTTCAAAATCCTTTGGTAAAGTTCCATACAACTTGATGTGGTACAATTTAGCCGACTAGGTGATAGTGCTTTTAAAAAATCGGTAAAAAATATAGCTTATAAATACCGAAAAATGTTTCAAATAATTGTAATCCACACTAATTTACGCTTCTAAATAATATATTAGAAACACCCTGTGATTAAATGTAACAAAATTACAAACTAAACATGTATTGTCAAAAGTTACTTGAAAACAATGAAAAAATACTTTTCAAAATAAAACACACGTGTTTGTTGTCACGGCAAAAACCACATGGCGGATATTAATTGATTTTAGTTGTGTATCGCTGAGTGTTGCAATTACAGACATTCAATAAATACTTTACGAAATATGAGGGTGGTACAATTTACCCGGCGGTACAATATACCGAACTCTCCCCTATTAACTTTGATTCCATTTTAATAAAATGATAACGTCGTTTGAAATGAAATGAAAAATGAAACTCCGAAAAGAAGAGCTGTTTTCGGTCGTAAAATCCGTTTCATGTTACTCAAAAATATTTATTAGGGCATAAACTTTTTGCTCTACCTACATTTTTATAGGTTTACTTACTTACATTCTTTTGAAGAATTTCTACGAGGCTCTACGCAAATAATTTAGGTACGTTATTTGCAGAAAATAAACCTAAGATGTTTTTGTAAAGTGTTTTCATAATAATAATGAATTACCTAGCAATTGGGTGATAGAGCAAGGTATAATATTTGGGACATATGTATTTAAGTGCTCTGAAAAAGAACCACGTGTAGACTCTTATTACTTTAAGCCTTTATACGCTATTTAACTGTAGGTTTCAATAAAACGAAAAATAAAATAAAAAAAATACTAGAGATTTTGAGGTTCTCGAGTGACGACCAGGGGAAGGAAGACTTGTGTGAGCAGGCCCCCCACTAATATGAACTGACGATCTGGTGAAGGTCGCGGGAAGTAGGTACTTTCAATCAGACGCGAGCAACGCAGACGTTGTGGAAATCCTAAAGAAGGATGTCTAGCTGTGGACGTCATTTGGCTGAAACAAACGACGAAAGAACGAAGAGAATTTGAATTTGAATATTTTAGTCTCATTTTTTGCTAATCCTCTTTTGTCAACCCTGATTATTCGCTTTCGCCTTGATTGCGCCGCATAATGACCGCGGCTCGACCAACAATATCAATTTGATTCCACTTCGTTAATCCATTCGCTTCACTCAATTGAGTGTCTTGTTAATGGAGACTGTTGAGGTAACCCCTCGGGCGATTAAAACTCGGATAAACTGCAGAAAGTTTAGGGTTGAACTGCTTCTACGAAAAGATCTCACCTCTAGGCGTTACGCGGTGAGAATTCTCCGAAAAAGTATCGGTCCATTACAAATTATTTCTTGGGATATTCTCACCGCTCCAAGTCTACAGTGCGAAAAGACTCTTTCAATATCAGTTTTTTACTTTCTCTACTATTATTTTTATTGGCTACTACGCCGGTTCGAATCACTCGTGGTTCGAAATGCAAAGGTGCGAAAACCTTCGGTTTAATGACAAATTAGGTATGTGAAAAATAATGCGAATAAAAATAATGTATGTGATGAAAGCAAAAGTATAACCACGAAGCGGAAAAAAGAGCTCGCTAATGGACTTTTTTGTTTGATATTTCGAGCGTGCAGACTTAGGTTTTCGAAATGGGTACCCAAACTAAATTACGTATTATGAAAAGAACATTTAAAGCTAGGTATATATTTCAGGTTAAAAGTGTCGCTTACAGGCGAAATAAAGTAATACAAAAATCATCAACGAAAATGTATCAATTTATTTCAAATCACAGTGGCCCATCATTCAATACGATGGAACACAATAGAGCCATTCCGCCTGGATTTTATTGGCTTTGAATGCACGCATAGGAACGAAACACAACCGTGTTACGTGTATAGTATTAAGTGTTTGCTACAATGGATGCGTTCTGCGATCTGCGGTCTGCGGTCATGTATGAACAAGATTGTCGGTCTATAAACATTTTGTTTAGTGATCTGGGGGCGTAGTGTGAGTTTATTTCAAACGCAATCCATATCGACTGCGTAAAAAGGTGACATTAAATGTATGACGGATTGTACAGCGCCCCTAGCGGAAACTGTCAAGAACTAAAATCGTCATATGTTTTTTAACGCAGTCGATATCGAATGCGTTTGACGTAAACTCACACTGGGCCCCCTGACCGTCAAACCTCGTCGCCGACAGATTACCTTGTCACGACGACTGGTGACAGATTGTCTTGCCAGAACCGCTGACAGTTACCCTGACCGACAATATTGCTCATACATGATGCGGGCTGTGTTCACATTGATTTGACCGCAAATCGCAGAACGCAATCAGTGTGGCAAATCCTTCACCCGTATTGTCCATAACAATGCTAATCTAATTATAAAGGTAGCCAGTCAATTTTTGTTGGATCAATTTCTATTACTGTGTGGCTTTGATGGATTAAACGAGCATATTGTATTTTTTATTTCAATTTTGGAACAATAAGTACAATAATCTAAAACAACTTTTTAGACAGGATTGTCCTTGTTAGTATGGATCAAATAATAAGGATTGATTCTATGGCCTAATGATTTCCACAATGGCTGCTACCATCCGGCCATTGTGGAAATCATTGGGGGAGGCCTATGTTCAGCAGTGGACGTTTTATGACTGAATGATGATGATGATGATGATAATGACGATGATGAAACTTTACGTTCGAACGACAAACTTGTATCCTTATAAAAAGTATTTTAACAACTTTTTAAGACAGATATTTTAATATTATTCTAGCCAAAATAAAGCTACACCTCATACTTCGTGCATTACACGTTCTTGATAAATGTACAGCGAAACGTGCGGTTTGCATGCACCGCCTTTGTTGCTAAGACCATAAATCAACCAGATTTCACAATGAGGTATGATATTGCTATGTTCTAAGTATATGTCTTCAGCAATACGAAATGCTTTAGTTCGCATCAGTAGTTTTAAGTATTTAGATGTAAAATTCATTGAAGCAGATTATTTTCCTTCGTAATCAAAGGCACACATGACTTGGGTTTAGTTACACGATTTGGTCTCAAAAAGAGTCAAATTAATTGACATTTGAAAGATTGCTAAATTGTACCTATCTGTGATTTGGTGCGGACCAATGAATATTGGTAGTTCATGTGAGTAATTAAACTCATGCTATGAATATCGCGAAAACAGTAAACACTAGAGACTGAGCATGGAGCGGTTTGCATTAATGAGGGCTATCGTTTTTATACTTAACAGTTGGCACCCCTGGCGATTGACAGGACCTTACTCTACAGTGGCGCCATCTTGATGAGTGCAAATCTGATAGTCCTCCTACCACTCTAGCGCTCACCAGTTGGCGCCACTATCTTCGCTACTAGCAAGTGACAGGACCTTACTCTACAGTGGCGCCAACTGGTGAGCGCTAAAACGATAGCCCTCATTGAGCTATATGTATATCCAGGCTCAGGTGGTAAGCTGGATTTATATTTACCTGACATAAAATATATTATGTCGTGACGCCTCAGAACGGAATCGTTTTCATACATTTAGGCTGGGTTGCACCATACTTTGACTGTAACAAACGTCAAAAATCTGTCAAACTCCATACAAAAAACACCTATTATCGTCATAGTTACGGTCAAAGTTAGGTGGTGCAACTCAGCCTTAGAATGGAAACGTCAGAAGCCACGGACGTAAACAGCCAAGAAAAGATAGTTTTACTCATCTACTATCTTGAGCAGACAGAGTACGTCACTACATTATAGCCTGACCAGGAACATAAAAACCCTGGCATAGAGGCGCGTCAATTGCATTTGATAGTGCAACACTGAGTCAGTCGTACCTGTGTTAAATTTATAGGCTAACTTTATGTATCAGTACCTCTAGTAGGAAAAACTTTCGAGTTCGTTTCGTTGCGTATTCAAAGTGTCATCGAAAAATTTTATTTCATTCATACAAAATTTTTTGATGACACTTTGAATACGCAACGAAACGAACTCGAAAGTTTTTCCTACTAGAGGTACAGTATTCAGGATTACGGGCTAGGTAATTTGATATTTTCATAAATTAACGAAAAAATATTATTACAGGTAACCTGGTTTAAATAAATTAAATGACACCATCAATCGAGTTAGTAGGATTTATTTTATTATTCATCAATAATCACATTCAGAACTTGATTATTCAACTGAAATGTCTGCTCATGAACGCTTCAAACTCGGTACTTCTTTCGCAATTCCATAAAATTCAACACTTAGAAAGTGACAAAAAACTTTAAAATAGGTATTTGAAACAAACCACAGCTAATTTTCATAATGGACTGTACTATACGATAAACATGTCAGTCAATTTGACAACCTTGTCGGAAATATTATTCAATGAAAATATTGTCCGAACCCTTAGTATTTCTCTTCGGTAAATACGTTAACACATTGTGAACCACTTTTCTTTCATGACTATAAAAAGATTTTAGCAATTTAAGTCACAAAATCAATTGCGCACATTTAAAATAAAGTTTGTTTACACTTTGACAGCAATAGACTGACATGCAAGGTGACATGTCAATGAAGTTTTCAGTTACTGTTGCCATTAAAAGAAATTAGTACCATTAGTTTTCCGCAACATGGCGAGGGTTTTTATGTTCCTGGTCAGGCTATACATAGGTTTCCGTATAACTTGCACCTTTACCTACTTAAAACAAACATCGCAACTTTCCAGACGAGTTCATTTATAAGGTGCTCGTATCTTATATTTTTCATTTGAATCCAGCTCCCAGAGTACCTTGAATAAATAATGCCCTAACTTCTTAAGTGATTGAAAAAACCCTGCGTTTTTTGTCGTAGAGCATCTTTAGTCTTTGGTTTTATTGAAACAAAGTAAATGTAAAGTGCTTCAAATCTTCTTTGCTTTATCTTATTTGCTTTATATTATCTTTCGTGTTCCAAGTTAGAAAGGTTTGATTATTCATGTTTTAGTCATAACCTTTGCCCGCATCTCCACGATTATTTAATATTCGATTCGCCTAACAAAAGTAGATGAAGAGGAAAGAAAAATATTACAAAATATTAAACAGAGTGCTGGCTTGGTAAAGTAGGTCCCACAAGGTGGACCGACAACCTCATAAAGATAACGGTTCGGTCAATATGGAAATCAGGCTTAAGTTTAACAGTGGAAGGTAGGTAGGACAAAAGCATTTCAATCTAAACACTGTGTTTTAAGCAGTTGCAGTGTACCTACCATGAGTTTACGTTAGGTGTGCTCGCTAGCGAGTACGTCAAAAATCTCTATGAAGCATTTGTTTCTTGAAAGTAGCCGCTAGGGGCGCTGCACAATATGTCATACAATTAATGTCATTTTTTTACGCAGTTACTAGCGAGCACACCCAACGTAAACTCATGGTAAGCACACTGTTGCAATAACAAACAGCCCGAAAAGCTGCTGAAGTACGTGCATCACTCAATTTTAAAAGTTTGAAATTCGTTTGACCACAATTTTACCATAGCCTGAAAATCGTCGAACAAGAAATTGCAAAACAGTCCGTACTGCCTTTGAATACATGCTACTTTGGATAATCTTTTGCACAGTGGCAAATTTAGGAATATTCCATTTACATCGCGTGCAGAATTCGCGTTCCTCATCTGCTATTTAGCCAATGCATTTCCTGGTCACGCGAGCGCCTTAGACAAAAGTGCTTAGTGCTACCTGACGCCATATTGGAAGATAAGGCTTTCGCCCTATCGGCAGTGCTATGCAGTGGATTTAATGTAGCGGTGCTTTGGGACGCTAATTTACAAGATGTCAATCGAAACGCTTAGCGAAGAAAAATATTGTGTAATACTGCCCATTACTTTTCATTATTGTAAAAAAGGAGGATTATTTATATCATTAGATCACTAAGAAATTGAAGATAAATGAAAAGGAAATTAAAAAAATTCTAAATGAAGGAACATCTTAACGAAACCGTGGAAGTAGAAACAAAGCGGTCATTAATTTATTGACCTTTAAAAATTCGCGAAAATTAAAGATAAAAGATATTAATTTGGGAGAGTAAGCAAAACGGCGCCCCCAAAAGATTGAAATATGAATGAATACATCAACAAAATTTCGGAGGGAACGCTGGAATTGGCCTTGATTACGCAGAAGCGTTAAAAAATAAAATGCCTATTCAGTTTTGGAAACATACTGAAGAGAATTGCAGACGTTTCTGCTCCATGTTATATTTTACACAAGCTGTCTCGGCGTTTGTGCCGCCCATAAACAGTTGTCTTAATTTATCAATAAAATTGAACGTATCCTGTTCAAATCGGTCCAGTAACTTCGGAGCCTATTTCCGTCAAACAATAATCTTTTCTCTCTTTTCATCTTTATGATAATGTAATCTGTACAGATAACGGTAAATAGTGTATACTTATGGTACGCACATTTTGCAAAATGCACATTTTAGAGTCGAGTGCTCATTTTGCGAAATGAGCAATGTCATCATCAGGTGATATCCTCAGTGACTTCCATACCTTTCACGTATATTTTCACAGAATTTCTAAGGCAATGTTTTTTCTAAAGTAATGAAACAAGGACAAAAACAGCCCGCTTCAAATTTGACGAAAGGCGGAAAACGCCTGCGAAATAAAATCTAGAGATTATTAAGCCTCTGAATTTCTTAAAATCTAAGTACTTAGAATTTGAGGAACTGTTTGACGAAAGAAGTCAGAATATTATCCTAAACTGAAAACACTGTTACAATTAAGTCATGACATTTATTTTCTCCTAATCTTTTAAAAAGCGCTTTTCCACATCTCAGTATTGCTTTAATCCTACCACTGCTTCGGGACAATAAATGGGCCAGTGCTGAGAAAAAGCGCTGCAGGGCAAGAAACTCGGTCAGCATTAATTTGGAAAATAATGTCCTGATTTTCTAAAAGAGACGTGTAGGTTTCTTAAGCAGCAAATCGAACGCACAGCGTTGAATAGAGTTCTGTGATTGGTTCGTGTGTCATCCTGTAGTAATGTTTGTGAATACGTTCGCTAGTTTGTTAGTTCAAAAATGTATTATTTTTGTGCTATCAAATAAAATAGACGCCATATTTTGGTTATCTAGTTACAAACTGCCGTTGGCCGAAATTCTAAACAGATTTGTTGATGCATGCATCGGTGCATGCTCACGCGCCACTGTCCCGCGTCCACCATCTGGCTTCAAAATTAGAGCGGCTGTGGACAACAGATTATGCTCACACTAAACTTGGTGCTAATTTCCAGTTCCTATAACATAGGCATAGTAATAATAATAGCACAATGCTATAATTTTACAAGAGTCTATTAAAGGTTTTTAGATACAAAGGCACAATAAGGGCATGTCTTGAAAAACATCAGAACGTACCTAATCCTGAATTTTTAGTACGTATCTCATGGTTTTCGATAAGAAAAAAAGGGACCAAGACAAAAAAGATACGACTAGCAGGACTCTGGCATTCTTATGTCAGAATCCTGCAAATATTATGGCCAAAAATATTTATATTTTACTTTTTGCAAACTAATAAAAGGACATTCAACCTGTTTATCGTTATACGTAAACGTTTAACTGCTTACAGGCAAGATAATATAGTTTTTATTAACACGAAAACAGTAATAACGGCACTATCCTGATTATCCCGTAGATTAAGCCTTTCATTAACTGTTCACAATATTGGGCAATAAATTGTGAAGGCGTATGTAGCGGATGTAATTTTGTACGAGACCTATTTGTGGGTTGTGCCTTGTGAAAAACGCAATTACTAACTTAGAAATTAGATATAGAAATGGCTAAGTAGCTAACGAAATAATAAGTGACGTAAAGGCGGAATTAGTTTTTGAATTTTAAAGTTTTTGAAATGGAGTCTACTTACTCACTAAATCTGCCGACCCACCGACAGTGATACGAGTTGTGTTAAATTAAAAGTCATAAAAATACAAGTGGTTGATATGATTCTTTTGAAAAAAAAAAGCCGCCAAATATAATACCAATGTATAGTATGACCAATACCAAACCGCCGAGTTGACGGCGGGGTTAGTATGAGTACGAGTAGTCTTTCTAATGGAGGTAGGTATGTTTATAAGGGATCATTAAACAATACGAGTGTAATGCTTATTAATGCTATTAAAAATATCTTAATCATAGCATATCTACGAGTTCATGAGGAACACAGACATTTAAAATTTTCAAGGATTTCCCAATAAATGGTGCTTTGTTCCCTCAGAATGCTAGAATTAAAATGTTAAATTCTCACGTAACGCAGAAAAGGAGAAAAGCCGCTCCAGCCTTCAGCGTCTCCCTACAAATTCGATAAGGAAGGTTTTGGAAACTGTCCGTGTGAAAAGAAAAGGAATTTTAAGACATAACATATTCTGCGGGAATCTGAATGTTTTGACAAACTCGGATGATCTAATATTACACGCTCAGTATTCACGCGATGTGTTCGGAGATAGCATCAGCGAACGATGCGAGCGATTTACTGGTTTCGGTTTCGGTATTATGAAACTGAAATTTTAAAAGTTGGTTCCACCCGATTAATATTTTATTAAATTCTTCTTAATGCTCGTTGCACTCGTTGCTGGTGTATTTTGGTGTTAGTTTTTTTTATATCATAATATATGATCAGATACTAATATTTTTTTATCAAATATTATTTATTCGAAATCCATCTCAGACACCAGTCCTCTCAACTAAAAATTGATGGATTTTATCTTTTCAGCTCTAGAGTTATTTTCTTATCTTGAAGTGAAAAAGCCTTTTAAAAATTCCATGGCCTAAAGTTTGGAGAAACTTAAAAAGTTGACATTAAAGAGAAGGTACTGATACCGAAATTCGGTTTCAAACTCGTGTGTTCAGAGGTACAACCCTATCTATGGGTATAGATAGAACTTCCAGCGAATACGGGAAGCGTTTGTTCTGGAGAGGGCTCCATCACCGGCATGTGCACAAATACGGGTCTGGAAATTGTCTGATAGAAATGGATCGTTTGTTCTGGAATAGACAAACATTATGAAGCTCAGTGATTTCAGAACTTGTAGCCGGAGCCTTTTTACGTAACTTATATGCTTCTGCTGCTTTTTCTGGGTTGATTAGTTTGCGCTTGTAGAATTTAAAATACTCACAATGAAAGTTTAAATTTACATTTTAACTTCTAACATTTGTTTCATTATTGCTAGATTTTTCAGGAAATTTTGATCAAATAATAAGTAGGTACTGTGAAAAATGTAGGTATTTTTATGGGAACGGTTTTACAACAATCTCCACACTGAGAATGCAGAGATCCTGTTCGTTGATCCAAATTAGGAACTTTCTCCAAAAATAAAAACGTTGTCCTTTAACCCTTCACCTGCTCACCTACATTTCTCGCAATCTTCATGGGAATGTATCGACTGGCAATTCATAATGGAGTGTCAAAATAGACCCCCACCGATATACATCAACCTGAGCAGTACAAGGCTGCCGATTTGATGAACGAACTAGTTGCGGCGATTTAGATGCGTATCGGGTGATTTGTGGCCATATCAATATTTCAGGGTTAAGTGATTTCGGTATTAACCTCATGGGAACGGTGACAGAATACGTTCGGTCGCTGTAATGGTTATTTGAAAAATAATGGGTTGTTTTCAGATTCAGAATGGAACTTTTTTAGGATCAATATCGGGGTTAGTGTTATTTGTGTCCAGTCTAGAATGCTTTATCTAATATCTATACTTTTGATGATTATGGGCAGTCTGTAAACCATTCCATATGACGCAATAAATATTATATTTTTTTAATATGAGGCTACTTACTTCCCGGGCTCTGTAAGACTTTGAGAAAACTTAGACACAGGTGACAAAAACTAAAATAGAAAGACACGGGTCTTAACGCGACGTTTATTAATGAGTTACATCAATTACATCTTACATGGAAAGCGAAAGTTTAAAATCTTATATTAAAAACAGGTGACAGAACTTTTCATTAGGGGCCATCCATAAAGTACGTCACACGAATTTCATGATTTTTTGACCCCCCCTCCGTCCTTGTCACAGGTGGTCACATTTCTGAGACCCCCCCCTCCCTAGTGTGACGTCACATGTTTTGCAATTTCACATCGAAAAATTATTAAATTAACAGCAGTTCCGAAATTAGTTTTATTTCTATTTAAATTAAGTATTTTTTTATATGAAATCAACATTATATCAAATATTTGAAACAATTGAAATGTGATGTCACGAAACTTAGGACCCCTCCCACCCCTTGTCACACCATGTCACACTTTGTCAACCCCCTCCTCCCCTTAGATTCAGATAAAAAAAGAAAATACTAGGAGCCATATTACCACAGTACACGAAGTGTTCAGAAAAATATTTACTATTGAAAATTATTTTAATTAAGTCATCTTACAAATGACAGCATCGAACATTGAAGTGTTGTAACACAATAGCTCACTCCACCTCAGCACACAATTCGAGCTCACTCGCTCAAGTCGTAGGCTCTGTCGCTCGGTCCGATGGACCGGCACGATTTAATGGTCCCGATGAGAGGCCTATAGTGATGCCAGTAACGGGATCAAATCCCGGTCGTGATTAGCATTCCCGGTACCGAAACGGAATTAAAAATTAGGAATTAGCATGTTTATTTCAATACTAAGGCTGAGTTGCACCACCTAACTTTAACTTTAACTATGACGATAACCGGTGCTTGTTGAATGGAGGTTGAGCAAGATGGTGCAAACCAGCTTCAGTTTATTTTTTTAACGTCTTAGGCTGAGTTGCAACACCTAACTTTGACAGTAACTATGACGATAACCGGTGCTTTTTGTTTCGGTGGAGTTTGACAGATTTTTGACGTTTGTTAAAGTTAAAGTAAGATGGTACCCAGCCTAAGTTTTGAAAAAACAGATACCATATTATGACAGATGTCAAATTGTTTACATGGTATATTTCCACAAGGATTTATTTACTAACTAGCGGCCGCCCGCGACTTCGTACGCGTGGATCCTATTTTACCCCCTTCATCTATCTTACGCGATTTAGATTTTTTCATACAAATGTTTTTTTCCCGCTAACTCCCGTTCCCGTTGGAATTTCGCAATATCCTGTTGTAACTAAGCATTAAGTTTACTAAGGGACCTGCATGCCAAATTTCAAGCGTCTAACTTAAGCAGTTTAGATTTTTCATACAAAAGGATTTTCCCGGTAATTCCTGTTCCTGTGGGAATTTCGGGAATTCCTTTCTTAGTGCACCTCTACGGTACCTAAGCTACGTCCCTTATAAATTTCAAGTGCCTACGTTTAGCCGTTTAGGCTGTGCGTGGGTATGTCAGTGAGTCAGTCATACAAAAGGAATTTCCCGCTAATTCCAGTTCCCGTGGGAATTTTGCAATATCCTGTTGTGACTAAGCTTTAAGTTTACTAAGATACCTGCATGCCAAATTTTAAGCGTCTAACTTACGCGGTTTAGATTTTTTCATACAAATGTTTTTTCCCGCTAACTCCCGTTCCCGTGAGAATTTTGCAATATCCTGTTGTAACTAAGCTTTAAATTTACTAAGGTACCTGCATGCCAAATTTCGAGCGTCTATCTTACGTGGCTTAGATTTTTTCATACAAATGTTTTTTCTCTCGCTAATTCCCGTTCCCGTAGGAATTTTGCAATATCCTGTTATAACTAAGCTTTAAGTTTACTAAGGTACCTGCTTGCCAAATTTCAAGCGTCTAACTTAAGAGGTTTAGATTTTTCATACAAAAGGATTTTCCCGCTAATGCCCGTTCCCGTGGGAATTCCTAAGTATCCTATAACCTGCCCAGGAGTATGAAGAATAATTGTACCAAGTTTCGTTAAAATCCGTCGAATAGTTTTTGTTTCTATAAGGAACATACAGACAGACAGACAGACAGACAGACAGACAGACAGACAGACAGACAAAAATTTTACTGATTGCATTTTTGGCATCAGTATCGATCACTAATCACCCCCTGATAGTTATTTTGAAAATATATTTCATGTACAGAATTGACCTCTCTACAGATTTATTATAAGTATAGATTTATATCAGCATGGGAGTAAACATGTGTTCGAATTTTGATCCTTTGACCTCCACGTGAAAGCTATAAATAGCTACATTACAGAGCTCTTTTTAAAAACCTATTTGCAGAAAATGACTTGCGATTACGCCGTGACAAAATCTTATCGCTGACTTTAGACGACAAATAATTATGTGTATGGACTTATCGCGTAAAATCGATAAAATGACGCGATAAAAGTTTATCGCGGCGCGCATCCTAGGCCTTCTGGAATGTAACCGGTGCTCACGCGACACCTCAATGACCTGTAGCACGTTCTCCGATCTGAATACGGGACTGGATAGTCCTGACAACACTAGCCCGTAGAATTTGCATTTTTAATAGTGGCATGGTCAACGTGAGCGAATTTGGGGGTAAAATAATGCGGACAATGTTGTCGGTGAATTGATACCCTGAAAATGTCTTTACCTTTACGTTCTTGCGAGTTCAAAGCTTTCTGAAAGCCTTTGACGTCTGTTTTGTATGTTTAGTCAAGTATGCAATGTCTTTAGCCTTCTTTTGTTAGTTAAGCATGCGTGTAAGCACACAATAGAAAAAGTTATTCGCAAGGCTTTCAAGTTTCAAAACTTTGAATGTAGTCTGAATTATTTCTTCTAGTAGACAATAAATTCGAAGTTTTGTACGTTTATTAAGTGCTTAGATTGTTTTTATTATTTTGTGGTCTCAATGATGGGAAAGTTAGTATCTGATTCTATCAGAGGTCCTGTGTGCCTACCATGAGTTTACGTTAGGTGTGCTCGCTAGCGACTGCGTAAAAAAATGTCATTGAAATGTATGACATATTGTGCAGCGCCCCTAGCGGCTACTTTCAAGAAATAAAATCTTCATAGAATTTTTTGACGTATTCGCTAGCGAGCTCACCTAACGTAAACTCATGGTAGGCACACTGAAGTCTGATGCATACGGTTTCACTTCAGTAATTACAGCCCACATTCATAGAACAATAACTAAACTGGATTAGATAATATTATACGTTCGTTTCAGCCAAATAACGTCCACTGCTGGACAAAGATCTTCCCAAGGATTTCCATAACGATCAGCCCTGCGCTACCCGCATCCAGGTTCTTCCAGCGACCTTCACCAGATCATCGGTCCTATTAGTGGATAGCCTGCCAACACTACGTCTTCCGGCCCGTGGAGAACTTTTCTGCCTCTACGGCCATCAGCTCTACGAGCTATGTGCCCCGCCCGCTATAATATTATCGTAAGCTTATTAACTTTGTCTTTGAAAGATACAGAATATCACAATCTTTTCTGCGGGTCCCTTATCAAATGTATCACAAAGGGTACACTTGTTTGCGCTGGCGTCAACCATTTGCATTTAAATTGTGTTTTCGTTTAAATTCAATGAGCTTCTTTTGTTTCTTTGATGGTTTGGTTACATTGCATAGTTAAGGTTCTCTTTTACGCTGAATCGTGAATTTTTCTCTGTTGTTTTTTGCAGTCGGTAAACCTCTTGTATGTTTTGTGCTGGTAGCGAGTTTATTTACCTCTCTACGTTTAACGAACGTGTAGAAATACAGTACGTTGGGATTTACGAATCCCTTATTATATGATAAACTCAGTCTTAAACTTAAATACTTTATTTTCTACACAATCTAACGTAATTTTAAATAAATAAATACAACAAACTTGTAACTATTTACAATATATTCCAAGAGACATCAGTGCTATTAGCTAGGCCAAACTTGTCTAAAAGTACCAGTATAATTTTAATGTAATTAATATAATTTATTTCTGTATTTCTAAAGAGCTTAACAGCTTCATAGTCGTTTATTTTCATAAAAAAAATGCAGCAGAAACTACGTCATTGGACCACGAATGTAGCGGCCATTACTTCAAAGGTCAAGTCGGGAGCACAAAAACCACGTCTGCGACGGTAGTTAATGGATTGTGTGCCTTTGCTCTGCACAGGATCCACACAGTTTATACTATGTGAATTGTTGCAGTATTATGTTATTCGCTGGGGCAGAAAAGTTCTCGAATGGCGATCACGTGGTGGAAATCCTTGGAGGAGGCCTTTGTCCAGCAGTGGACGTCATTTGGCTAAAACGAACGAACGATTTGCTTTGGGGATAAGGGAATTTTAGAAATATCATCTCATATCATTACCTAATACAAGCCATTTCAGCCAATGGACGTCCACTGCTGGACAAAGGCCATCCCCAAGGATTTCCACAATGACCTGTCCAACGCTGCCTGCATCCATGTGCATTTCGCGACCTTCACTCAATAGTTTGTCCACCGAGTGGGGAGACCCACATTGCGTTTTCCAGTCAGTGATCGTCACTTGAGAACTTTTCTGCCTATTCATTTAAAATTAGTTACTAATGCTTTAACCACTCCAACGTGTTCAGTTTGCCATCATATGCCAGTGACAGGTCGCGCTATTCATGACAGTCCGCGCTATTCATGACAGTCCGCGCGACCTGTCATTGGCCTATGATCGCGCTGGCGATGGCGATCTGCACGTGTTGGTGTGGTTGAAGCATAAGAAAGACCACCACAGCTGTTTGACAGTACTTTCAACTTGGGTGTACCGATCCATCTCGATTTGAAGCAACTGACGCTAAGTACAATTACCTATTCGTCCCATTCGATCCTTCGATTAAACTTGCTCCAAGTGTTCGTAGCTAGGGTCTAGTGTTGTATTGTTATCGACAGTGTGTGTATCGACTGATTGAGCAACCATAAAGTATCTGTAGGAAACACTCTCTGGCTGGGTATATTAATTTGGGTATTTCATTAGAAGCTGTCAAATACCAAATATTTTTCATCAATCCATAGGCTCTATATTTTAGTGGTGTTTTTTAAGGGACACGCGCTGGTAACATAAGAGCTTTTCCAGCTTCACCGGGCAGAGTGCTGACGAGGACGAGTGTGGGCTTCGCGAAGCGAGCATTAGTGATGTAAATGACATCAGTATAGTAATTTAAAGTGATATTATATAGAAATAAGTAAGCTGTATTAAGCATTGTGTCCCTAATACTCGTAGCCCTAATAGGTACTTGTGGAATGTAGAAGAAATATGAAATAATATTTACTATCAAAAGAGCTGATAGCAGTGAAATATTATCGATACATCATTAAATATTCTTTTATCGCCCAACACTATTGAAGTTTCTGAGTCTTTGAACAGAGCCGCAGCTCTCGCGATAGTTTAAGCAAGATGATGGCTTACAAGTATTAAGGATTCTCGTGCATTGACGTATATTTGCATTTCATTCATGGTGCAAAACGTGGGTTAACTATTTTAATAAAGCCTGAAGACAGGCGAAGATTGAGAAACTTGTTTTTCTTATATTCTTATTATATTATTCTTGTAACTTGTAAATCGTGATTCCTTCCTCCACAGGACAGGCAATGCCTAGTGTGGAGGTCTATTTTTTGTTTTGTACTACATGATCTGGAAATAAATATTTTCATTTCATTATGATCTTAGCATAGCTTTGTAAACTGTTAATGTAAAGTGACTTTTGGGATAGATAAGAGTCAATGAGGGTTTTCGCGATTGAAAAATCCAGATGGCAATACGTAGACGCGAGGTCCAAATGCTGCATGATTGGTTATTTTTGACATGACATTGACAGATTATGTCAAAATCCACCAATCACGCAGCATTTGGACCTCGCGTCTACGTATTGCCATCTGGCGGATTTTTCAATCGCGAAAACCCTCATTAGCCAAAAATTAAGTGAAAAACTGAATCGTTGCTTTTTAATTGTTAGGCTCTTGCAACCAAAAACATACAACATGTGGGTGTAGTCTTATAATTTTGTAAAGTTACTGCTCCACTCGTACTATTATTGAAAGGTAGTAACTTTTAATCCAATATAAGTTTGCAAGCTTTTTCTATAAGATCAGCTTTACCTTTCAACATTTCTGTCCCTTGTTGCATAAAAACCGAAATAAGAATATTGTCTTTTCTCAAAATTTTTAGCAACGCCATTTTTGCGAAACGTAAAAACTAGTCCCAATAGTACAACAATGCCAATGAACTATCATCACTTAAGGATTTGCCACCCTAGATGCGGTCTGCGGTCTGCGGTCCGGTCAAAGTGAACGTAACACGTAGGTACCATGTATGAACAACGGCAATAGGTCAGCGGTCCGGGCAAAATAATGTGTCAGCGGTCGTGACAAGGCAATCTGTCAGTGGTGCGGTTTGCGTTATTTGCTCATGCCCGCAGGGTCAGAACGCATCAATATAAAATATCTAGAAAGACTGACAATGTTGTTCATCCATGATGCTGGCTGCGTTCACTCTAACCTGACCGCAGACCGCAGAACGCAGTCAGTGTGGCAAACCCTTTAAGCAACGCCATTTTTGCGAAACGCAAAAACTAGTCCCAATAGTACAACAACGCCAATGAACTATCATCGTTTAGCGAAGACCCGAAAGTGAACGATCCCACAGCTGTTAGGGAAAGCAGCAAAAAGTTTATGACTATTGCGTTTCGAGGCTTAGCGTAGGCGCACACTAGGCGACACGCGACAGCGAAAGATCGACTACTTATGCTTCAACCACACCATCGCGTGAAGATCGCCATCGCCGGCGCGATCATAGGCCAATGACAGGTCGCGTGAACTACACTCGACGTCAAATAAATCGCACCTCCCGCGACAAGCACTTATCAAACGTATGCATCCCCACTTCCCACCAACATTGGTACCATTTGAAAGCCTAGTTCTAAACTTCATTTCATTAAAGGAAAGGTTTTTACCCCAAAAATGTGTCTTTACAAGGATCCAGAGTCACTTCTTCAAAAAATAGGTAGTTACGCTATAGCGATTTTTTATGACTGTAAAACTGTTAAGTTGGGATTAATCGCTATCCATCTGTTAAAGAGGACACGTGAGATCTTTATTTGGTTTTATAACCATAAAAATTGGTCTAATTGATCCCAGAGGCGAGCCCAAAGTGAGGTCTATTTTCAAGTCACATTTATGGTAAATGTTAATCATTTAGAAATGAAATGTATTGTTCTTTAAGGATATTTATTGGGCTTTCAAATAACATCAATATTGTTGGGGTACCATGATTGTGTCAGAAGAAAATCGTTAAAGTTCGCGTCGCGGAAGGTGCGGTTTATTTGATGTTGAGTATATTATGGGTCGCGTAACCTGTCATTGGCTATGATCGCGCCAGTGATGGCGATCTGCACGCGTTGGTGTGGTTGAAGCTTCAGACGCGACGTCAGGCTGCGTCCGAAAATTTCCTATATTTTGTTCAAAGCTTCGCACACTTGGCGTCAGAGTCGCGAGTCGCGACAACAAGCTAATATGTATATGAAATTGACAAGAATGGGCGTCGCCGAGCTGTCGCTGTCGCGTGTCGCCCAGTGTGCGCCTACACTTAGTTGAGTCGCGTTTGTCCCCAGTGTGGCGTTTGGGTATTGAGCCAAATGTTTGCTTTTTAGACCTTAGATACAGAGTAGTGCGTATGACACTTTTCGTTAAAAATAATTGACAGGCACGAATTTTCAGCTAAGAAAGTATGATGCGTGTTAAGCTTAAAAAATAATAAGGTTCTTAAAGGCTACAGTGAATAGGTACCTACTTACTTACAGAGCAGTGAAGGACTAACCTAGACTGCATACCACTTAACATCAGGTGCGATTGCAGTCAAATAAAATACCGGCTTTGCGCAACATAAAAAAAATAAGTTCCTATGTTAATAATATAATTTTATGCAGACAAGTAAGTGTGTAAAAGAATCCCTAATTTATTTGTTGTTTGGCAGCTCAGGACCGGTCTTTGTGGAAATCCGTGGGGGAGGCCTTTGACCAGCAGTGGACGTCCTCCGGCTGAAACGAACGAACGAACGAATGGCAGTTCAGTACCTCTAGTACGAAAAACTTTCGAGTTCGTTTCGTTTGCGTATTCAAAGTGTCATCGAAAAATTTTGTATGAAAAATTAAACAGCGCCCCCTAGGGCGGCTATAATATAGGGGGCGCTGTTTAATTTTTCATACAAAATTTTTCGATGACACTTTGAATACGCAACGAAACGAACTCGAAAGTTTTTCCTACTAGAGGTACAGAACCTCTAAGGCTTGTGACTCCACCAATTACTTACCTATATAACCAACACCGTATAAAAAGTAGTACGAAATAGGTTGGTAAATAATTATGTTTCCCGAGGGGCAAATTCTATATTCTGTCAAATTAAAACATATTTGTAAATATTGCTAACTTTATAATTGCTTAACCCATTTCAAGTTAATCGGGCGATTCGTTCAAATAATATAACTTTCACACAAATCTCTAGGACATTTAAAATGGGCTTAAAATGCGTAGGAGGTGCTTTTATTACTCTGTTTATTATAAAATGAGTATCTCATATTTTGCTAGTTAATAATAAATTACAATAGCTAACGGGTCTATTTTAGGTAGTACTTCATTTACCTTTAGCATTGTAATGTAATTGAGCTGAAACATTTTGGCAAAAATGATTTTGGATAACTTAAAATAAAAGTTTTTTAAACTCTTACTAGTTTTAACAGTTCATCCTCATTCAAACAAAATTCTAAAATTAGCTAAGCGTGTCTTGATCAAAATAGTTAGGTGAACTCAAAAATGTGTTTTTTTGATAATAAAAATCTCAAAACTTCATTGGTTTGGGTAATTTTCAAGAGACTTTGTACAGAATTTGAAGCAGCAATACAGCAATGATACATCGATGTAGTCAACATTTTATAAGCTACTCTTCTATTACTTTTTAACTTATCCTCCATCTGTAGTACCTACTTTAGCTTCAGAAAGGGAACGAAGGCTTCCTGGGCAGAATTTTCAGGGCAAAATAATCTTCACACTTCAATTTCGGGTGTGATACCAACGTAACGTCCTGGGCACATGTTCGCGGGCCAATTTGATTATGGAAGAAGCACCTAGGGGCTAGGTGAACGACCCCGCGATGGGATGACCTCCTGATGGTGTTATAAATGAAGGGCATTCAGTATCACTTTATTTTTTTTGAAGCAGGAGTTGATAAACTTTTAGGCCCAGTTTTTTGAATCTTAGTTAAAATAACTAATTGTTAAATTTTGCTACTAATGGTTAAATATTAACAAAATGTAAACAAATAGTTAAAAAATGTACTAAAAGTCAAGCTAACCATTGTTCGAAAAACATTTTTTTCTGATATTTAACCACTTGTCATTTGACATCTGTCAAATTTGACTATTAGTTATTTTAACTACGAATCAAAAAACCGGGCCTTAAAAGAAGTTTGTAGGTGTGCTGAAAGACCGTGTGGATTGGGAAAAAATAAATACCATAAAGATATTGTTTTTACGAAATACAAGCATTGGCCAAGACCTCCAATTAAAAAATAAAAACTTAAGAAAAAATGATTTCTTTTTAAGAAAGTTTTAAAAGTGATTGCAAAATTATGAAGTCGTATATGAAACTGATAATTAGTTGGAAAAAAGTTAAGATACCAAAACAGTGTTGTTGTTTGCTACCAATTTTTCAAAGAATGATGAATGACCAGTAAGCGATCACAAATGAACCCTTGAATGGGTACATACAGTAATGTTATAGTTTTTTTTTATTGAAGATCTACCTAAGAGTGAATTTACGAGACACCCTACTTTACTTACCTACTTGTAATCGTGATTCTTGTTCAATGTAGTGAATATACTGCATTTATTTGTAATAGTACAAATGAGGCCGTAAAAACTGCGGCTTTAGTCATAGGACTACTAAAGCCGCAGTTTTTACGGCCTCAGCTTTGATAAGGTTTAGAATTTGAATAAATGTTGCCAAAAAGGTTGACATGTAATTTGATTAAGGCATGCGTAGGCTTGTTACTTGAAAGATTAAAAGATACTTAAAAATATTAAATTTTGAGGGATACGCAAAATCCCAAGCTTACCTCGCTCATCCATATATCCAGTCATATTATAAATTAAAAAGTCTGTCAAATATTAGAATAACCCTTATTAACTTTAGTCTTAATTAAGAATTAAGTAACCGCAAATTTTGCTTGCGTTAAAATAGCCGCGGACAAAAGCTTGTTGTTTATACAAATAATACTACTAGTTACTTGGACCGTCATTTCTCAATTTCAGATAGTGATAATTAATTATTAACTCATACAATCATAATAATATCATGTCGCCAGATCGCGTCCACGTACCTACCTTTTTCCGATAAAAATAGCTTACTTTTTAAAATAAAGTTTTTGTTTTTTTTCAGTGCTCACTTATTTTTATTTTTTTAAAAATTAAGTGTTTAAAAAAAAAATCCATCTTTACGATAAGGCGGTGGACGCAAGCAGGCGAGATGACCCTATTTTGTCTATGCCCTACTTACCCACGCACTAAGCTCATATGTGCATGGACGCGTCCTAAAAGTCGCATTTTAATTTGAATGAAAGCTCTCACGGTCTGCTCATCATTCCGTTCCGGGCGTTCTTAAGCTTGCTTATGTACGGGCGAGTGCTCATAAAGCTAAATGCTATGTATGTTACGGTCAAAGTGATAAATGTGAAAATTATGAATAATCGCCGGTTATTATGAATAATTACCGCATGATTTGGTAAATGTGATTAATATGAGATCATTTATGTGTGTATAAAACTAAATAGGCGGCTTAGGGGTGGCTCAAGGGCCACTCCCGCCGCACCTTAACCTATTTTTCACTTTAAATCAAAACAATTTGTTATAGGCATTATGGCAAACTAAGGTTACGCAAGAAACAGTCCAAACTCATTTTGCCAAATTATATTAATATATGATATCAAAACGTTCAAAATGTGAGGCTGTACATGAGCGCTGTACATGAGCCGGTGTTCTCTTTTATGATTTGTTAGTTTTAACTTTTAAGGTTACATTAAGAAATAATCACTGACAAATGTGATTAATTTATCACTTTTACCTCGCCTGTCGGTAATTATTCATAATAACCGGCGATTATTCATAATTTTCAATTTATCACATTAACCGTAACATGTACACTGAGGAACCTTTATAGGAGTTTTAATAGGATAGATTTTTCTATAACAATTATTTACAGTCAATAATCCTGTTAAACAATTTATATTTTTGTTTCAAACTTTTTGTACTCCATATAACTGCCGTTGCCACAGTGTATTGTACGAATGAGTGTATGTGTGTATGTATGATAAATGTTGAATTGACTTTATACTGCTTTAGATCTACTAAAGAGAGGAAACGCTATATTTCCGTCCATTAATATTTATGAGAAAGCTAAATTGCTTAACCACGTAGTAGAACCTTCGCAATCATCCGGCAATTTACTATTTCCACTTACAGGATTATAGTTTGTTACATAATGTCTATTTTATAATACCTTATTTCATTTGATTAATTTCTTTAGCTACTCACGATATAATTGTTTTAAAACTGAAGTAGGTATATTATTCTTACATCTGTACTAATATTATAAATGCGAAAGTAACTCTGTCTGTCTCACTCGCTTTCACGTTTAAATCACTGAACGGATTTTGATGAAATTTGGCATAGAGATATTTTGATTCCCGGAAATGGACATAGGATAGTTTTTATCCCGGTTTTTGAAACAGGAACGCGCGCGATTAAGTTTTTCTGTGGCAGACAAAATTCCACGCGGGCGAAGCCGCGGGCGGAAAGCTAGTTGTTTAACAAACCTGTACTCCAGGATCTGGTATTTAAATTCCCTGTAAAGTTAAACTGGGATTAATTATTATTACATATCTCTAACCTTCTAAACCTTCCCCTAATCCGGCTTAGGGGATCAGTAAGGGACATATACCAGCTAGAATATCAGTTTAAGTAAAGAGATTGGGTTAAAGTAACGGAGTACGGAGTTCACATTTTAAGGGACATGTCGTTAAAAGTCAAATACAAACTGTGAGTTCAATTTTATTCTAAAGTTCGCAACACGTCTTTGTTACAATATTGGATTAAGGTTGTTTAACTTTTTGGTCACTTTGGCTGTCACGAACTGTTTGTCACAAACTGTATATTATTATGACGTCAAATTACTACTGTAGGTTCAACTATCTTTGTATTAGGCTTACATATTGTATTGAAATAAAAAAGTAAGTTACAACTTTGAGAGCTTTTTTGCATCTCTCATGGTGAATTTAATGTTTCTTAATATCCTGGTTATTTTTCAGTTTTCTTTAGCCTTCCTCCTGAATTAATAAACACAGTTCAATCTAACAAAGTAACGGTATTGAAGCTAAAACCTCTTAGCGCCCTCTGGCGTTCATATTTAAGCGCGGCTAAGAGGTGCCCTGCAATTATCGCCATCTTCGCGCATTACGAATTCAGGGTTAATGCGCAAGAGACGAAGGATACGTGACTTTGAGATGGTTATTGTTATGCTAAAATGGTCTTAATAGCTATGGTCTCAGACTTTGGGTTTTAGACAAGACTAGGGACCGGGTCTATGGATGTCCAGTAATGTCCAGCGTTTAATTTCTCTCTTAGAATGTAGAGCCTTATAGGTACAGACACAACAAATTCATTTAAACATTATGGGTGGGTTGCACCATCTTACTTTGACTTTGACAAACGTCAAAAATCTGTCAAACTCCATACAAAATGCATTGGTTATCGTCATAGTTACCGTTAAGTTAGGTGGTGCTACTCAGCCTATGACATCTATGCCTATTTTGAAACTGTCGTGTTGTCGACTGAATATGTAGATCGTCAGCCAGGACGTAGATAGAGTCCAGCTATGAATTGCTACCTCAATTAGTAGGTACTCTTGAATCTTCTGTACGCAAGTCACACTTCCTAGTTGGTTTTGTTTGTATTTAATGAAATTTTCTAGGTATTGTTAAAAATGGTTGTTTCCCAACTGGTAAGTTCAATTTCGAGAACTAAGAACTTAATTCTTAAAAATCTTTTATGGTTGCTATACCACACACAATGACATCCAATTTCACCTTCAAAAGCTTTTAAAACATATATTATGGAAATGTTTAAATTTAGCATGATCTCATACATAACTGTTAAAAATAGATTTCACAAACACTTAACCTTTAAAAATAAACTCTATCTTCTTCAAATCTCAAAAATCTCGACAGCATTCTGGATGCTTAGAGATTTATGGGCTGGAGATGACGCGTGTCGCCGTGACAGGCACGTCCCGCACGCGTGACATAATCCGTTTACATATTTCACCTACGCTGGCAACACTACACACATGCCAAGGGCAGTTTCAGTAAGCTAATGTCGGTATAGCCACAAGTATAGATCACGTCAGTAGACTCCAGAACATACGAGTAAGAATAATGTCCGTTTTCACCATCATTCCCTAATTTTGATCCCTATGGTAACACATAACAGGAATTGAATTTTCAAAGGGGTTACTTAAAAATTAGGATCGATGGTGAAAACGGGCATATGAATTTCTTTATTGCGGTAAACGTGGTACACAATGATATTGTGATTAAGTTATGAAAACTTAAGTAAAGATTTAGTTAGCTCATCATCATCTTCACTTGGTAAAAAGAAAGGTTGCTCAAATAACGGAGCTTTATTGGTTTAGATAGACTATACCTACTCCAATAGACTCCAGAAAATTTGTAATTGAAGAATAAAAATTGGCTTAAATTAAACAGAGATTTAATTTCCTCGGTATAATCGCTTTGCAAATTTTTATTAACTTGAAAGTTTTCTAGATTGTATTGACGTGGAGATAAAAACACTACAAGACGAAAAAGTAAAAATTTGGAACTAAACAGTTAACTACAAAAGAAAGAATTAAGCAGATGTCTAAGTAATCGGTTAATATTGCTTGTGCCTGCGGCTTCACCCACGTGGCATTCGGTTTGCAGGCTTGGTTTTTTATACAAACTTTCATCCTCTATTTCACCCCTCTCTACGTTTATGCGTGAAAACAAACAAAGAAATAGTGTTGTTTTAGCATTACTATAGATGTCTTCTTCAATACCTGTCTCTTTGAAAATCTCCGATAATAATTATGTATTTGGCATTAAAGTTAAACAATTGACTATTAAAGTTTCTTTTGATCCTGAAAATTAACAAGAATCTTCGCAAATAAGTTTATTACTTCAACAACTCTGCTTATTAGTAATATCTGCTTACGTTTTAGCAAAATTAAATTACAGCAAAGGGCCTTTTATGCAAAAGGCCTTCTGTATTTGACGTCCAAAATTATGGAGCCTAACCTTCATTATTTTCTTACACTTTTACCAGTTTTTGGATTTTCATCTTATTAAATCATCACTTTGATTAAGTTTGTTGCGAATTTAAATTTTCGGGCTTGTTAATCTCGGTGATTTTTAACCGACTCAAAAAAGGAGGAGGTTGCAACGGGGNGTTGTTTATGTTTCTTGGATCAAAGTTGAGGTGAATAATTTATAATTAAAATGAGTCTTTTAACTTTTAGCTACACTACACTTTTTTATAATCTTACTAAATTAGGCTGAGTTCACCATCTTACTTTAATTTTGAGAAACGTCAAAAATCCGTCAAGCTCTGTAAAAACACCGGTTATTGTTATAGTTACGGTTATAGTAGTAAGTTGGTGCAACTCTGCCATAAAGTAATTACAGTCAGGTAGGTAATTTTATTGAAGCAAAAGATATGTTTACTTTATGACATAAGTAAAAATCCATCTGTTTTGATAAATATGAGTATGGTTTAAAAACTCTTTAATTTCGCAATATTGTTCCAAAAACTATCTGACTGAACATTGTCGACTTCCTAAAAGCCCTTGACAGTAAAATCATCCACACCATTTCCCTGTAATCAACTAATCCGGACATGTTGCTAATATGGCTCAGTGAGGCAGGCCGGTAATTGCTGTGAGGCCCGATGCGTACAACTATGGTCCATATTGCGTGATATTGCCACCATACTGCGTAATATCGCACAGTTGGTTCTGAATTAGCCTGTTTGAGCTGGCTCTATGAAGCATAATTCATCACACATTGGTATACAGAAGACCATTATGCACTAGTTAGGTAAAGGACTTGGATTAGCTCTGAATAATATTGGAGATTTTGGTGAAAGAATGATTTTTTTCCCTAGAGTAAAAAGTTGGAATGTTAAAACGCAACTATTTATAAACAATTCATCTATGACTATTTTAACAAATCAGAATCACTATATTTTACGCTGCTTCTTCTATTCCGCCCACATTTTGACCCATCTATCTATCTCTATCTATCCATAGCAGCCTTTAGTTAGGGGGTTTGCCTTCGAACATTGGCCTCTTCTTCAACCCTCCACCGACTTCTGTTCCTGGCCAAACGTATCCAATAGGCTAGTTTCCTAAAAAATTTTTTTAGTCCGTCATGTTCAACATTAAAAAATATTGGACACATATATTTTTATTTGTCAATCTAACAAATAACTACATAGTTATGGTGCGTTGAAGTTCCGCACGACGTCACAACGTGCGGTACTTTCATGCACGCATTGACGTTGGGCCTCTTCTTATGAACTTTGGCACGCTTTATCTCTTTAAATTTTCATTAGTTTGAAAAAGTGAAAAGTAAACGAACCAAAGTCGCTGACATAGCCCGACGTATAAGCAAGCTGAAGTGGCAATGGGCAGGGCACATAGTACGCAGAACTGACGGCCGATGGGGCAGAAAGGTTCTGGAATGGAGGCCGCGTACCGGAAAACGCAGCGTGGGACGTCCACCTACAAGGTGGACCGACGACATCGTAAAGGTAGCAGGGAAGCGCTGGACGCAGGCCGCTACCAATCGATCAACATGGAAAGCATTGGGGGAGGCCTATGTTCAGCAGTGGACGTCCTGTGGCTGAAATGATGATGATGATGATGAAAAAGTGAAAAATACGTGTAGAGTATTTTTTGATAAGTTAATTGACGGACTAATTAAAACTCTTGCTTTTTGACACAGGAAACATCCCCATTCCCTTCAACTTGCTGCCGACTGCCGAAAAAAAATTTTGACCAATAGCAGTGGCAAATATTTTAAAAAAACATGTAAAAGGTCAGCGGGTTTTATATACTTGGATGAGTTTTATGAATCAATCATCTACATAGAAAATACGGGATAAACTTTACTCAAGATAAGTTTTCCACTCAAATTTTGTGTAGGCGATCCCGTGGGGCCAAACTAGTATAAATATTTGAGTACTGTATCGAACTGTAAATGAAATAAAAGCATTTTTCTTTTGAGGGAGCCTTTTTCAATGAATAAATAATTAATGAACTTCGCTTGTGAAATTGCAACTGGAATTCTGCAGTATTTATCTTTTTGCTGTCTGATAATTTGCTGAAGTTTTAATGTAACGCTGCAATCAAGTTGGAATAAAATATAATACTAAAAACGTCTATTCAAGTTATGAGCTTTATGTTTAGACTACTTTTTTTAGAAAAGAAAATATTTTCTACTTCTAACGAATATTCATTAGCAAAGGAAAATTCCTTATTTCATCATTTTTAACAAGCTTTAGCTTAATTATTTCTACTCGTAAATATAAAACTTTACACAGTTTTAAAAAGCAAATGTTTAAAGGTGTTACTTTTAAATGAAAGGAAAGATATCCGGTTTATTCAAGACTCTGTAACTCAAATATATTAATCAGATAAACCAATGCTTATTTATTCATTTATTTACCTGCTTAATTTACACCTGAATACTGTCCAAAGGGTTTAACCATAAAAAACCGTATTTATGAACCGAGAATCATTTTCTATGTAAAAAGCATGATAACGTTGTTTAAGACATCGAGTTCATTATTCAAAAAGTTGGAAACTTTCGTCATAACTCAATGTCTGAAGTTGGAATTATTTATCTACCCGTTTAAAGTAGTGAGATAAGATCGTAATGAGAAGAGATTTCTCTTTTGTAAGGCAGCATGACAGGATCAAGGGTCTAGTTATGAATTAGGAGGAAAAATTACGCTAATAAAGGGGTAGGTCTATACTAAAATGCAGTCCTGAGTTTGCTTTCACTTTAGAACCAAAGCGCACGATGCGTTGAGGCGCCGCACCGCAAAGATTTCGCCGTATCAGCGGGCACACGTGCAGTGCATCGTTCATATGCCGCAGCTGTGCCGCAACGCAACGCAAAGCACCGTGTGCTTTGGCTCTTAGGCTGAGTTGCACCATCTAACTTTGACCGTGACTATAACGATAACCAGCGTTTTTTGCAAGGAGTTTGACAGATTTTTGACGTTTGTTAAAGTTAAAGTAAGATGGTAAACCCAGCCTTAGGCTGTGTAATGTTAGGAGGTGCAACTCATCCTTAGTGTAGAGATACCCCAACCACACACCAAACTTAGCAACACATGACGCGTCGCATAATGTTTTGCTTGTTATACAAAATATGTAATAATGCGTTTTAGTTTTACCATTTACGCCAAACACAACGTAATTTCAGTTGATGTATTAAGCTCGTAACTTATCATAACAACACTGAGTGTACTCTAAATACATATGAGTTACTGGTATGGCTCACAGCTTGACGTTTCGACTGAGTGTACCTATTTGACTGTAACTTTTGACGTTTCGTCTGAGTGTACCTATTTCTCTGCTCTTCATATCGTATTTTCATAAGATACGTCACTAACTCTCTATACTTAGGCTGGGTTGCACCATCTTACTTTAACTTTGACAAACGTCAAAAGTCTGTCATACTTCATACAAAAAACACTGGTTATCGTTATGTTTACGGTCAAAGTTAGGTGGTGCAACCCAGCCTTATTGTGTTGTTACCTTTTCACAAAAACAGTTTGCATGTCTATTCCTTGTTCCCGTTTCATACAAGCTATTCCTAATTGTCCTCTGTCGTTGCTCACTGAGGCAGTCCGAACTAATTTCACCTGAAATGGAACCCGTGGAACTCTTTGATGTGCCGAAATCATTATTCTGGAACAAGGAAACACGATACTCTGCTAGAATAGACTTAGGTTACGTGTAGTGTAGGATAGTTTTGGAATATGCACTTATAAAGTATACAGGATGATTTTGTTATCAGTATCCATTTTTTTAATAAGATCTATAGAACAATTTAAAAATACAACTTTATCTTAATTATTTTAACCCGCGGTATTTTCCGCAAAAAAAATATTGAAAATCTAATTCTTCCTTCTAATCTAATCCATATCTTAATTTTTAAAGGTTAAGGCTTATTTTCGCATACCATTATGTCTATTAAGCTTTGTAGTAAACTGTGTGTACGTATTTTTCTATGAACAAAGCAAATTAACCATGTGAGCCAATTTTGAAACAGCGCGCACCGGATAAAAATAATTAAATATGAAAAAAAATTTATTTTTATTTTTATTATTTATGTAAATCGATTAAGTTACTGATTCTGAGTTGGTCCTAAAAATTTAAAAATTTGGATACTGATAACAAAATCACCCTGTATAGTATTTTAAAAGAATAAGTACAACCCGGTCGTTAACTGCGCACTTGACAGCCGTGACGTCACACAGACGCTCTGGTACTGATGAGGTGAACGAAGCGAGGTGCACATTAGCTCGATCGGGTTGTAACAATCCTATCTAGTCCAGTCATCTGTCCTATTTAACTTTGAAAAGAAGTCTTCTAATACACTCAACATCAAATAAACCGCACCTTCTGCGACGCGAACTTT
Organism: Ostrinia furnacalis; assembly: GCF_004193835.3. Taxonomy (NCBI): domain Eukaryota; kingdom Metazoa; phylum Arthropoda; class Insecta; order Lepidoptera; family Crambidae; genus Ostrinia; species Ostrinia furnacalis. The sequence goes on from NW_021133372.1 coordinate 117,922, forward strand.
AAAGATTTTCTTCTGACACAATCATAGTGCCCCGACAATATTGGTGTTATTTGAAACAGCAGAAAATATCCTTTAAGAAAAACACATTTAATTGCTCAATAAATGATTAACATATACCATAAATGTGACTTGAAAAAAGACCTCACTTTGGGCTCACCTATGGGATCAATTAGACCAATTTTTATGGTTATAAAACCAAATATTGATCACACGTGTCCTCTTTAACAGATAGGTAGCGATTAATCCCAACTTGACAGTTTTATAGCCATAAAAGTTGGCTTAAGCGTAACTACCTATTTTTTGAAGAAGTGACTCTGGATCCTTCTAAAGACACATTTTTGGGTTAAAAACCTTTCCTTTAATGAAATGAAGTTTAGAACTAGGCTTTTCAACGGTGCCAATATTGGTGGGAAGTGGGGATCCATACGTTTGAAAATGCTTGTCGCGGGAGGTGCGATTTATTTGATGTCGAGTGTATAAACGAAACTTCTTATCTTTCTACGTACAATTTACGATAATATTCGATTTAAAATTAAACTGTCTGAAGAGTCTAAGATCTTTGACTGCCTTCAGGGACTAACTTAATTTATAGGTGATAAAACTTATGTGATTGTGACTAACGTATTCACAAAAATTACTATGAGGTCTCACAATGCGCATGGACGCAGAGGCCGGCACACGAACCAATCACTGAGCTCTATTCAACGCTGTGCGTTCGATTTGCTGCTTCACTTTTGCATCGTTTTTGAATATGGGCGTAAGGATGGATTTTTTTTAAAGATTAGCCCGTTAGCCCCTCGTACTAAGCTAAATATGCTTGTATCACGAGTGAGCTCACCACGATAGTCGAGCGGCGGCTCACGAGTCGGCCAGCCCGACCCCTTCACCGTTCGGCTATCGTGGCTTCTCTGAGAGTTTATCAACATAATCAAGCGGTTCATTAACATTATCGATAGGGTTGATTGTTTTAATACTGACAACTTTTTGAATAAATCTGTCGCTTACAACAATAAATACATTTCTTTTTAATCCAGCAACTTTACCTCCGTGTTCGTCACTCTTACACGCACATTCGAGAGCATCACAATTTATTTTCCGTGCGCATATCTCATCTCCTCAATTCTATTTCTTTTGCGAATACCAGAGCGTTACGGCGAAATCTTATTATTATAGCAATATCACCTTTTCAGTGTACACAAAACAGACAGTTTGTTTAACGAGCTCACTGGAATCCTGGCGTTTTTTCTGACTTGCGAGATCGTTATGAGAATGAAAGCATTTTGATGTTTTTAGTTGAATATTTCTTCAGTCTTTTATATCAGTTGTTGGATTTTTAATGGGATAGTCTTGTTGATACCATTGAGTTATAATGTATACGTAGTAATATTAGGTACTTCAATGGTTTATACCGTTTATTCTTATATATTACTAGCGGCCGCCTGCGACTTCGTACGCGTGGATCTCGTTTTACCCCCTTCATCTATCTTACGCGGTTTAGATTTTTTCATACAAATGTTTTTTCCCGCTAACTCCCTTTCCCGTGGGAATTTTGCAATATCCTGTTGTAACTAAGCTTTAACTTTACTAAGGTACATGCATGCCAAATTTCAAGCGTCTAACTTAAGCGGTTTAGATTTTTCATACAAAAGGATTTTCCCGCTAATTCCCGTTCCCGTGGGAATTCCTAAGTATAATATAACCTGCCTAGGAGTATGAAAAATAATTGTACCAAGTTTCGTTAAAATCCGTCGAGTAGTTTTTGTTTCTATAAGGAACATACAGACAGACAGACAGACAAAAATTTTACTGATTGCATTTTTGGCATCAGTATCGATCACTAATCACCCCCTGATAGTTATTTTGAAAATATATTTCATGTACAGAATTGACCTCTCTACAGATTTATTATAAGTATAGATAATATACATTTTTGATGCAAAATAGATCTTATTAAAAAAATTAAAGGTACTACAGTATTTAACTTGATCTGCCGTCGACTGTACTTATCTTGCTGACTGCCCAATCCTAATAATTAGGTTGAAAGAAAGAAAAATAGTTTATTTTGTTCATAAGAATGATATTAATAGCCATTGTCGCTTAATACAAAAGACGAGACCTTGAGGAAAGTAAGTACTCACCATATTTTATCGCCAGAGAAATTTATTATCATGCCATTATTAATTACTTATAATTTAATATTTGTTTAAATTATATTTCTAAATTGTGTGCCCCAGGGATGTCCCTACATTGGGACCGCTTTTATTTCTGTTCCTCAAATGCGGAAATTCCAGGATCATTTTGCTAACCCAAAAATACCTGCAATACCTCTAGCATGAACAACTTTCGTCTTCGAATCGTTTGCGTATTCGACAAAATTCGATACTCAACCATCGAATTAAACGATCGTGACAATTTTGATTCTCAAAATAAGTTTCGTGCACCCATTTTTTATACTTAGTTCACTTTACGACACGTTCACAAGGGCGCTGTTGTAGTTTTCGTTCTAAATCTTTTGTTGGCGATTCGAATACGCAAACGATTCGAACTCGAAAGTTTTTCGTGCTAGCCGTACAGGTTTTTGGGAAGTTAACGAACTATTTTTTATCGCTTCTGGAATTTCGTTGCCATATTGTATTTGGCCAATTTACTATCGAGTATGCGGGTTTTACTTCAAGGAAGAAAGGGCAGCAATGAATGCCCTTAAGTGGATCGTAAAACAAGCCTAGATTTATAGTGTGAACTTGTATGCTTTTTATTGCGGCAGTAAAACTAAGGTTCACTTGGAATCATATTGCAAGCTTGTGGACGATTACTAATAATACTGTAGAGTAACTACTTTTTTTATCCACAATGAAGAAGCTTTTGATTAGCATTTTTCCTGATGAAAAGTGATGATCAAGGCGAAGGTGGAAGCGAGCTCCACACGGAATCTTCAACCATATAGAAACTGGCTATCTTAACTTACTTGCAAATATATAAGACAATGAGACTGCTTTTCTCAAATTAAAAAATCTATACTAATATTATAAATGCGAAACTCTGTCTGTCTGTCTCGCTTTCACGCCTAAACCACTGAACCGATTTTGATGAAATTTGGCATAGAGATAGTTTTTTTATGCATAACAAGGCAGGTATTTGACCACAATCCGGGTAGTTTGAATCCCGGGAAAGGACATAGGATAGTTTTTATCCCGGTTTTTGAATCAAGGACGAGCGCGATAAAGTTTTTCTGTGACAGACAAAATTCCACGCGGGTGAAGCCGCGGGTGGAAAGCTAGTATACAATAGTTTCACTTTCAGAAACTTAGAGCAAATACATGACAATATAATGCCTCAAACATTATTTCATGCTTAAAATTCTATTCAATATTCTAGATACATTTGATGAAAACAAGACATTTGGCTTAGTTCAAAACACCTGCTCTACCGAATTATCTTAAGTATAGTAGGGATATTTTACAATATCACCCGTAGTAGCTTGGTAAATCGAAATAACGTGTACCCGTCAGTGTGTCAGTAACCATAGTTCAGCATTAGAGATGTTTCTCAACGTGGTAGAGGGCGCCCCAAATTCGATAGTGTTGTTTGTAAGTCTGTTTTGCTGTCGATGTTATCGGTAAGAAACTGGTAGTTCAGTAAATATTTTAACGAATTATACTAATTTAGGTATTTCTGAAATTAAGTGGTCTGGTCAAAATGCTAAAACAATAAGAATCAATCACAAGCCACAAGAATAGATTTCATAGAATTATACTATTTTTTTTAACTATAAAAGTTTTACACAATTAAGCTTGAATGGTCAAGTTATCACAAGTCACATTAAAATAGCTTTTTCGACTACAGTAGGTACATATTTTCTTACATGCTAGTACTACCATAAAAGCCCGAAAGTATTAAGAGTTTTGAGCCACTTACCAGTGCAACATACCATTATCGATAGATCTACACATATCGATAAAATTAAATATAGTTCTATTTAACCTTGCAACTCTAACACACATCTGTTCTAGAGAGCAATTTACGAGTGACATTACGTAGAATGTGAACTTTTAAATAAATTGCTCGAGCAGCGAGTAGGTGTCTCAGAACATAATGTGCGAAGGTTAAGTAGCGCGTACGTCACATATTTTATAATACCTAGAGGTCTCAGAGGTAATAAATTAAAACGAACGCTAGGATCCCGTTGGATTATTCAGCCACTGCTAACTATCTTCTTGACGTAACTCTACAATTTTAATAAGTATCTTTTTGAGGTCGTCAATTCATCGAGCAGATGAGTTCTTAAGGACTCTACGACTGCGACTTGGTATCGGCCGTTTTATTTCAAAAGAAATAATTTCGACGACGTTTACCTACTTTCTATGATTAGTTTTGACTACATTTGGCGAGTCGTCGGGTTTGGTAAGTAGACTACATTATACCTACTACGTCGGCTGAGATTTGAACCCCATTCGGAAACCTATTTAATTCATCTTTATTTTGTTCTCCAATGGCCTACTGCCACTTCAGCTACCTACATTTTTTCAAGAGCGAGTCTACTCCCCTAATTTTATTCATATCGGTTCTAAGCAGAACCTATGGCTCCCGAAAATTTTCCGGTCGGGTTTGTGATACGGCTCGAGTTAATAGGTAGGGGAGACTGGGGCTGGTTTTAACAGGGGTAAATACTAACAGCGTAATTACATAGAACCTATTCGACTTACCACGCTAATTCCAACGCACTTTGTGCCTACGAATAAGCGCGAACGTGTCTCGACCTGTCAGTTGCCGGCCAAGCGTCACGGGAGCAGGTTGTGTCAGACGCCTTCAATTTCACAGGAAAATGAACTTTTTTACGTGTTTAATTTTTTGCATTACTCTTTAAATATGTATCGTAGAAAATTGGCTTTGGTATTGCATAAATCCGAATTTATTGTATTTTTCATTAATTTCAAAGTTTTAATCGAAAATATAACCGGTAAAAGAAAAACAATAATTTTGTGCAAAATGAGGTCGTGGGGTTGGTTTTAACAAAATGCACGGGGTAGGTTCTAACGCGTTAATATTTGCCTCGAACATTGAGTAAGACTGACTTTTATAACCAAAGTTGTATGTTGATTTATTAGAGGAGTATTTTTTTTGTTATTTTATTTGATAAAGATAGATTTAGTAAGTTTTAAGTTTATTACACATGTTTAAACGGTAAGGAGCCGAATTTCAATGATCATTTGATGATCAAAAATTATTTTTTGTTCTTTGATTTGAGTAATGCTGATTGAGTGAGTCAGTTTATTTAACTAATAAAATTTAAGTTTTCTGTTTATTTTATGAACGGTAAGGAACCGCATTTAATTTTATTAGTGTTTCTAATAAACATTGATTATTATTTTGTTGTTTATCTTAGCCAAAATCCCATTCCCAACTATAAACTATTTCTTACCCCCGCTATTAAAACTTTCCCCAGCGATGTTAAAACCAACCCCAAACCGGGGGTAAGATCTAACAAGTGACTTGTTTGGCAAAACTCGATTTTTCTCAGATATGGTAATTATTATATACATTTTGTTGTACTTTACGTAAAGCTCTTTAAATTTGACATCACGTACCAAAAAACCATGTTTCTTGCTAAAGCAGTTTAGAAAATATTACGCTCAAATCAAAATTTGTTAGGACCAGCCCCAGTCTCCCCTACGGGGGACGATAGTTGGCCCTTTGAAAACGTGAAGAGCTGAATTAACTTTAACCAATTTATCGAGTGAATTTATCTTTCTGCAATAGATAACTTTACTGTATGGCAATACATGAGTATTTTGTAATATCTAGTAATTATAATTCAGAATCTGTCCTTTATTTTTTTTAGCTCTGTCCATCCAAACAAATACTATTACTCGTACCTCGTACGTAATAAGAAATCAATATGTATTTTCTATTGTTTTATTTATTTAGGCTTTATTGTAAAAAGGGCATTTTGCAAATATTTGAACCGAGTCTATCCGATGTTTTCAAATAGCGATGGTGTAGAAATTACACAGGGATTAAAACGTAACCATTCTTTTCGCTATTTGGTAAAAAATGAATAAAAAAATCATACGTAAGTATGATTTCGTAACGTCACAAAATAACTACTATCTCACGCTCTGTTCATAATAAATATCGATTTCCACAGTGATACGCGCACAAAGTAATTAAATTAAATTACAGTCTGTCATTGGCACGTAATGGAGATTGTGGATGTTATTACATTATTAGCACGCAAGTTAATTATGATAGATTAAATAATGGCGTGATGGCCGCCATTGCTGGAGATACACGCGGTACACTCATTGGTTTGTTGTGGTTACATCATGGGTGGAATGATTTGATGTAGGTAATGGTGAAAAAAAATTATGTTACTACGAACATAATTCGAGATATCTAGATCGGTAGAGGTTTTAAATAAAGCTCTACTGCCTTCAATTTTAATCATCATTTTAACAGTTTTACAATTTTTACCTCTATCTAACCACCACTTCATGCTAACCACTATGCCATATAGTATGAGCAAAATGAAAATTAAAAGTTTAATAATTTGTCTTCTGGACTAATTAAATTAGAAATTATTTACTTATTTCAAGATGTTTTTGCCAGTAAGTTCACCAACATTGTAACATAATATTGTAAGGATTGATTACCTTTATCTCATGCTTTATGACATCTTGGGAGAAGGTTTATACGGCAACAATTGGAATGCCTGAATTGAATTAATTATGTATTAATTACGCGCCATAAGAAAGAACCACCAGTTAACCCATCTTATCTTGTCTCCAGATATCACCCAAAGCCAGATGCTATGCCGCGGGGTGTCAGCGCACAAGGTCAGCGGGTTCCGCGGGCACGCGCCGCGGATCTCGTTCACGAACAAGGACGAGTCAGATCCGCATGAGGCCCGGCGGAAGTCCGCAAGTAGCCGGTTAGGCAGCTCGCCTCGGACGAGTATAGCGAGCGAGGACAGAGGGGACGGGCTAGCTTTGCGGTGAGTACATTTATAAATAAAAACATATTTTTGATTAGGTATTTTCACATGTATTTTACACTGCGCCATCTAGTCCTAAACTAAGCAAAGCTCGTACAGATGACATCACGTCAATCATTACACTGTGGAATCATATTTTACCACAAAAATATGTAGTCAAATGTGCTGTACTACTATAGGTAGGGTACCAGAGAACGGATATAAACATACTTGAATACTTTTTACTATTACCCCCAATACAAATACTTGTACTGTGTAGGAATGGAACCCACGACCTCGCAATTAGTGCGTTTTCAACCACTACACCAATCGGATATTACTAGCGCATAACATCAGTGGGTTCCGCGGGCCCCCGCCGCGTATCTCCTTCACCAATAAGGACGAGTGAGATCCGCATGAGGCCCGGCGGAAGTCCGCAAGTAGCCGCTTGGGCAGCTCGCCTCGGACGAGTATAGCGAGCGAGGACAGAGGGGATGGGCTGGCTTTGCGGTAAGTAGTTTGAATAATGAAGCCTATAATTATTATTACTGACGGGATTGCTACCATGTACCTTAATTTTGAATTTCCGATATTTCGGCACTGTTGCAAGCGCCATGGTCACGGAGTAACTGAAGAGACTTGCGGGTGATATAATAGCAAATTTTCACGTTCAGTCGTAGACCGTGATGCTACGAACAGTGGCTACAGTCCGTAGCATTCGTAGTCTTTGTATGGCCGTAGCCGTAGATAAATTATTGTTGCCCTACGGTTATGTCGTAGCCTACGCAGATTGCCTATATAAACCTAGACCTATATATTGCATAAAAATTGTAATGAAAAATGAAGCATATAATTTGCGCTTTGGAAGCCATTTACGAGTAATCAATTAATCGGATTTTGCTAATTGTTTAATAGATTTTCTTTATTGAAACCATTATAACACCTACATGACAGAATGACATCTGTGGGTCTAGTCAAAATGCCATCGCAAACCAATGTGAAGTTTTCACTAATGTCAGTCGCCGCGTCACCAGTGATTCGATTCGATCGGAAAATGGCAGCCAAAATGCACATTGAACCACCAACGACGCGGCGATATAAAAGTTCATTCAAAATCGAATAAAAGTTAAAAAATGTCTATGACTTTGCGATTGTTTTTACTTTTTCTAGTTTTTTTTTTTTTAAATTAGTTTCTGGCCCCCTAGACAAAACGCACTTTTTGATCGAATCGAAAATCGAATCCGTCAAAACTCCATACAAAAAAGGGACTTTTCGACCACTTTTCGACTGGTTTGCGATTATAATTTGCACTTTGTCTAGACCCACTGTTGAGCTGTGTAACTATGATCGAATTCCATATTTGACGTCTAGGCTAGAGGTTCACATACCGTTACTACCATGCGAGGTCACTGGCTCGGTCCCGGCCATACAAACATTCGTGAGACAAACATGTTATTTCTCTGGGTGTTTCTATGTACAGTCACGGAATGAAAAGGTTCGTCAGTTTTCAAATTGATTCCTTCAACGAATTGCGAGCACATAAATTACCTTTTGAAACTATGTTACAGAATAATCTCGAGTTAGAGAAAATAATCTTTAACTGTTCGTCAGTAAAGTTCAAAATTATTCAGATCAAAGTTGTTTGACGATGTATCTTGTCAAGAAGATTATTATGATTGATAAACTAAAACATTGCATGGGATAGAAAATTAAACAAGCAAAACCTTATTCGTTAGCAAACGTCATATTTATTTCAATGTTAGCAGCTCTGTTTCTTGCACTGTTATGTTGGCAGGTTTGACTCTTACAGTACCTAGTGCAAGCGAAAACCGACACTAAGGTGACGAGCCTTTTCATTCCGCGACTGTACAAGATGTAATAAACCCTGTTCGATCCTTTTTCAATAGAAATCAAATAATGGATGAGAAAAAAGAATTTCATTTTTTTTATCCATTATTGTCTGGCACCAATAAATGTAATACCCACAACATTTGGGATTTAAGTCAACTTCCTATTGTTACTCATTTAAAGATAAATAAATTATTGTACAATATAAGATACACTCACTTGAAAACCTTTTGGGTGACAATGTAATTGCAAGCTACATGATTCACTAAGGCTGGGTTGCACCATCTTACGTTGACTTTAACAAATGTCAAAAATCTGTCAAATTCCATACAAAAGTCACCGGTTATCGTTATACGTAAAATCCGTTAAAGTTAGGTGGTACAACTCAGCATAAGCTTTGTAAGATGGGAAACTCACTCAGACAATAAAGATTAATAAATGAGTGACACGTTCGACGTAACTTGCCCGGTTGAACCGGATATTGCGCGCCTAGTGATGTGACACCCGGATATTTGAATTTGTGAGGGAATCCGGGGAGATTTTCACTCAGTTCGTCCCATGTAACTGATTTAAACCCTTTGTGAATTGAGTTAATTTGGTTCTTGAGACTCGATGTTTTAGAATGTCATTACATAGGTACAGACATATTTTTATGTATGTTTTAGGGCTGATTTTTCAATCGTCGGATAACTTTTAACTGAAGAATAAGTTTGGCACATTGACAGTTTTAGTACGGGAAATATGTCAAAATGACAATGTTATTCTTCAGTTAAAAAATATCTGACGATTGAAAAATCAGCCCTTAAACAAGCAAACGTAGGGCTTATTTTCCAATTGTCAGATATCTTTGAACTGAAGAATAAACTTTTGACACATTTTTCATACTCAGGGCAGATTTTTCAATCGTGAGATATCTTTTTCCGAAGTTTTCTTCGGAAAAAGATGTCATTTTGACATATTTCCCATACAGAACTTGTCATTTTGACATATTTCCCATACAGAAACTGTCTATGTGCCACTTATTCTTCAGTTAGAAGTTATCGGACGATTGAAAAATCAGCCTTAGGTAACTTTTTAGCAAATCTGTTTGGGTAAAGTCGTAGGTAAAAGCTCGTAAATATTATTTAAAACATGTTTTACACAGTTACTCGCTTAATACTATTGGTTTTAACCGCGTTCGCCTCCGTAAACATGCAGATCAAAACCAACACTGTATTGTTGTGGAAATTGTTTGTATTGTAACATACGGAGATCTGCAGCGAGCCAGCATACTTGTAGATTAAAAATTTACAGAATTGAAGACCTATTTGGTGCAATGCTTCAGAACTTTGATACTACAATACATGTAGGTAGTGTCTGAGTTTCTTGCGCTGCTTCTTCTCAGTACTGGCCCATTTATTGTCCCGAAGCAGTGGTAGGGTTAATACTAGGACGTGTAAAAGTGCCTTTTAAAAGCTTACTTTACAAAAATATATGAGTTTTATGAGCTTTTAGTTTTACACAAGATGTCACTGGGTCCATGCTTATTGTAGGCTCGTAGGTAAGTAGGTGGGCAAGTTTGTATTGATTTAGGGGCTTTTTGAGTATTACATACTCGTAATTTATGAATAATTTTACAAAACGGTAATGCTTGCTTAAAGTTGGAAAGAGTTGGCAACCTATTTAATGTCTAAGATTATTTCCAAAAGAGTCACAAAAACATAACGATGATATTTTCACGTTTCACAACCCTCCGAAAGAAGCGTAATAAGTTTAGCCCTTGAAGTGTCAACCTAGATTTTGTCTCCAGAATATTTATGAATTCAGACCTAAGATGCAAAAAATGTAATCTAACTGACAAGAAGAGATATGACACCGCTCAACAAGGCGTCATAAAGAAGTTATAAAACCCTTTTTCCTTTTTAAATTATTCGCAATTTCCACATGTACCTACTACCTACGACTAATTTGAAGCAATTTATCTCTTTCGTAGGTAGAGACTGCTTTTAATTTGTCTTTAGTACCTATGTTACGTGAAACTAACACTGTGGCATAACTTAAACTAAATTAATGATGATAATGATGATGATGAATGTCTGCTTCTTGTAGTTCTCATCACATCATGTTCATTGTAATGGGAGAGGAATCTGTCATGCACACTAGTAGTATTATGTATTCTGTGCTACTGGCGAATGCCTATTTCAGAAGACAAAGGAATCACTAAAAATTGTGTCACTTTTCTTGCGTGAAGTTTTAATGTTTTCGGCAGTTAAAGGTAAGATAGCCAGTTCCTCCGTGGTTGAGAAGCTCGCTTCTACCTTCGGCCTGATCGTTACTTACCATCAGGTGAGATACAGGCCAAGGGCTTCCTCGTTATGGATAAAAAAAAGTTATTTGTGCCTTTCACTATCTTAATAGAATTTAATACATACTGTCTCGCTAGTAAAGCCACTGGATGTTAACTCCAGCCCAGCTTAATTAGCTTCGAATAGCGTCTAACAGGTGCAGTTAATAATTTTAATTATGCGGTGTTAATTACCGCTCACTCTTAATTCACAGATTTTAACCACTCGCTTGCGTTTTATTTGGACGAAAGCGCCGAGATTTTAAAATATCAAATTCACTCAGAGCGGTTACTTTTATAAAAATTGTTAAAATCATAAACATAATTAACATTATTTTTTACGGCATAACGAGTCTGCACTTAACTTCATTCACAACTAATGATCTTATGTGACGATGAGGGCTAAAGATGGAACGCGCGTACTGAGTACCTATTCATCTTCGTTTTAAAGCACACAAAACAGTAGGCACATAATGCTTACAAAATAACATCGAAATAGTATCCAGCTCGAAAAGTTTTTCGGTTTAACATTTGAAAAAGAAACGAAAGTCGCAAATGATACCTACTTTCTTACATATCAGTTTCACTATGTAGCATAATATGCTCTATAGTTTTTCAATCTGTCCTCTACTTTCAGTACATATAGCTCCTTAGAGTAGGCGCACACCGTTGATTTTTAGTTGGCCGATAGTTGTGCCCGATTTTAAATTGTATGAAGAATCGGCCAAATCGAATCGGCGTAGTGTGCGCACTCCCATACTGATCAACTGCCCGACTAAACTATCGGCCGACGAAAAATCAACGGTGTGCGCCTACTCTTAAAGTCCAAACAAAAGAAACTAGAAGATTAGAACAAAGGAATAACTCAACCCACGAGCGGCTACGAAACTCCCCACTGTCTTAATGTGGCTTATAATTACGAGCAGCTTAGAGTACGCTACTGAAGTACTGACAGCACATTAGACTATACATTCACGTTGCATTTTAGTACCTATCCCAACTACATAAGACACCGCCGTGTAAAGCTCAACGTGCTGTTCCTCGCATACGTGACTGAGAACAATGCTAGAGCACGATTTTATCCTCCAACTTTTGCGGTGAGCTTTATAATCCATATTGTCTTGCACTGCTGGGGAGTATTAAACACGATTTCGAGTTATGAAAAGGTTAGGATACGGTTCAGAAAGTTTGGTTACGATAAAACATTGACTTTGATTGAACGTGAATACGAACTTACGCCCGTATTCACAAACATTACTATGAGGTCTCACAGTGCGCATGGACGCACAGGGTCACACACGAACCAATCACAGAGCTCTATTTAACGTTCTGCTTTCGAGTTGCTGCTTTACTTAAGCAAGCTTCTACTATGAGGTCTCACAGTGCGCGTAGACGTACATGGTCACACACGAAGCAATCACAGAACTCTATTAAACGCTGTGCGTTCGATTTGCTGCTTCACTTAAGCAAGCATAGTTTGTGAATACGGGTGTAAATCCTTTAGCAAAGGTAAAATCTTTTATGATATCATTAAGCAGGTCTATTTAAAGAAGTAATTTTGTATTGTTATTAGCTCGCAAAAAATATAACATCGAAATGTTTAATGAGAAAGAAGCCTGTGCGGTTTCGAAGCCTTTTAAAAGCATAATTCATAAACTAAATTAGGCTCGTCTGCTCGTTTGCCTCCTGTCACATAAAAAAAAAGTCTGATTTGTTTAAGGTATATTTGCTTTCTCCCGTGTTCTCAGTCTGATTAATTTGTAAAAAAGTCACTAAGTAATTTTATGTATTTTTCCACTTTACCAAAAATGTCGTAGCAAGTTAATCGTAAGGTTTATACTAAAGCATTTCTATGTAATGTAACGTTTCTTGCTATTGGTCCAATACAAACAAAATGTATGACTATTTGGTTCGTGACTAGGTGTGACATTAGACGCTTCATTGTGCGTCTCGTCTCTGTTCTGTTACAAGTAAATGCTCTGTTTACCTTTTAAATAGTTTTAGGCTGAGTTGCACCACCTAACTTTAAAACGGTAACTATGACGATAACCGGTGCTTTTTGTATGGATTTTGACAGATTTTTGACGTTTGTCAAAGTTAAAGTAAGATGGTGCAACGCTGCCTTATAGTTCTTTTGTAATTAAAATTTCTTAGCGATTAGAGCCGCTTTTCAAACTATTTATTTAAATAAGCAAATGTTTAAATATAAGCAGTCACCCGGAAATCGAAAGGTCGTGGGTTCAATTCCCTTCTTAGGCAGTTCGATTTTTTCAAGTTGTTTATTTAAGAATTGAGAACCTCCTTCTTTTGTTGAATCGGTTAAAAAAATATAGTTCTTATTAAGAAAGCGTTCTGCTTATACATACTTATTTGGAATTAGCCATGAGATCATAAAAGATCACGTTCATCTTCCACCATATCAAATAACAAGGACTACTTAGTACAAGTGGTAAGCGAGGATTGTAATCAGTAATTAGTGCGAGTGGGGGCGGCCGCGTACGTGCCGTGAAACAAAAGCAATCCGGTGGGGATTTATCCACCCAACTTTAAGGCTGAGTTCACCATCTTACTTTAACCGTAACTGTAACAATAAACGTGGACGCCCCATGCAAACTTGGCGGCGCACTGTAGCAGACGAGGTGAAAATCGGCAAGACTGGAGCGAGATCAAGCGCGAAGCTCAAGACCGAACGCAATGGAGGACTGTTGTGGACGCCCTCTTTCCCATCTAGGGTCCTATAGGTCCTTAAGTCAAAGTAAGTCAAGTAACAATAACCGGTGTTTTTTGTATGGAGTTTGACAGACTTTTGACGTTTGTTAGGCTGAGTTGCACCATGTTAATTTAACTTTGACAAACGTCAAAAATCTGTCAAACTCCATACAAAAAATACCGATTAATGTTACGGTTAAAATAAAGTGTTGCAACTCAGCCTTAAAGTTGAAGTAAGATGGTACAACCCAGCCTAGAAGACTATTAGTCTCATGATGTACAGACGATGGTATCAAGCTAAATATTGTGCGATTTTGCAACAAAAACGTATAGTGTGATGAGCAGGCGCGTAGACGACTGAAAAATTGAGATAATAAAGGAAAAGTTAGAGACTGTTACTTTTTGATGAACAAAAACGAGTTATGTCAAAGTTTCGGACACTCAAAAGTCGAATTTTTTAACACTATATTTGACACTACAAAAATTAAGCTAGATTACCTATTACTTCTACTATAGGCAATGCGATAAATAAGCTAAAATTTGCAATGCGATAGATAGTAAATATAAGCTAAATTTGTAGTTTTAGTTCAGTTGTTGCCACACATCACATCTGCCCCACCAGTTTATGATACGATTAGGTCCCGTATATTAGTTTTATTCCCGTTCTATTTATTGTTGACTGCCCCTCGATTAATTAAAGATTTAATGAAGCGAGACACGCTAATTGGACATAAAAAACAGCACTTAATGACTTATTTCTAACTAACTCTACCAAGAAGCTCCATCTTGAATAAAGTGAAACGGACCGTGATCTCAACGTTCTACTCTTAAACGTCTAAGGTTAAAGTATTAGAACATATTCTTGGGACTTTGAACTCTAAAGATCACGTTTTAAAGGCCAAAATTCTGTATAAATAATAACGCTTCTGTCTGAGCTAGAAAAGTAATCTAGCTTTATAGCACAATTCTGGTGAAGGTGGCTTGATAGGTTATCTAAATCTTTGTCTTTTTAAGCCTAAAAATATTGAAGGTTTTTACCTGGATCCCATGATATATAACATAATGTATTTCGTTATATCCTTCCCATAAATTAAGTACTAACTTCGCCCGCGTGAAATTTTGTGTTACATAAAAACATTATCGCACGTCACTGTTTCAAAACCGGGACAAAAACTATCCTATGTCCTTTCCCGGGACTCAAACTATCTCTGCCAAATTTCATCAAAATCGGTTCAGTGGTTTAGGCGTGAAAGCGACACAGACAGACAGACAGACAGACAGACTGTTACTTTGGCATTTATAATATTAGTATAGATAGTATAGATTTGCTATGCTTAGGTAAGGACTAGATGGCCCGTTCTTTAACCACCATTTTAAATACCTACTTATATTGTATGTATCATTTAGAGATGCTCTCAATGATACATACTCGTACTACGGCGCATCGTAATGATAAAGCAAAGATTTTGTTATTTATTAAAATATGTGACATAGTAATAAAATTGGCAGAGATAACGAATTTTTTCTCAACATGTCTCATTTCCAGTGTTGGCATGTACCTACTATCTATCGGGAACAGTGTTAACTACCCATTGCCTGTCATGTCATCTCGTTCTATCGCAAAGACTCACCATTTGATGAGAAAAACGGAAATGGATAGTTAACAGTGTGGCCGTGTGTACTTGTATAGGTCGTATCTAATATAATATAGGTCGTATTACATGTAGTTTGTACATATGGACTACACCACACCGCCCCTACTCTATTGGCGATATTAGAAAAGTTTGCAGTGGGACCGGCAGCAGTTATTCTGCTTATTGGATACAGTCTCTACCTGCCAGAGTCAAGTCGTTGTTTACTTAATTAAATTATAGTCCAGTCAAATTACACATCAACCCTGCAATAATTCGCATACAGCTGAAAATTGGTACGAATGATCGGAGCACCATTGTGAATGAAATGTGAAAAATCCCCATCGATCCGACATGTGCTAAAAAAAATTCAAGGTCAAAGTAAAAAATACGGGTTTTTGAGAGTTTCAGCCAAACGCGAACGGTAAGTTTTATCACAAAATTATGTATGACGAGGTTTAAGACCATGCAATTATCTATTAAAATTTTCAGCTGTATGCGAATTATTGCAGGGTTCATGTTTAATTTGACTGGACTATTACGTGTATTTGGAAGTATTAAAGTAGACTGCATCTCACTTAACATAAGATGAGATTGCAATTAAATACCTGCCTTGTCATGCACAAAAAAAAACTGTCAAATCACATGATGTAGTATAATTTGTATTAATAAATATTTTGTAACAAAAATATTTATATACAGGGTGAAATTCAAATCATTGGCATCCTTTAAATATAAGTAAGACTACACATGATATGAGAGAAGATTAATTACATCCTGAATAGTTTGATAATATGTTGTCACTCAACTCTTACATATTATTATCTTGTGTTAAAATAATTCAGTTTGTAATATCAACTCGCGTTTCAAACATTATTTTATTTGATACTCTTCACCTCTATTATTAAGTACATCAAAATGCTGCTACTTGTAACAACGTCAATTTTAAATTAAATAGCAAAGAGTTTATGCTTCATAATGTTGTTTTATGAACAAAAAATATAAAATTTACTCTAGAGATACGAGTAGGAGTAGACTTGATGTTAGAAGGGCATTGTCAGCGTATAATAATTTAATATTATCATAATAACATCTCTTAAAAGTTAAGTAGTGTTATGATTATAAAACCCAAGTAAAATGCCAATTTGTTTTTATTTTATTACTTTACCTTTTTAAAGGTTACTTTCATAAAAATATTTTTGTGCACAAAAATGCTCTTAAGCATTAAAAATACCTATATCAGTGGTTTTGGAACAAAAGTCAGCCAGCTTTTTTAGAAAAATACATAGTTTACGGCTCCCAAAGACCTCCAGCATGAGGGATGTAAGTCAAATCCTCGATTTGTAGAGTGCCATGCTCCTGCAGTGGAGACTAAATGACAATTCTGTTTTAATGCTTAGGTCTTCTACTTTATTACAGTAAGTCTGTAAAATATTTTACTCTCAACTGATCGGCATTATCACACTAGGATAGTTCGAGAAGCGATTGAAATTAAGAAACATAAAAATTTCAATCGGGAGGACGGATTTAAATTGTCACCAGTGTGGAATCCGGTGATTAATAAATGCAAACCGCGAATTTTGCCGTCAAGTATGAATAAGGATACTGTGAGTGTTGTGTGTCGTGGTAACATGGTAGTGGTAGTGTAACAAATGACAATATGAGGGTAGTTGAAAATTTTCAAGCCCGCCCGAACGGACGACGCCGCGAGCCGCCAGTCTGCTTGTGACCACGACTGCAGCATCGCAGCCGAAATGTCAAGTCGTGTGTACATAATGTAACTCATTAATAAACGTCGCGTTAAGACCCGTGTCTCACTATTACAGTAGTAGTATATGAGTGTACATAAAGCCTAACAAGTTTCTATGTCCCAAAATATATCAGACCATACTTGATTGGGGACAAAAAAATGCCCGGTGTTTGGAAAATTGTCACAATATTTACGCTCAGGTATTCTATAGCTCATTCTATTGTTTCACGTACACGGTCTGTCAACAAGTACGTTCACCCTGTATAAATAATTCAGAACACGGCCCTACAGAAGGATTTAAGTGATGGAAGGATCGAGGCCATCAATTTCCATCTCTCCTTTTCAATTAGGCAACCGTTTTTTTTCTATTTTTATCGATAACAAAGTGTTTGTAATTCTGATAGGGCATTGGAGTTTGTTAACGATTTCTCTATTTATTTTGGCTCTACCAACAAGGATACACTGTTGTTCAAAAAATACAATACAATTATTAAGAAGCTATTTTTCTACTTCTTAACCTGTTTTGTGAGATATGCACTAAAAGATAATACCCACTATTTATCTATGTATTACCAAATAAATCTTTATTTATAAATCGCTTTCGCGTCAAAATTAGACCCATATCGATAATCGTCAGTTTACGGGAACACACATCGATTTTTTGACG
Organism: Ostrinia furnacalis; assembly: GCF_004193835.3. Taxonomy (NCBI): domain Eukaryota; kingdom Metazoa; phylum Arthropoda; class Insecta; order Lepidoptera; family Crambidae; genus Ostrinia; species Ostrinia furnacalis. Next base: position 135,820 of record NW_021133372.1, read on the forward strand.
AGGCTTGGCCGAAATTGGTTCAACCAACACTACGGAACCAATCATGCTACTTATTCCGGTCGCATAGAGATAAGTGGCTGTATTTACTTATTAGGTTAGTCTAAACAGTACCCTATAACTTGTGGTGAGAAAGGCACGGATTCCACTAAAGCGGAGAAGTGATAATAATATATGTTTGAACAAGTGGCCGCCCGCGACTTCGTTCGCGTGGATCCCGTTTTACTCCCTTAGGGGTGGAGTTTCGTAAAATCCGTTCTTAGCGGATATCCGTGATAACCTACCCACCTTTCAAGTTTGTAGGTGTTACAGTTTCTGAGATTTCGTCATTAATCAGTGAGTGGTATTTCGTTTTTATATTATACTAAATTTTCCCCGCGGCTTCACCCACGTAAAACTTAGTATGTCACAAATCGTTATATATTGTAGCTCATATGTTATTCTGGGTTATAAACAATAATACTGTAAAGTTTCATTAAAATCCGTTTAGTAGTTTTTAAGAGTTTTTAAAGAGTAACAAACATCCTTAAAATCCAAGCATGCATACAAACTTTCGCATTTATAATATTAGTAGGACAAGTTACTAAACTTGTGGTTGTGGCTAAGACCCAGTATCCACCAAAGCGGAGAAGAATTGCGTGTTTGATTAACCAAATAAACTTCGTTATTTCCAAATCACCTCTCCGCTCAACTTAGTTTCGGCAATCTGATTGGTTATTTAAACACAATCCCTCTCCACTTTAGTGGAAACTGGGCCTAAGTAGGTAGTCTTGCCACCTATAGAACGGTTCTTTTTACCAGTGCTGAGGGTCCTCGCCCACGGCGACTTTTTGTAGCGATGCAGTTGCGGTGCTGTAGCGCGTTAGTAGCAATGCTCTCGCTCGTTTACGAAACGCGCGACAAAAAGTCGCTGCGGGCGAGGGCCCTAAGATAAAAAAGACTATCGAACCGGAGCTTCTGGTTTCAATTTTCAGCTGGGACATACATTAATTATTTGCTTTTAGTTTGCATCCACCTAAAAATTCAAAAAGTACAACAATACTTTAATTTAATAAATGTCAATTTCCTAACCGCAATTTTTTTGTAAAAACTAAATAAATGACATTTTCACCATTTAGCTTAGTTGTAGAATCTGTTCTATCTCCATCTCCTTTATCTTTTTAGCGAACAACTTTCATTTTAATTTTTGCGCTTTTTCCACAGCGTAGTTCTTTGTCAGTTTGTCACAATTCTCAGTGCTCATTATTCTTTCCCATGTTTACATTAGCACATTTACATTAACACTGTATAAGGACACTTCTTTAATCCAGATCTCAGGGCCCTTGGGATGGTTACAATGATAAATCATAGTAAGCGGACACCCAAGATACAAAGGAAGCTTATCTACAATATGTAAATTCATAGGGATTTAGTTTTGCTTTTACATTGGTAAGTAATGTTAGGTTTTAGCCAAATGACGTCCTCTGCTGGACATCAAGGATGGCTGAAACGAACGAACGAAATCATCATCATCATCTCAGACATAAGACGTCCACTGCTGAACATAGACCTCCCCCAATACTTTCAAAGTTGCCCGGTTGGTAGCGGCCTGCGTCCAGCGCCTTCCTGCTACCTTTATGATGTCGGACGTCCCCATGCTGTGAACGAACGAAATGTTAGGTAGTTATCTGCCACCTGTACTTTTGTGGTTTGCATAATATGCCAGGGATGGCAGGCTTCAATACCTGGATAATGCTTTCTATTTGCAGCTTCTATTTTTTGCATTGAATATTTTCTGTGTCTTTCAAATTGTGAGTTTATAAATTACTTTATTGGCCCATAGCTTTCCGTCCGCGGCTTCGCGCGCGTGGATTACATTATCTACATATTTTACGGAACCCTATTTTTTCCAAAATAAAAATTAACCTATGTTACTCGTGGATAATGTAACTTTCGAATGGTGAAAGAATTTTTAATAACGGTCCAGTAGTTTTTGAGCCTATTCATTACATCCAAACAAACAAATAAACAAAGTTTTCCTCTTTATAATATTATAGACTAAGAGCTACTGAACGCCAGACCTACGTTATTTTATAAAGGCTGAAAGTTTGTCAGCGCATGCTCCCAACATAGCTAAGAACCATGGCCAAACATGAAGTTTGGGTCATGGTGGCTTTGGCAGACAGACGGTACTAAAGGTGTGTAAAATACCAACTTAATTACGTCAAAGTATAAAGGCTGATTTTTTGATATTTCCTTCAAAATGTTATTAGAAATGACGTCATTAATTGACAGACACCTACCATGGTGGCAGCCCTTAGCCAGACACCTTAAAGTTCATGAAAATGTAGTCCTACTTACGTCATACTATAAAAGCTGATATTTACATAAAATATTTGAACTATCATTTGATGAAGTTTCCTCATCAGCCAGACACTTCTGATGGTTCCTTCGCCTTGCCAGACAGCTTTTAGGGTGGCTGAAAGTGCGAACGCGAGGCACTATAAATATTGTTTTTTGTACTTTTTCTTAAGTTACTCAAGTATTTGAGTCTGTAAATCATCATCTCATGTTGATGAGCTGATGATGGAAGGTAAGTACAACTCCTTAAGGCTTAGGAGTTGGAGGACAATTCCTTAACCAGTATAATATAAGTATAGTTTCTAAAGTTATTTGGGTGTTTGCATCAGCTAGTCATCATCCCATGTTGATGGAAGGTACAACTCCTTAACGCTTAGGAGTTGTAGGATAATTCACGTCATGCTCCCCGGCGGAACTACTTTTGATTTAACTAGTCTAATGTAAGTTTCTAAAATAAATCTTTGAAATGTCTTTAAAATTCTAGTCCTATTTTTAAAAAAATGATGTCACAGGTTTCGCCGTATTTTGTTATTGAAAGTGGTTGCGCTGCAGAGTATCCTTCCAGCGAAACCATCACGATATATCTATTACTATGCATAGTATAATCAAATTTATAGTATCAAATAATACTATAACAATTCTATATTGAATTAGGACCCCCAAATCCTCACTAGAATTTATATACGCGGAAAATGTGGTGCCACAAATTTTATCTTCAAAATAGTTGCTAAACGCCTAGAGTAAAGTTCTTAGCAACATTAGCATTAACATAGGTAATGATAATGTTGCTAAGAACTTTACTCTAGGCAACTTTCAGAGCTAATCACTTTAAAATTAGGGATTACCTAAGCCTTAAGGAGTTGTACTTACTTTTCATCATCAGCTCATCAACATGAGATGATGATTTACAGACTCAAATACTTGAGTAACATAAGAAAAAGTACAAAAAACAATATTTATAGTGCCTCGCGTTCGCACTTTCAGCCACCCTAAAAGCTGTCTGGCAAGGCGAAGGAACCATCAGAAGTGTCTGGCTGATGAGGAAACTTCATCAAATGATAGTTCAAATATTTTATGTAAATATCAGCTTTTATAGTATGACGTAAGTAGGACTACATTTTCATGAACTTTAAGGTGTCTGGCTAAGGGCTGCCACCATGGTAGGTGTCTGTCAATTAATGACGTCATTTCTAATAACATTTTGAAGGAAATATCAAAAAATCAGCCTTTATACTTTGACGTAATTAAGTTGGTATTTTACACACCTTTAGTGCCGTCTGTCTGCCAAAGCCACCATGACCCAAACTTCATGTTTGGCCATGGTTTTTAGCTATGTTGGGAGCATGCACTGACAAACTTTCAGCCTTTATAAAATAACGTAGGTCTGGCGTTCACTAGCTCTTAGTCTTTTAGTGTAGATTAACTGCGAGTATTTCAAAAGATACAAAAATTACAAGGTGCCGAAAAGTTTCCATGACTTAGCATTAATCGTAACAAGTTTCACCCTGTATTATATCTTGAATTAGTTTTTCTTTCGTGTATCGTCCCAATATCGCATTTGACGTAATCTTGGCTTAAACCGCGTCCCTTATTCAAATTCAATACCATTCAATCTAGGAGCACGATCCGGGGGGAATGCGAGTAAATGCAGTTTTGCATTTATTTTCACGTAAATCGTGTAGCGCAAAGATTGTGTTTTCAAACTAGATAGTGAGCCATTATTTAGTCTACTGGCCTCCAGGAAACAGGCACGATTAGTGTAGAGCCCAATGTTTTACGCAAGTGTATTTTTTTTATGACTTTGTAATAAGACCAGTTTAACTATCTTCTAAAATTTCAGTTCAGAAAAACACTGGGATCTACATTTTTGAACTTTTAGGGCTTCAGGCAATGTGTATTATGTATGGGAAGGTAATGGAAACTAAATGACAGATTTTAAAATAACATCTCTACATTTTGTTTTATCTGATGATCTATATATATAAAAGAAAGTCGTGTTAGTTACTTCGCTTATAACTCAAGAACGGCTGAACCGATTTAGCTGAAAATTGTCAGGGACGTAGTTTAGAGCCAGGAGAAGGACATAGGATACTTTTTATCCCGTTCGAAATTAAAAAAAAAAGTCTGCTTATTTATTGCCATTAAGGCGGAACAAAGTTCGCCGGGTCAGCTAGTTATTTATAATTTTGACATTACACACCTCCGAAAATGTTACTTACAAATCTCCATTTCCAGAAAATAAAAGTCCTCAGAGAAAAGCTTTTACTTTGAACGAAATCTTGAAAGAAGCTTATCATAGTTCAGAACAATCTATTAAAGCAACTATTTTTCCCTTCATATTTAATATTATATTATAAGTAAGGAAATAGATCAACACAAGTTTCTAGGGCTTAACGAAGCAATCCCCGTGCACCTCGAGGTAGTATTAGTTAGAACTAGCTATAGTGATGTAACATACAACAGAACATATCGATAAAATCTAACAGATAAAAATATCGTACACCAGCGTGCGCGTGCGTCAGCGTGACTGACGATCCTAAAAACAATTTTATTTTACTGCTAATAAATTCAAGTATAAAACTCGGTAAGTATCATCAACAGATAGGTACTTCTGTATTATTTCTTATTTATTGTTGAAATTAAATGAATAAAAAAATATAACGTTATCGACACTATTACAACACTAGTCTATAAAACTAGCCAACTAACTTCGGCCGCACTTCGGGAACTTTCAATTTACTATCGTGTGTTCTCAAGTTAAGTATGTGCAAGTTTTATCTGCCAGCTGCATGATAAACTAGAAAAGAGCAAAAAATAAGGGCGTAACTTTGAGTTCAATACCTAGTAGGTAGGTACAGATAATAGCGCATCAGATGAGATGGTTGCAAAGTAGCACCTAACGGTCAAAGTTAGGTGGTGCAACTCAGCCTTAGTTAATGTACAGGCGACAGCTTGTTGGCTAAACACACACGGGATTTTTTTCGGCCGCTTGGTGTAGTGGTTCGAAACGGACTACTATTCCGGAGGTTGCGGGTTCGATTCCCGCACAGTACAAACATTTGTGTGCATGAACATATTTGTTTGTATTGAACTGGGTGTTTTCTATGTATAATATGTATGTATTTACAAAAAAAAAAGTATTTAAGTATGCTTATATTCGTTGTCTAGTACCCATAGTACAAGCTTTGCTTAGTTTGGGACTAGAAGCGCAGTGTAATATTTTACGTAGTTGTAAGTAACGATAACCGGTGGTTTTTGCATGAAGTTTGACAGATTTTTGACGTTTGTCAAAGTTAAAGTGAGATGGTGCAACCAAGTCTAGTCTATCTAGTGTAATAAGGTCGTACACTAGACTTGACCAATTCACTGCTCATTTTATAGCTTTTAGTAAATTAGATTACCGAACAATAAAATTATAAATACCTATTACATATTATGTGTTAGTTAGATGATGGAATGTACTATTTTATGGTTAAACNTTTATGGTCTTTTCACGTTTAAACACACACGAAGCACACACTTATTCCAATTTAATTTAATTTAATTTTTGCGGCACGAACGAGAAATTTCGTTGTTACGATGCCCGCACTATCGAAGCGAATGACGACTCGACGGTTGGAGGAGTGTGACGTAAGCGTGCCCCACTACCGCCGGATATCGAGTCACAACAAGTACTTTTTTGTATTGTATGCTCTAAAATGTTCGATGCCTAGTACAATGAGAAGTGGACTACCTGGTAAATATGAAAATCTCGAGGATGCAGCGACGAAGTATAAGTATAGTTATATAACTCTAGAAGGGTAAACACTTAAACACAAACCAAAGGTATCAAACAATGCTCCAGGAAGCCGTGGCAGCATAAATCTTATTCCACAAACATTTTTTACCAAGAGATCAGTCATCCTGACGTTACCACGGAGAAATTTCGCAAACAAATTAGTAAAGATTAATCCAAAGAATCCTCGAGATTGCGTAATTTGCTGTAACTTTGTCAACGACGATGAAAGCATTCTTACTTCAATTCTTACATCTAAGCCAAGTTTGGGAAGTTTTTATTGGATAACGACATGAGATATGAACGTGAACTTGATGCGGGACGAAATTTCACGAAGCTGAAGAAGATTCGACGTGAAGCTTTGTATTAATTAAAGATGGATGCCATAGTGGTTCGCGTCAGGACAACAAATCCATTAGTTATTGCAGGCTTGAATCCTTGTTACTGAAAATTCTCATCATCATCATCAATGAAGCCACAGTAATTCCATATGAACATAGGCTTCCCCCAATGAATTCCAGATAAGCCGATTGGTAGCGGCTTGCATTTAGCACTTTCCTGCTACCTTTATTCCTCCTTGTTGATGGACGTCCTACGCTGTGTTTGCCGGCACGTGGCCTCTACTCCAGAGCCTTGCTACCCCATTGGCCGTCAATTCTGCGTGCTAAGGAATATGCTTAATGATAAGCATATAATTCGAAGTATTAAGACTAAATGTTCTACGACTGATGACCGATACAGGTGATGTATTAACTATTTAATGGCTTCGCGAATCTCTGATGTATGAAAACTACAAACATACTCAATACTCAGTCATCTAGTGCTTCCAAATTGAACTTTTAAAATTTATTTATTTATTTATTTAAGGACAACCAACAAAACATACACCATACATTCACAGTATCCTTATAAATAAATTAAGCCATTCAAAAGAGATTTGCGACAACTGGCCAAATAGTCACTAGGGCGCTCTAGTTTTTTGAGGTTTTGTTTTGTTTGGTACCGGAGTAATGCAGTTGTGATATCATTGTGACTTCAATTAAGATTTAGTATACTCTAATTATAATAGGTAGTAGCTATTTCTTCGAGTCTAAAATGTCTTGAAACAAAGGAAACACTTAAAGATTCGGTACAAGAGATCGCTGCCATCTTAGTGTATATTTTTTGTCATAAAGGAAAATTACAATTTAATAAATTTGTGCCTACCTATTTTGTTGTGTCACCAAAATATAATACGCTAAACATAAAAAAACTGTTTAACCGTTAATTAAGATAGCCAGTTCCTCCGTGGTTGAGGATTCTTGGTGAAGCTCGCTTCCACCTTCGGCCTGATAATCACTTACCATCAGGTGAGATACAGGCCAAGAGCTTCCCTGTTGGGGATAAAAAAAATTAAAAAAAACCCTTGCATGAATTAGTTAAAATGTTTTATTACTTTTAATTTATCACAAGGATTCACGATTCCAATTATTTAATAACTTCGACAACATTTTTGCAAACACACAATAATATTTTTTGTTTTAGACTAATGTTGTGCAACTTTGTATTCTGCTCGTCCTTCAAACGTTTTCCTTCTTCCGTTTTATTCATTTTTGCCGCAGAAAATACTTTGTATTTCTCTCCAGCAATCCTTTTCTGGAAATGCTAAATAAATGGGATGTAAATTACTCCAGTATCTTAATTGGGATGGAGAAAATCCTTTGCAAAATATATTTTTTATTTTTAAATATTAGCGTACTGAAACAGACGAAAAAGTAGGTATTGTTTCCACTCAGAGGGTAAATTATGACCATTTTCACCATCAATCCATAATTTTTAAGTGACCCCTATGGTAACATATAACAGAATTTTGTTTTTATAGGGGTCACTTAAAAATTAGCGATTGATGATGAAAACGGGCATTAAGCTCTTTAAATTTATTCGTACATTGCTAGAATTCAGAAAAGCAATTCAACTGTAGACAATGTGCTTTTACCTTTTTCATAGAACTGTGATAAATAATCGTATCATGCAATGCGAAATTACTGTAAATCATTCATGCAAAGGAATGCATTTAACTTGTTACATAACGAAACGGCGACTACTACTGAAGTGGTGTGTACATAACCGTGGAAAATTTTCAAAAGTAGTTCCTTAATTTTCCATAAAAAACAATCTATACCCGACATTGTATTTCATCTATGTATACTTAAATATTAAGGAGTTTGTTTTTTTGTTGGTTTGCTTGAACGCGTTAATCTCAGAGACTACTAGTACGATTTGAAAAAATATTTTAGTGTTAGATAGCTCATTTTAACGAGGAAGGCTTTAGCCTAAAGTTTAGGATAAAAAACATCGCCCTACAGCGGAGGGGCCCTACAGAGAGGTGACTGAGTTTGTTGCGGCGCTTCTTCTCAGCACTTGCCAAATGTTGGTCTCGAAGCGCTGGTAGGGTAAAAAGATTATGAGACATGTAGAGGCTCCTTAAGAGCAAAATGACGATTTGTAAGAACTATTTATTAGTCTAAACAAATAAAGAAATTCTGACTTTGACTTTGACTTTAGGGAGCAGTAAAGAAAAATGATGCAAAAACGGGAAATATTATTTAAACTATTTTCACGCGTACCTATGTACGACATCGCGGGCGGGAACAGCTAGCGAAATCGATATCTTCAAAGTGTAAACTCATGTTTTAAGCTTAAGTAAGCATTAGAATCACGTCCACCACAAGCTTTACTTAATTACAGTATATCCTACTTAATTCCGTTAGGTAACAGTTAATAAGATAATTAGTATACAACGGGTATAATTAGCAAAGGATCTTACAATTAATGCGGGTGTTATCGTGAATTGTTCGAATCCTTTCCGAATGGCTGGCGTTTTTGCTCTTACTGCTTTGTAATAAAGCTCACCTGGTAAAGAAATATTTGAACCGAAATATAGGCAGAAGAAAACGGCCAGGTATTAATTTGTATTCCCAAGTGTTTAAGGTTTTAATAGATACTCGTATGTTGAAGTTCTGTAAGCCTCCTCTCCCAAATTTTACATTTGCCTCTGGTATTAGGGAGAGCTTTCCCCCTGCATTGGGACTAAATCCCTCAACACTGAAGTATTGTATTAAATCTGTCTTTTTAATTTTAAATCAGCAGTGAAACCTCCTAGGCTTGTGTAAAAGCTTGTGTAATGTTGAAGCAGTAAAGAAAAATGTTGCAAGCACAGAAAATAGTATTTAAACTATTTTCACGCATACGAAGTTGATTTTGTGGCGTCGAACCTTGGACCAGGCATATGGCTAAACAATGCAATCGTACAGGAGGGTACAAGGAAGAGTGGCAGCCACAGTAGGTAACACAGAGTCTTTCAGGAGAGTGCCAGGAAGAGGTGCAGCAACCGCAGGTAAGGAACGGCTGGGACGAACAAGGATAAGCGAATCCAACTCGTAAGCCTTGACAGGGATACGCTGGTTAAGGCGACCCTTTGCAAGGCTTGGGAGCCTACGGGCGACGAGCTATTGGACGTGGAGAGGGTCATTAATTATACACATATTTTCTACTTTGCCGAACATTTGCACGAGAACGGTTGGTCCAAAACATATGAATTTGGTCTTATTTAATGCAGGATTAAAAGCCCTTCAATCGTCAGGAAGACCACTTTTCGATAGGGTAAGTCCTTTACGCGGTATAACCGGAAAACCGAAAAAGCGCCCCTTTCGGGGGCCCCCACCACTTAAGCACAACTCTGTCGAAGTCGAAAACCTAGGAGAGTCTTAATGAGCAACCAATGAAGCCATCAAAGCAATAAAATCTTTTGTGGGAATTATTTCCGATTTAAAAACTAATTCTACTGGCCTACAATTTATTAATTTGTTAAGGTTAAGGATTTAAGTTTCAAAGCAATCGTAGTAAAAGTTAAGTGTATTACGATTGGCTTTTTTCTTCGAAGCTACACATAGGCCCTATACTGGGGCCAGCCTACGTACTCCCCCGGGACCCCAGCTTGAGTTTTCCGCGCGAAGATTTGTTTCATTGGCCAGGTACGTTTTATCGTCTTGTTTATGCGCTACCTGAATTATGGGTAGTTCCAATAAAGCCTACTTTACATTATGTACTGGAATAGTGGAATTTAATACCGTAGTTTCATTTTACGTAAATAAAAAAGTATAATAAGTAAATACAAGGTGGACCGACGACATCGTAAAGGTAGCAGGGAAGCGCTGGACGCAGGCCGCTACCAATCGATCAACGTGGAAAGCATTGGGGGAGGCCTATGTTCAGCAGTGGACGTCCTATGGCTGAAATGATGATGATGATGAAAAAAAGTAGGTATTCTTCTAGGCATTTTCGCTACATTTTCACATCCACAGATATATTTGGAACCTAAGTATGAACCTTATACGGAAGCTCAAAGTTGCACAGCGTGCTATAGAGAGGGTTATGCTCGGTGTTTCTTTACGAGATCAAATCAGAAATGAAGACATACGTAAACGAACTACATTCGCTGACATAGCCCGACAGATTAGCAAGCTAAAGCGGCAATGGGCAGGGCACATAGTACGTAGAACTGACGGCCGATAGGGCAGCAAGTTTCTGGAATGGAGGCCACGTACTGCAGGCAATCCTAGTCATCATCAGCACCCAGTAGTGCACTGCTGGATATTTCCTCGTCTAGTGAATTCCATCTAATGATGGCGATGATGGCTTACTTAGTTATAATCATCTCTTGGGCTATGGGCTTACTCTGCCTTCTTCTATTTTGTTAAGGGTACACAGAGCGTATAAGTAGTTTATTACAATAGGAGCCAAAGTTTCTATTGTTAACGGCAATTCCCGATACACCTGAAATATTTCGTCGAAATACGAAATACAATTTTGTATCGAGCTTGGGCAAGAATATCAATATTTGATGGGATATTGACCTTTTCAGGTAAAACTATGCCTAAAATGCTTTAAAATTTTAATACAATCGTTGCTGACTAGAGGTGGGAATATAAATAGATATTTACCGCTTCTTCCTGAGGGTCTGTTCGATTCGAGCACTAGCAGTTAGCGAAGTGTAAATAGTGACATATCTTTTAAATCTTATTAATAAACAAACATTTTAGCGACAAATAGCCCAATGGTGTAGGTTTCGTATAACTGGCCGGCTCGAGATCCTACGAACGCCGGTTCGGATCCCGCCACCTCTGGACTATTTTAATAAATAAATAAATAAATAAATATCCTTGGACATTTTACACTGCGCCTTCTAGTCCCAAACTAAGCATAGCTTGTACTATGTATATACTACTATGTACTTGTATATGTATTTTGGTGAATCCACTCGTAACACAAGCATTTAGGGCCCTCGCCCACGGTGACTTTTTCGACAGCATCGCTACTAACGCACGTAGTCGCATTTGCAACGCACTACAGAAGTGATGCCAACACGCTACTGCAGCGCGATTGCATCACTATTCAAAGTCGCAGTGAGCGAGGGCCCTAAGCTTCACGAGGGGTTCACGGGACTTTTTAATCATCACTAATAGTCTTAAAAACAGTTTTTTGACGATATCCTTCTTGTTCCAGGGTCCCTACCCCCAGGGGGTCTGTGTCGAGCACTGGCAGTTCTGCCGGGGCGCGGCTGGCCCGGCTCCTGACGCAGGGGGTCCGAGGGACCCCCGATGACGTCGCTGCCGATGCCCCGAGGCGACTCAGCTGGGAGAGGTAAGTCTCTGATTGTGAAATAGATTAGCGCGAGCGAACATTGAGTGGGCCCTACCTGTAGAACGACACACCACCCTACAGATCCGAGTCCTTTATTTAGGCATATTGATAATTTCCTATAGGTGTGTCCCGAGTTTGCGAACTTGTATTAGATGAGTCGTAGCCCAGACAACGTTGGGAACCACTGAACAGGTAGATGCTGAGTTTTTAATTTTGATACAAGTAGTATTGATTTTGGTGATTCAACCTGCAATGCAATCAATTTGAATAATTGAAATAAGTGTAAGATAGTTCGTTTAAGCCTTCCTCGATTGCACGCAGACCAAAATCAAACCAATAGTACCTCCAGAACTTTATAGAGTTCATAAAATATATCAATAGCTGAAATCAACCCGTTTGTGAAACTACCTATTTCAAAGAACTGCAGCTTACAGCTAATGCATTCTGTAGAGAGATTTCCTTGTCGTTTTAGTAAATTCTACCCGTTTCATGTTTCTAGCTCTGGAGCCCAAACTAAGCAACACGTTTTCAGTATTTTAAGATATATTTGTCTCGTCCGCTCTTATAGTGAGTGAGAGAGGTGGATAGAGTAGAAAATGTGAAAATATTTTCACAGAGTAGGGACCATGTTCCGTTCGCGCTCTTGCAGTCTGAATTATGACACCTTATTTATTTCTGTGGTCGTTTGGTCTGAAGCTAGGGTTGCCATCGCGTTTTCTAGGTTTCCTAGTTTAGTGAGTGTGTGACTAAATTAAATTAATTACTTTACTAACTAAACCAGTAGTACCAGTAGTAAACTACGTAATCTAAGTGGGGCGGAAACAAATAAAAGTAAAAAGTGTTCATTGTACATTTTTTGGGGACAAAGGCGTTTTATAACGAGTTACATTACGATTAACCTTTCTAATTCTATAGAAAACAACGGTATGTATTTCAAGCAATATACATTTTCTAAGCTCGTAGAGCTGATTGATGGTTTTTGAAGCAGCAAAGTTCTCGCTCTCACTAGGTAGACCTGTCGGTCCATCTTGTGAAGGTCGTGGGATGCGCAGGACCGGCCGTTGTAGAAATCCTTGGGGGAGGCCTTTGTCCAACAGTGAATGTAATTTCACTGAAACGAACGAACGAAGATAATAATTACTTAAACCGTCGTTATTTCGTTCCAATTTTCAGAAAAAACTTGTTAAATGTAACTATAAAATCCTAGGCTCTTGATATTATTTGACGCCAATTTTATCCCTGGCAACCCTATTAAGGCGAGAATTTCCACGACATCGTAATACCAACTGTGCAGAAGAAAACGTCCACGGTATAGCAAGACCTGAAGGCACGTGCTATTCGTTTTATTTTCGAGGAAATGACCGCTCATTTTGTTTTGTACGAGCAACAAAATTTAATAATGGCGTATCTTTTTGTCGGCGATTTTTGCACGTTGCCATTTTATCGGTATTTTTTCCTCTGTATGATTTATTACTGTGGAAAAAAACGGCTTTTTTACTAAATTTTGAAGCATTTGTATGTTACTTATACCACTAAACCAATAAATGTTGAATTTTGGTATGATAAATCAATTATTTCTTATGTATTTGTACTTCTCACAATAATGATGTTGTACTTGTTGGAATTATGTAGTTCTAATTCACGCAAGCAAAAGTTAGGATAGGTATATACTCATTAAAATTTATGCTTTAAAGTATAATAACATAAACTACAACCTGACCAAACCTAAGTTTTGAATTCATGAATATTTATCATCATAAGGTAATATCGCCAAATCGCGTCCCATTTAATACCTGTAACTTAGTATTATGTAAGACAGTTTCAGTTATGTTAGGTATACTTAAAAGATTAAGCCATATCAGCTACACACAGTCTCTAATCGTAAGTTGACTTTGGACCCAAGTTAACGCGCCACGCACTTAGGCTACGTTCATATTGGAAGATTTAATTTTGTACTAATAACTTTCAGATAGCAAGATATACTTCTATTCTACTAACTTTCTCTACATATGCGTAAAAAAATAAAAAGTCTTACTTATCTGACGTTACATTCTTCTTAGTCGGGCACTCTTGTCAGAGTGGTCGTGGTTGTGCTGACGAGGTACATGGTAGGGTGATGTCATCTCCGAGGGTAGCTCTCCTGGTGACTTCCATTTCTGACGGTTAGAGGCGTCGCGAGTGCACTGGACCATGGTGGACACCTAGCCTTTGTGATGGCGTCTATCCAGCGGCGACCTTACATTACGTCTATACTCAAAAACTTTTGCATTTTAATATTGGTTTAGTTAAGGAGGTGTATGAAGCACATGAAGTTACATTTCCATAAAAATAATACGAAGTTTTATATTACTATGCGTTTACGTTAAACGCGTCCTAATGGGTTGGTGAGACGCGATAGTTAAAACCAAAATGAAAATAGTTGTTTTAACTTTGAAATAGCACGAAATAGTGTCCTTTACCTTATCTGATTCTACTTCAAGTGGGTGGGTAATTGAATTGACGGAAAATTTTAAACAAGTTTTTTTTGTTATCTCCATTTGAAAATACATGTAGTATGTTAGTCCAGTCATTACGTACATTCAAAAAAGAAAATGAATTTGCGCTTCTATTTTTTTAATATGTTGTAGGGGATACCTAGAAAAGCTTAACTTGAGATTGTCGACCAAGCTTTTCTAGGAGCTTTCGCCGCCATGTTGAAAAAAGGGGTAAAATTTGTTTTTCGGCAATAACTCGGCTATCCGATGAGACTCGAAAATTTTTGTAGGACACTTTTTGTAGCTTTCTTTGTGCTCTACAATAACGCCCGAACCATTTTTAGCGTATCATGCATCGTTATCGAGATATCGATCGATAAAGTCAAAAATTTTGGACACAATTTTTGTTTTTTGCTTTTTTTTTCTTTGGGTCTTAATAAATATGAAAAATTCCGAAATAATTTTACAAAAAAAATTTTAAGCGTTTTCCAAGATGGCGGCGAAAGCTCCTAGGAAAGCTTGGTCGACAATCTCAAGTTAAGCTTTTCTAGGTATCCCCTACAACATATTAAAAAATTAGAAGCGCAAATTCATTTTCTTTTATTTGCCTTTTTTTCGGACGAAATGACTGGACTATGTAATTTTTCAAAGAACTCGATTGATTTTTAATAATAATAATAATAAATACTCTTTATTGCACACCAAAGAACAGAACAGAAAGAAAAAGAAACACACAAGGTACAACTAGGCGGTCTTATTGCTATGAAGGGATCTCGCTCTTCCAGACATCCAGACATTCCTGTAATGTATGAAAACTGATTTTATTTTTGCAAGTAACCTTTTAAAAAGCACTTTTACTACTGCTTCGGGACTAATAAATGGGCCAGTGCTGAAAAGAAGCAGCGCGACAGCGCAAGAAACTCAACACTTGTCAGTTATGAGTCCGGACTCATACTCATACTATAGTTCAATTGTTTGGTCAATCCAAGTTGCTGTAAACTTCATCCAGTCCACAAGCAAATATAGTGTCGCACAGCAAACTAGCTGTCCTGAAACTGGCAGCATGTTAACTGTACTCGTAATATAGTACGTCATAAGTCTTGAGAACTATTGTGTGGACATGTTGATATCTGGTCGGATGTCGAGTGTGCATTCAGTGGCGTAGCTAGGTAATCAAGGGCCCTGGGGCAAATAAAAAATGGGGCCCCACTGCAATCTAAACTGGTTAGGTTTTATCAAGTTTATTGAGATTAAGCTTACTTACTGATACAACTTTCGAACAATCCTCTCTATTTATTTTGAAAATGGGAGAAATTTTCAAAGTTCAGTTTAATGAGATTTTCTGGTAATGATACGGGGGCCCCCTGAGCTTGGGGGCCCCTTGCGCCCCTGTGTGCATTGCATGTGGACCGGCTTTATTGCATCGTTGGATTATATTGCAATGGCCTGAGAGGACTCTGTTTGGGATTTACAAGTCAGACCTTGCCTGAGGCGAACAGCTTTCATAATTGCTTAGTACTGACTACTCTAGAATACATAGTAATGAAAATATAATCTGCCTAAAAGGTAGGTCATAAAAATTATGAGACATGTACCTTCAAACTTCGTAAACGAACTAAAGTCGCTGACATTATTCCAACGGATTAGCAAGCTGAAGTGGCAATGGGTAGGGCATATAGTACGCAGAACTGACGGCCGGTAGGTCAGCAAGGTTCTGGAGTGGAGGCCTCGTACCGGAAAGCGCAGCGTAGGACGTCCACCCACAAGGTGGGCCGACGACCTCATAAAGGTAGCGGGAAGGCGCTGGATGCAGGCCGCCACCAACCGGCCATTGTGGAAATCATTGGGGGAGGTCTATGTTCAGCAGTGGACGTCCTATGGCTGAAATGATGATTATGATGATGATGTACCATAAAGTACCAGCGAATCGAGACAATAGAAATCAATTTGTTGCCGCGGTCTCAGACGACAATCCACAGCTAAGAGCAATTGACGATTTGCAAGTACTAATTTATTTGCCCAAGCAAATAAGATATTTTTGGAAAATAAGTTGTTCCAATTGTGATGACCACACTAGGTACTACCAAGAAAACTATTAATTTGATCCTATTGGGATGACATAACAACCAAAAAGAAGACTTCCATAATTATATAATTTTATCGTACCTATCACGTAAATTACTCGTAACTACATTATTATTCCAAATATTATTCCAAAAATATATCTTTCTGTGACAAACAAACATTTTCCAATAACATGTAATTCGCCATCGAAAGAACATTTATGGCTGTACTTATTGAAGTTTCAAGTCCTATTTTCTGACCCGCATTAAGTACGGCCGTTTCGGAAATGGCGCGAGAGTTGCCCCAGGATTGTGTCATAAATCGCGTCTAGGCTAGTTGTAGAGTAGCCGAATATCGATAGTTTTATCGATAAAACGTATTATCGATAGTATCGATACTTGTAATAACTTGAACATATCGAATTGAATAAGATGGTCAATAAGGTGTCGATACATACGTGCTATAAATGGCAATTATAATGATTGGATTAGGTTTTGTAGGTTAGATTTTTTTTTCAGTGTTTTTCAGATTTTTTATAACAGACCAAAATCAACAGCAATAAAAATTATATTCAGTAATAAAAAATCTATTAATAATGAACTGTGAGTCTTCAAAGCAATGGAAATAGGGTTTGTTTTTTTGCACGAAATCTGACCATAGATTTGTGATACTTTAATAAGGTTTTTTTCTCTTTATTTGGGACAACAAACAGTTACATGGGGGCTTATGTACTTAATCTTGATAACTTAAAAATTGAGTTAAGTTCAAGTAACAACCTTAATATTATTATTTGTGCATACTTACATCGCCCTCACTAAGTCCAGCAGAGTTCAAGTACTTCTGTTTTCCATTACTTTAATATAATCAATACTTCTACCTCTGACTTTATCGACAGACTATCGATACATATTTGCTATAGATCAGCAACACTAGTGCAGGGGAACCGGCAAAAGCGACTTGCCCCGGAGCAACTCGATTAAGTTTGCTTGCCTTAACCCTTCATTTGGCAGTGATGCTTTTAAGCAACAACCACTTTGAATATTTCTACAGCACCAAATAATAAGTTTTGTGCAAATCATTCGATTTTGTTACGAAGCTTAGTTCAGCAAAACACTAGCAAATCGGTCGTCGACTGAGTTTTGAGTGATTTCATATTAATATTTCTGTCAGACGCCAAGATGACGCGCAATGAGAATAACAAAGACGGAAGTTTTATGATTTTATACTATTTTATCATCTCTAATTGTTTTTGTTTTGTCTAAATTTTATTCATAATAAATCAAACTAATCATATAAAGCAATATTTGGCGTAGAAACTGTGTTTTCTAATATATGACATGCTTCCGAACCTCGATGTTGCCTAGAAGCATCAGTGCCAAACATCTAACAAAATAGGTTTATCTTTTTGTTAATACAAAAAAGTGTCAATACCCAATAAATCAATCATGTATTACATGAATAATGTTATAGAGATGGTATACAATTACTTTTGATGCAATTATGGGGGTCCATACAGGGTTGTCGGGCACATCATTTTAGGAGAGAGGAAGAATTTGCTGTCTGTCTCTGTGTTGTCTGTCTTCACGCTTATACCGCTGAACTGATTTAAATGATAAACACATTTTTCTTGCGTTGAAGTCAACAACTATAGCAGATAACGGTAACATACCAGTTTCAGAAGCTAAAGAGAAAATAAAAAGCCAACCTTGGCTCGGCATATTGATCGTGAAGTATGATGACATGCGTCATCTATCAAATGTTGGAGAAAAAGGTCGTTGTCGACTTTGCGAAAATGGCCAAAAAATAGTTTAATGCATATAATGTGAAATACGATTGATATTTTTTATGATTTTCATATAAAAAAATTAATTCTATAATATATCTCAATGTTATATTTAAGTACCCCTATTTGGCAATGTGGTAAATAAGCAACAATCGTTTTTCGCGAAAATACCAACCAAATATTTTTTTTATTATTTTTCTTAACTTTATTTGATAGTAACAATTAGGTCTAAATAGATTTTATTGAAAAAATCAAACAATTTGTGTCTTGCCAAATGAAGGGTTAAGCGGGGCTGTGCTTCGTCGCTGTTGAGTTATAGCAAATATTGTGACGTTTATGATAACACCACAGAATAATAATAAGTACTGGTGTTAGGTATCATAAGTTAGAAACTCCAGAAGTTTTTGACATATGCCCGTTTTCACCATCAATCCCTCAGTTTTAAGTGACCCCTATGGTAACACTATTAACAGGAATTCGTTTTCAAAGGGGTCACTTAAAAATTAAGGATTGATGGAGAAAACAGGCATTAATATCTTAAAGTCCCTAGCTTTAAGTCATCAGTAGTTTGCATGGTATTGATCTTACATTATATCGTCAGATAATATCAATGGATTGACATTGACTTATTAGCAGCTTTTCAGTCTTTTCTTGTCATCATAATCATCATCATTTCAGCCATAGGACGTCCACTGCTGAACATAGGCCTCCCCCAATGCTTTCCATGTCGATCGATTGGCAGCGGCCTGCGTCCAGCGCTACCCTGCTACCTTTACGATGTCGTCGGTCCACCTTGTAGGTGGACGTCCCACGCTGCGTTTTCCAGTACGCGGCCTCCATTCCAGAACCTTTCTGCCCCATCGGCCGTCAGTTCTGCGTACTATGTGCCCTGCCCATTGCCACTTCAGCTTGCTAATCCGTCGGGCTATGACAGCGTCTTTTCTTGTATCAGTAAAATATAACGATTGACATGACGGCCCTTGTGTAAGTCGCCTTAGGCGGCTGACATAACTTAGGTATACCTACTTTGATTAAGACATTGATTTGCAATACGGCAATTTTGCAATTTTATTAACAAATTGGGATGAACTACAGAAAGAGATTTTATATTACGCGTGAACCATCCGAGAACTCTGTTCAACATTTTTCTTTTGATCACAGAGACACCCCTGTTATCAAAATTCTTCTTATGACCATCATTGCTTAAGGCATTCTCGTACTTACCGTACTGACCTTATGAACTTTATAAGATTTGTCTATATGAACAAAACAGGTCAATCTCATAGGTACTTGACATATAAGAAGAGGAACTGGAGGGGAAATGGACCCGAAAATCGTATTTACGGGATACGATTTACCCAACTTGCCCGGGGCTACGCGATTTAGTTTAACTGCGCTCGTCCTAACCCTACCTATGCTTCATTGCTTCCAGTTTTAGCAGTGACTTTTTACGTCCAATAGTAATACATAATGTAATAGAGGAGTGTAACATAATACAGGTAAATAAAAAGTTAAAAAGTACTAACCTGGGTAATAAGAAAACCATGTTACACCAATTATTCATATTTTCTCTGAAGACTAAAGTAAAAATATACCTTAAATTTGACGTCCACCCACAAGGTGGACCGACGACTTCATGGAGATACCAACCGGGCGATGTGGAAATAATTGAGGTAGGCCTATGAACCTATGATCAGCAGTGGACGTACTGAGTCTGAAAAGACCATAAATCAAATCGTTCAATGACGATAAATACAAATAGTAATTTAACTAAATTTTATAAAATACTAGCTGACCCGGCGAACTTTGTTCCGCCTTAATGGCAATAAATAAGCAGACTTTTTTTTTAATTTCGAACGGGATAAAAAGTATCCTATGTCCTTCTCCTGGCTCTAAACTACCTCCCTGACAATTTTCAGCTAAATCGGTTCAGCCGTTCTTGAGTTATAAGCGAAGTAACTAACACGACTTTCTTTTATATATATATATAGATTTTATCTAAATAAATTATACTTACTATCGGCAACCGTGTTAACTGCCCATTGCCGGACATGTCGTCTCGTTCTATCGTAACGAAATCACCATTTGATGAGAGCGTGTGCAAAAACGGAAATGGAATGGAATTCATTCACCATTTCGGTCAAAAGTGTTTATGGTTAAAAAACAGTTGCCCATTAACAAAGAGAAGAAGAATAAGAACTAAATTAGTTAAATGAGATGCAACTATTTATTAAAGAAGAAAGATTAACCATCTGTTTAATAACTAAGCCAGCTCTCTCTACCCTGGCCGTCTTAAAGCTTAATGGCCTTCAAACAACAGAAAATTCTAACACATATTTTCTTAATTAACCCTAAAATTATAACTTTAATCATCTTTAGACCCGCCTAAGAGGGTCGTCTTCATGATTAAAGCACATAATTATTAACGAAAAGCTACCAAAAGATAAAATCTTCAAAGGCACAAGGTTAAAGTTTAAGCAAAGCAACGTTAACCCTTTGTAATCAACAGTAATGGTTCTTTATGCCTCGAGTTAGTTTTTTCAGTGAATACAAATTGAACGAATTTTATCTAAATTGCGACCATTATCTTGCTTGCTTAGCACAAAAGACGGCTACCTTAGTGCCTAATTTGGCTAGCATAGTAATTCTTGCACTAAAATTTAGCCTGGAGGCATTAACCGTTAAATTGTCATCTCCTCTAGGAGTCTACGCGTTGATAGTTTCAGCAATAATGTTCTTGTTTTAACAATAAAATTAAAACCTCGAAAATTAGTTCACTAAAAAGTAGAAAAATAATAATGATTGATATTTCTGGAGTCCCTAGGATCCAATCATCAGATCCTGACAATGGGACCACCTCAGAAGTGCACCCTATCGAACAAGAAAAGAATTTTGAATATCGGTTCACAATAATTGATGGCGTAATCGGTGAACTAGACATACCTCATTTTTTTATGTTGGTTAAAAAAAGAGCAATGAGTAAAATAAGACTAGCAAAGGTTAAATAATGGGTTAAATTATTAAGCCTATGCACACTAAATTGGTATAAGATATAACTTAATTGAGTTCTAATGAACTCGACGGGGTTCCAAAGGTTAAAGTTGACGCGAAACAATGTTGATTAGCGAACTGTAATTGGTTTTGTAACGAGTCGGAAGCCCAACGTTTGAATATTAAGCGCTTAAAATTTGGCACCATTCATAGAAAGTGACATGAGAAAAACTATCTTTGAAATGTTCTCGTACATTGTGAAAAATGCAGCTTTTAGTGAATTTTTGAGAACTTTCACAATACATTGCTGGCAAAGCATGAATTTTCATATCACGAAACATGCACGCCTGTCATTGTGCCTTTTATACTGTTTATTGGTTTGCTCCTAGCACCTTATAATGGTGAGTTCTTGTCTGTTTTTCATGAATCGGTTGTTGTAACGTCTTATGTACAGGGTGTACCAAAAATTTGTGAACCAGAAATTCATGAAATTACGCATAGTTTCCTATCACTCATGCGTCCTTACCTCGACCCTTTTTTCAAGAAATCAAGCGTTGCTATTTGCAAAAAATTTTGGCCCACCCTGTATGAAAGAGAATGGATGTATGTATGAGACCATGAAAATTCTATACAATTTTTCTCTTTTTTTCCGCATAGCTTGTGTTTCATTTGTAAAATAAAGTTTAAAAGAAGAAAATAAAGAACGTCACTCAACATTATTCAAACTGTGCATTCTGTGTTTGTACTATCTGTCAAATAAATGAATGAAACATGCCTGGATGTATTTAGAAGTCTGTGCAGCTCTAATCGGCCTTTAAAGCGGAAGCCATGTCCTGTCAGTCAGCTGTCACTTTACAAAATTCATGCAATCAGTTACCCGTTGCACAAATTACGGGACGCCGATCACGTAAGTGGGTTCAATTTCAACCCATTTGTGGGAACAGGGATTATTCCGGGCAAGAATAATGGATAGGGTTTGTGTATTTAACTGTAGTTTAATTAATTTAGTGGGATCAAAATAGGGTACTGTAGATAACTAATAAAGGTAAAGTATTTTGAAAAAATAAACAGGTAAGATTACAAAATTAGATATCTTTGGACTCTACTGTAGGTTGAAGTCTAAGTATGAAAGAAATATGCTTACGCGGGGGTTAAATTGGATATTCTACATATTATTATAATATGGAATTCTTTTGGTATAAGATTCCAGACAATATACCTAAGTAAATCTAGAAAATCTAAATTAGATAGAACAAAAGTCACTTACATAGTTGATAAAATCTGCAAGTCAAAGTGGGTTTGATTAGTCTTAATTTAACCCCAAATTAAGCAAAGTTTAATCATCTGTTACTATTCTGCTCCGTTTGTGTACAATACAAATATTTATTATGCAAAGTGGAATTGTAAATTGACAAATAGCTATTATCAGCGTCCGTCGCGAGTGTTGATAATTTTATATCGATAATAACGAACGAACGACTGAGTTAGATTTTAGACGCTTTTTGAATTTAGCAAGTTACCCGACTTTTTATGGAACAAGTGTGTTTGAACATTATTATTAAGAACAAATCAAGTTCTAAACCTATTTTAAGAGTTTATTTACTCCTCTGTCTATTATTTATCTTTGTACCGAAACTGACATCATTCAAGTCAAGAAAGAAGTAGACTAGTAATTCTTCCGATCAGATTTTTTTAAGAATATGGAAGTCAAGATTTTGGGTTTTTGACTCGTATTGGCACACTATTGGCCTTTCATACGCTGGAAAAATAAATTCATTATCAATTAACACTTGAAATTCTATAAAGTTCAAATTCGGCAGTCGCGACAACACTATTAATTTTCGGTAGCTGTAATCGCTGAAGCGGGTGATATAAATTGACGTCGGCTCTTGGTATTTTCACACCGTAACTTCGTGATTTCATCCAACAGTAAAATTAAACGATGGGAAAATAATGGATTGGCGGCCGAGACAGGGAATTTTTGATATTGACTTTTATTGCTTATTCAAAAGAAAATATGATAAGTATTTTTAATTTATTTACTTATTTATACGGGAGTTTAACAGCGCAACTTAGTAGAAAGAAGCACTTTAAATTTCACTTTGATAATTTTTAAGTACAGAAACAGATTTTTGTGGAGTCATACTAATTAATGGTTAATAGTAGATATCACTCTATTATTATTTTGAGCAGACGTATTCAAAACACTATTTTTATTTTTATCAGTCTAGAATCACTGTATACAGGGCGTAAAACAAACCAATTATAAGCCCATTTACTTATGTCATAATGACCTATGTGTGTTATCCATAAGCCACAATAACTATATTTATCTAGTTTCTCGTTCGATAAAAGAATTCTATCAATCCACCCGAGTTGTTTACATTAGAAGCCAATGGGTGGAACCGGACACCCGGTTAGACAATACCCGGACATTCCGGTCGTCCGGTAAACACGTTTGTGTAGGATAATGGACCGTGATCGGGAAATTAATCGGATCACGTGGTAATTAGTTTTGTGGCACGTGATATATCACGGTTGGTGGTTTGGAATTTGATATTTTAACACGTCTCTACAAATTAGCAATTTAAAAGCACTAAGGCCGAGGCCGCACTCATCGCGATAACATTCGGGCGACAACCGAGCGATGTTCTTGCGACTATGAAAAATAGGACCGAAGTATACGCGAATACTCGGCTACACACATCGCGATAGCTCGAATCTTCGGGTTATCGCGATGAGTGCGGCCTCGGCCTAAGTCATATTTTTATCGGGTCCCAAAAAAATTTCGTTGTATGTCCATGAAAGTGTGCCATAACGAAATTTTTAACCATTACGGAATGCTGTGTCGATGACAATCAGTAGAAATCAGTAGTATCGCCTGGTTTGGTCGAACCTTAACTCAAAAGAAACAACCTCTTAAAATCATTTTCACATATAAAAACAACATAAGTTTTGTAAAAAATACGAGTAATACTGTAGACACATTATCATACAATCACAATACATTTCTCGTTTCTCAAAGACGCTACTCTGCTAAACAAACATGGAAAACCGGAACCATCGCACAAACGGTCCAAATTGAAAATCTCCTATCGCCAAGATTGTTACAGATACGACCAATTTTATCGCCGGGCCCGAGCATTGGCAATTTACTGAGGAATCTACATGTTACAGTCAAAACTCATAATCGGTCAAAGCCATTTTTGACTGCAAAAATCAGTCAAAAGTGGGTTTGACCAAGCGCGTCAGTCAAAACCACTTTTGAGTGCAAAAAAAATATTTATCCGATCGAACTAATTAATAATCACTTAAATTTTTAGATTTCTTAAAATATGAGAAAAAATAAAGAGCAACATTACTGCATAGTATCTAAGGTAGGTGTGGTGTGATCATTTTGCATGCACAAATCACAAAAATGTTACACTTTAAAATGTTTTTATAATACATTTTGAAGATTTCCAAGTAATTTTGACTGATTCCTAAAATTTTAAATCAGGCGAAACCACTTTTGATAGATTTTTGTGCACTCATAGTTTTTTGACTAACGCGCTTGGTCAAAACCACTTTTGACTGGAAAAATCAGTAAAAGGGAGTAATTTTTGCAGTCAAAAGTGGTTTTGACCGATTATGAGTTTTGACTGTAACATACATACTGAATCCGCCCGACAACAATCCTTACAGCCATCCTAACAGAGCTCTTAAACCGGCCCCAAAGTACCGACGTATTACGCGCAAGTTCGCACTCAGAGATCCAGTGTCACTGGTCGGATCAGTACAAAATTTTCCGACCATATTCTCCAGATCCCTGCAGTTTCTTATCCCCTTCTGACATGTAAGAAACAATGTATAACATGGGATCTTATTACACTGGCCAATGTATTGTATTCGACCCACGTGTTCGCATGAAGTCATTCGAAAGGAATATTTTGATTACTAGAGTACTGCTTGAGAATATCACGATCGTGATTTGTTAAGTTTTGTACCGTAATATTTTGAAATACTAGTTATATCTACCTGGTCCTACATTCTACCACTTGAAAATATTTTATGCTACAAATAAAAATTTGAATTTTTGGATTACGAGTAATAGCCTTTATTTTAATATCCTGTGCCTATTTGTTATAAATATTTCATCATCATCATCATCGTCTCAGCTATAGGACGTCCACTGCTGAACATAGGCCTCCCCCAATGCTTTCCATGTTACCCGGTTGGTAGCGGCCTGCGTCCAGCGCTTTCCTGCTACCTTTATGATGTCGTCGGTCGGTCATAGTACGCAGATCTGACGGCCGATGGGGTAGCAAGGTTCGGGAGTGGAGGCCGCGTACCAAGGTGGACCGACGACATCATTATAAATATTTAAATTCAACCAATCACACAGGCTTAAATCATATTTCAGTGTTATTTCAGAGTTCAGGCCTAAAAGTTATTTATTTTTTCATTAAGCTTTTGAAAAGCTCTTTCGCGTGCCTATCCTAAAAATAACGTCAACATTGAAATAATCCTATCTACTAATATTATAAATGCGAAAGTTTGGATGTCTGGATGGCTGGAATGTGTGTCTGGATGTCTGGATGTTTGTTACTCTTTCACGCAAAAACTACTGAACGGATTTTGTTAAAACTTTACAGTATTATTGTTTATAACCCAGAATAACATATAGGCTAAAATTTATGTCGATAATGTGAAAAACTAAAATTCACGCGGCTGAAGCCGCGGGCAAAGGTATTATAAAAAGTAATCAAACAATATTGATGAAGAAATTGGGGTAAAAAATGTTGCGAAAATCAGCAATTTACGCGGCGCCTCGATCAACAAACTTAATAAAAGTCAAACAGGTACCACCAGGTACGCTCAATTCCCCGCAAAGCCACCTGCCCACCGGCCACGTTCGTTAAGATAAGATGTTAATATCCGGACAGCATTTATTTGAAAGCCCCGCCGAGATTGCTTGGGGAAAACGAATGGACACACCGACGTGGAGTTCGGTCAGCAATTCCTGTTTTAAGACGTGGTCAAGATTCGTTTCTAGGCTGATTGAACTGGGGAAACTTGTGAGGTTATTAGGTAATGAGCTTTAGTGCTTGAGTGGCGACCACGGGCTGGAAGACGTAGCGTGGGCAGGCCTCCTACTAGGTGGACCGACGATCTGGTAAAGGTCGCGGGAAGAGCCTGGATGCTGGCAGCGCAGGACCGTGCATTGTGGAAAACTTGGAGTAGGCCTTTGTCCAGCAATTGACGTCATTTGGCTGAAACGAACGAACGAACGAACGAACGAACGAGCTTTAAATACAAGTATTGTCAATTTATAAATCAATAAAATATGTATAAGCCTCCCCCAATGATTTCCACTATTTCCGGTTAGTAGCGGCCTGCATCTAGCGCCTTCCCGCTACCTTTATGATGTCGTGGGTCCACCTTGTGGGTGGACGTCCTACGCTGCGCTTTCCGGGATGCCTATGTTCAGCAGTGGACGTCAGGCTGAAATGATGGTGATGAAAATATGTATCGAAGTATTCTCTAAATAATTCCTTCAATCTGTGTATCGGACTCTGTTACCTCATGGAATTAGTTTCGTTTTAATAGGAAAAATCTTATTTTTAAGTGTCCTTTTCACTTAAATTGTAAATTCAAATATTTTATTCAGTACATAGGCCCTTTCCAGGGCACTTATACAGGTCCCAAATATCATAGCTTGCCTTACCACCACTTCGGGACAACATAGGGGCTGGTGCTGAGAAGAAGTGCTATAAAGCTACGCTTTTGCGTAAAATTCTGCTCTGTCAAATATATATCATGGAACAAAAAAAGTAGGTGGGTATTATGGAATCATTGTCGATCGTCTTAAGATGTAACATTTTAGTTTGAAAGCTTTCCGCTCACCGTGTCCGTATGTCTGATCACATGAAAAGTAATTCAAGATACACAACCGTAGAAGCAGGTATAGTGCGAGTGGACTGAGAACTCGGCCAGCCCTGACTAAAACACAGTCTAGCTAGCAGCTATAATTTGGCTTTTAGCTGTAGTCTTTCTCTCTTAGCATTTTTGATGACTTAGGTACACTCTTGATAGTTTGCATTTCACTAACAACAACAATGGAAATAAAGATTTATAGATCATTGCATGGTTTATCTGTCTTTATAGTCTGTCGCCATAACAACAATGTTAACAGCATTGTTGCGTTCCGGCAGTTAGAGGTAAGATAGCCAGTTCCTCCGTGGTTGAGGATTCCGGGTGAAGCTCGCTTCCACCTTCGGCCTGATCATCACTTACCATCAAGTGAGATACAGGCCAAGAGCTTCCTCGTTGATGGGCGACGGTAATCACTTACCATCTCGTTTGCCTCATGTCTCATAAAAAAACTAACATTGTAATTTGTACTTTAAATAAAATTGAAAAACACATTTTGATAGAACTAAAAATCACATAGACAGCTTGAAATATACAAAAAAAAAAAAAAATATTCAGATTTAACTCAGAAGAGGTGCTTATGTAAATAAGAAGAACTTTTGAACAATATTTCACGACAACTGATGCCGGCAGAGTTGCAAAGAATATTAAACTTTAATTAAGATGAACTCTAGAGAAGTCATAGTTCAAGATCTTGCGGTATTTTCTTTTGTGGCTAATGACCTTAAATAATTAATTAAGTTAATGTGCTTAAGAGAGATTTGTGTGTTAATAACAATTGTGAGTAATCCTTTGTTACAAAGTTACTTACAATTTATTATTATCACACTATCACTTAACATAAAGTAGCTCGGAGCTTTAGTAACTAGAAATGACAAGGGAAAAGCTTTGGAATATCCCAAAAAAACGGAAAACATGACAACTGAAATAACAAGCTTTCGTATTAAAGTAAGTAAATGCTTACTAATTTTTACCCTCCTCATATTCATGTTTTTTTATGCAGAACAAAATCAGTATTATTTTGACTGCACTCACATCGATGTCAAGAGATGGTACATAATATAACAATTATTATTATCTGCCCTGTAAGTGCCTATTCACTCGCGCCTTGAGAGACCCGGATTATAATGTTCGGGAAAGACAGAAGCGGGCAGTGAATTCCAATCTCTAGCTGTTCTTCCTTAGGCCCAGAACAGACGGTGAAACGCAACTGCAACGAAACTGCAACTTTCTGATGAATGAAACCGAAACTGAAAGTTTCAAACTGGTCGCGTCATGTGTGGTCTCTCAACGGACGCTATGGCAGAAACTTAGATGCAACTCAAAAGTAACTAGCAGTTGCAGTTTCGTTGCAGTTGTGTTTCACCGTCTGTTCTGGGCCTTAGTCTATAGATAATTTCCGTGTGCCAACTACAAGAACTTAAGTTTTATTCACGTTATTGACAGTGATAGGATAAGTTTGACATAATTTGCCCTTCCTTTAAGACTTTGACAATATTCAACTATGAAGAAACTCGATTGAAAGCTCGATTAGTGATAGTTGCTAGAACTTAAACACTGTTGTAAGTTTCGGCAGCTTTATTGCTTTCCCACAAAGTCCTCTATTAAATTTGCAATAAGAATGCTAATTCTGTGAACTCCAAAATCATAACTGAAGAACATGACGATACCAAGTCTCGGAGTTGTTAATTAGCAAAAATTTATGGGACTTTCTGTAACAGTATATTCTAGAATCCCGTTGCTTTGTAGTATTCATTTTTGGCATTTAATTTTATAGGATGAAATATTAGGATAGGATTTACTAGTAAATTATCTTGAAGAGAACATTTATTCTTCTTCTTTTATTTTTTTAAATAAATATTTTTCGGAGCTGTTTTTCAATGATCCACTCAAAAACTATAATATACTTACGTCCATATTCACAAATTATGCTTGCTTAAATGAAGCAGCAAATAAAACGAATAGAGCTCTGTGGTTGGTTCATGTGTCACTCTGTGCGTCCACGTGCACTGTGAGACTTCATAGTAATTTTTGTGTCGGGCGTTAATAAACGATTATTTCCCTGAATTCTAGTCGGGTCGTGGTAAAAACAAAGAATTCGACGGCCAAACATTTGCCCCAACATTAGATCGAATATTTGAAGCTCTATCACCAACCCTCCAATATTTGAGCGCGGTATCCGACCCGACCAGCGGTTTAGGCGCGGCTTAATAACGTAACACTTATGTTTGGTATCCGGAAAACCAGTTTCTCTGGCGTTGTTTTTCTATCACCCATAATAAAATTTTCTTTGGCTTTTCATAATTCAGTCCTATTCACTGTTTGATACTCGTACATAAAATTGAAATCGAAAGCTAAAGGTTTCTTTGTAAATCAATGTGTTTTGGATTAGATACAGTGCGTAATAGCTAGACATAATGACTTACTAAGTAGCGGCCGCCCGCGACATCGTACGCGTGGATCCCGTTTTACCCCTTTAGGGTGGAGTTTTTTAAAATCCTTTCTTAGCGGATGCCTACGTCATAACATCTACCTGCATGTCAAATTTCAGCCCGATCCGTCCAGTGGTTTGGGCTGTGCGTTGATAGATAACTGTGTCAGTCAGATTTAGGTGAGTCTAAACAATTCCGATCTCACATTCCTCAATATTATCTTTAATTAAAGTATCCATTATTTAGATGTCAATTAAGTAGTTCAAAATTCTGAAGACAATTTTGTCTTATTTTTATCTTTACTTTTTTTTATCTTTACTTTTTACCTACTATCCCATAACCATAATGTTGATGGCCAACAAAACGTTTATCAGCATTACGTTTCGGATCACCCGGCGTGTAAACAAAGCGCCTCGTGCAATAAAACCGCACAATAACATAGCGTTATAGACTAAGAGCCTGTGAACTCCAGGCCTGCGTCATACCATAAAAGCTGATTTTTATATATTTTGGGCAACAATTAAATGATGTTTTCTCGTCAGCCAGATAGTTTTGACCGTTCGCAACCCTTGCCAGATAATCATTTTAGGGTGCCAAAGCTTCACAATGGTGCATCATTCTTACCTATTTTGGGACTGTTAGGAGCATGCGCTGGAAAACTTTTAGCTTGTAATAAAATCAAAATTATCTTTATTCGTGGAGACTAATTGAATAAGTACTTAAAAATCGTCAAATACTCATGTCTCATTTTTTATGCCCTACCAGCGCTTCGAGAAGCGCCGTAACAAACTCAGTCACCACTGTCTGCCGGTTTTCGTGTTAAAATAACGAAGGTCTGGCGCTCACTGGCTCTTGTTCTATAACGAAATTCCGCCCTCGGCCCTTGTCTTCCGTTGATAATGACATCTGGCGGGCGGCAAAATTGCACGCCCTGGATGAAACTGATGAATACGGTTACCGTTATGATAGCTACGAGCTTTTGGGGTGGCTGAGGCATTTTGGGGAAGGCACTTTCGAGTTTTGATTGTATTTCAGTTTGGCGAGAGGCAAAGGTATAAGTAATGAAATTTAAATTAACACCTAACTAATAATAGCTAGGCTTGATGACCTAATTAAATTTAATTAACTGTAAAAAGGGTTTGTGGTAGCGTTAACAATCTTAAAAATCTGTCAAACTCCATACAAAAGCATTGGTTATTGTTATGGTTAAAATAAGGTGGTGCAACTCAGCCTAATCAATTGAGTTGGCGAAAAGATGTCATCACTTTTTGCAAACTTATTAAACTGTCATTAAAAATCTAAAAAATCGTATTTACTAGATCATAAATAGATACGAGTAGGATGTTATTTTACTATAATGTTGTAAATAAATTGCCTTATTTTTACAAAATTTAACCTATAAATGGCAGTGGCGCTAATGCAGAAAATTGATTATGTTCTCTAATAAATTTGATTTCTCCTATTTAAAAACGCTGGACGTTAAAACACCGAAACCAATTTAGCAAATTACGAACATTCCGTAATATCAAACGCTAATTCGCTAAAACTTTTAATTTCGTCGCTAAGTGATAAAGCATTGGGTCACGTCGATCGACGTTCAAGAAGTTTCGTTCGATTAAAATGCAAATAGGGCGGACGAGCGACGCACGACAACGCGACGCCGCGCGTTTGTTAGGCCACCTTCATACAAGCAGAGCTTGGAATATGATCTTTAGGCCTCGTCCATATTGATGGAAACAGAACATTCATGCGAATGACTGCAGATTGATCGGTGCAGAGCTCTACCTTACAAAGATTTCTCTAAACTTCGACCACCAATTATAATTATTCTTAGGCTGAGTTGCACCACCTAACTTTAACAGTAACTATAACGATAAGCGGTGTTTTTGTATGAAGTTTGATTTTTGACGTTTGTTAAAGTCAAAGTAAAATGGTGCAACCCAGGCACTCATAATGTTGTTCTACTATGTCAGAATGCATTGACAGCAGACCAGTTGTTCTACTCTTCTAATTTTCAAGCTATAAGAAGTCTGATCTTCATACTAACTAAGCTAACTAGGGCGCAGCGACCCAAAGTGAGCCTTGGCCTGCTGCGCTGATAGTAAGAATTTTTATTCTGGTCTGTTCTCCGCCACCTCTTGCCGATTATCGACGTAGAGGTCTCACTGGTCTTTAGCAACTTCATCTTCTCAACGTTACCTGGAACAAGTAACGATCGACAGCCACTTGGACGTCTCAAAAACGCTTGCTTTACGATCCTCTTTTATTCTCTCTAATAGTCATACTAATAAGGTCCATTTTCCAGGCGCGAGTCAGCAGGCCAGCTGCCTCGCTCTGCCAGCATCGACTCTATGGTGGAAGCGGCGATCTGCGCGCGCCACTCGGAGCCCAGCCAGCCGACTCTCCAGTTGCCCACCAGAACTGACAGGGCCTTCAGTCTCGCGTCACCAGCTGTGGGACGGAGGGCCAAGTCCCAGAGGGGACTAGCAGGTCAGCAGATTTTTTTCACTTGTGACAGCTGAACCTCTGTAAGGGCCTTGCTACACTGGCGTATTACAAGCGTTTTCAAAGCGGAGCGGGGAACACGTCACGGATGTGCAACGTTTTCGCCTCGTGTTCGCCGCGCTACTGCGACGTCTTCGCCGCGGAGTCGTGGCGTGTTCGCTGCGTCGCCACTCTGCTTTGAAAACGCTTGCAATCCACCAGTGTGGCAGCTCACTAAGATGTATATTTCTGCCAATTTCGGTTGGGAAATTGATATTGGAACACGGGTGTTTAGTTCTATTGCTTTCGTAGTTTCTATGGAGACGAGTATTTATTTTAAAGATACCATCGTCCAAAGCGCTTGTCCATGACAAGACAAAGGATTTCAATGTATTTTTTACTTCACTAAACTTTAGAAAACAAAATATATAATACCCTCGTAAGCCCGGATGTGCCTCAGAAGGAACTGAAACTTTGTAGTCAGTAACGCCGAGACATTTTCGGAGGTGAATTGTAAGTATCGCCGGATGTGCCCTCAGAGGAACTAAAACTTTAGCGATAATTTTAAGTTCAAAAATTCGCGCCTATTGAATAAAAAGAGTGATAGTCTATGGCTTAAAGTATTCAAAATCAGGTATCCGAACTTATTGATGTAAAAAAAACAAAATGTCACTGTCATATTATCATTTTTCTCTGACAAGGTGGTTCTTTCGAGAGGACGTGATGTACGATTAATTTTTTTCTTCACGTAAACGTAGTTTAATTGAAAAACTAACCAGTATAATTTAAGTTAAAATACTGCTAAACAAGCAAAAAAAAATTTTTACCAATTCGAAGAAGTTTTGTAAGATTTTTTTTCGTTTGAAAATAATAGTTCTTTGCAAGGAACATTCGGTCTTGATGGTGAAAGTTTTATTTTTGTATATTTTTTCTATTAAGATGGATTGAATATTGGACTTTTAAAATTATGATATGATTGAGAAAATTTACCATGAGAACGTTCTGATTTTTAGTTTAAGAAATATTATAATTAACATGAATATTCACTTTACTTCTTATACATACTAACCTATCATTATTGTATGTTATAAAACCGATAGTACTTTTAAAAGTACTAATAATGAAACATTAAATAAAATTAAAATACTTGTGCCTTTTCAGTTACATTTATTTATATCATTATTGTAACTTTATGTAGTATTAATTTATTAAGGAGGTTACATTTATGTTTTACTTTAGAGTATAAAATACAATTTATTTACTTTTTCTTTTTAAAGTCTGTAATACCGAATGTTCTTTTAAGAGAAAACATTTTTTTATTATTTTTTACCTAAAATAAGCTCTATGCACTATTATATATGGTCCCTGAAAATATGGGTGCAAAAGAAAATCTCTAACATAGAAAATTTTTTACTCGAAGTGCTCGGCGTTTACGACTTCAAATTGTTCGTTCTTCTGAAAGCACATTCGGCGATACTTAGAAGTCGACAAAATTTGCTCTTCGGTCTTACGAGGATACTAAAGTACCCTTTACAGAATCCTGCGGATATTAAAACATTATTGTCTTTTCGATACTTGCTCTGAATACCTTTTGTGTTCTGTAATACCTTCGACTTTCAACTCTAATAACATTAATTGTAATCAAAACTTTGTTAAACTTAGGCCGAGTAGCACCATCTTACTTTAACTTTGACAAAAGTCAAAAATCTGTCAATCTCCATACCAAAAATACCGGCTATCGATAAAGGTCAAAATTAGGTGGCGCAACTCAGCCTTAGGTGTATCATGTTAAAAAGCTAGAATTTATAAACCCAGTGCGTTTTACTCCACCCCCGAGAGCAGAACCACTCCATCGGCAAAGTGAATCTAAGTGACGTCACTCATGCTAACCCCCGGGACAGACACTGATCTCAGCGACATTTTACGCTTGCGTTAGCTAACACAATGAGTGTATTGGCTGAAAGCAACGTCGGTGGTTTATTAAGTAATTAATACTGAAAGCACGTGTAGAACGTGGAACAATTTACCTACTAGTTTATTGCAATTTGGATAAAGTTTTATTTAGAAATACCACCGAAATGACGGATAGAAGTCTGAAACGATGAATTGCGAACTTATCCTGTCAATCTGGAATCTGAATGACTAATGCCCGTTTTCACCATCAATCCCTAATTTTTAAGTGACCCACATAACAGGAATTTTGTTTTCAAAGGGGTCACTTAAAATTAAGGATTGGAAAACGGGCATAATACTTGCATGCTTATGTTCGTTCGTACTCTAAGACGTAAGTATCAGAAGTATCAGACCTAAGGTATAAGATCTATACAGGCGGTCCTCATGAAACCCCCCGTAGGTACTTAGAGTTATCAGGAAACTGAAAATTTAGAGACTGTCATTTTTTTAAAAGCTTTTTTGTGCAAATAAAGCAGGTATTTCACTGCAATCACCTGTGTGCCTACCATGAGTTTACGTTAGGTGTGCTCGCTAGCCACTGCGTAAAAAAATGACATTTAAATGTATGACATATTGTGCAGCGCCCCTAGTGGCTACTTTCAAGAAATAAAATCTTCATAGAAGTTTTTGACGTATTCGCTAGCGAGCTCACCTAACGTAAACTCATGGTAGGCACACTGATGTTAAATAAGATGCAGTCTAGGATGGTACTTACATACCTGCCCAGTCTGCCCTGTCGGTGCCTATTTACTCTCGCCTTGAAAAGGGATTATAGTTTTCAGAATTTACCTAGATTTATTTGTAAAAAATAAACATAGTCTTCATAGAACTAACTGCACATAAGGGCTTTTAACTCGTTGTCATTTCTTTTTACAACAAACCTCCAACAAAATGCTTTCTTAAAACTTAATTACCTCCTAAAAAGGACCGAAGCAAACAGCATAATATTATTCCTTTGCCCGGAATTCGCCAAGTTTTAAAAGACTTCCGAGTAGGGTTGCCAGGTCAAAAAACACAAAAGCCGGACTCGGTGCTTAATTAGCCGGACATTTTACCTTAAAAGCCGAACAATAAATATGCCTTTTTAACACCTAATCACAGCTTCTTAAGGTTATAAAGGCCGACAAATATTTCATGATAAAAACACGTCATGGCTTCCCGTGCTTGAGAGCACACCGCTCATGTTTCGACTGGCGCGCCACATAAAAGCCTAACAAAAGACGGAAGGCGAACGACGAAGCTAAGTGATTTTATCTATTTAATATCTAATATGGATTTCCGCAAAGTAACGCTTGTTACTATTATTTATACCTAACAAAAGAAGCTATTATTATTTGGCCGGACACGTCCTAAAAATCCGAACATGTCCGGCTAAAGCCGGACACCTGGCAACCTTACTTCCGAGGTAAGACAGGCCGAGGGCTTCTTTGAGATGGTAATGAGCCGCCGAGACTCAGCATTTGTTATTCGGACAGTGATATTTTTAACTCTAGATATACCTAGTTTGTTTGAGAGATATACATACCTTTTGTTCGCTGAGGTGAAGAATACTAATCGTAATTACACGCTGCTGATCGTGACTTTATTTAGTTTGTTACATCCAAAGAGGTGCAAATGACAAATCATAGGAAAAGGCAAAAGGAATCTTATTGATGTAAACATGGACCTATAAAAAAAGGCGGACGGAACTCGCGCTACAACAAAACTGTGACGCAAAATTTTGGCGTTTGTCTATTGTGTGAGTGAATTTAGGGATGCCATGTTAGCCAAAACATTTTACCCATTTATTTTAAGAAAATCATAGATCGGCAGATGTTACTTGGAAATGTAGACAGAATTATTCCGTGCCATTTTAAAAGGATGAAAGGTGTATGCGTTGAGGTAGGCGCGAAAGTTTCAATGTTCAAATTTTCTTACATTGTTTGCAAGTCAGTGTGTCAGGGTATGTACAAATGTGGATCAAAAATGATTCACGCAGTTACAAATTACGAATCTTGTGTAGGTACATTATAATCATAATCTTATGCATCATCAATGTATTATTATTATCTCTGATAGATTTTTTTTAACATACAACCTGACACTGACTTGCAATAAATGTAAGAAAATTTGAATTTCGCAGTTCCACATTTTTGGGAAGGATCAAATTTGCCCATGAAAATATATCCCATTAAAACACAATTATTATGATAAATTATTTTATTTCCATAGTATGCGTAATACATAACTAAAAAGTCCTAAAATCATTATTAATTTCCCATATTTCGGGTAATTTTCCCACGTAAATAACTGAGAACACTGGTCTTTGACGTATTATTTTTTCGAGTGAATGACGTTTGATTTCAATTAATTTCAATATTTTAATGTCGGGAAATAAGTGATTGGATTATTATTTTGCCTGTGAAATGTGATTCCTTAATTTTTGTTTGTTCGAACAGAACGGTTTTTACACAATTTCATCACACAAGACATGTCGTATTCGTGTTGTTTTTTCGCTGCTTAAATGTGTCAACTGTGTGAAGTTTTTACTCGAAGTGGTGTAACAGGGTGTGAATGTGTGCGTGCCGGCTGTACGTACAGGCAAGCTGGTGTATCCTAATGTCACAGTATTTTGTTGATGAGAATCCGTCCGACTTTTTTTTATAGGTCCATGGATGTAAATTAGTAATTTTAGATTTATACCTAGACCTACTGAAATAATTTTCTATAGCATTAATTCCTGCAGTGTAAACCAGAAAATCAGTTTATCCGTAATCATCAAAATTCCTGTGAATTTTTCATCTCAATATAACCAGCAAACCAATTTATCAATATTATCCATACATCCAAACAACCATCAAAGTTCCTGCGAATTTTTTCATAGCAAAATTTCAGACTGGCACTTTTGCCTAACACGAGCTCATTTCACGTGTCGTCTCATGAAGAATTCAGGTCATTCGGCTCTACCGCTCACACCTAGGCTATTAAGATTCCATAAGCCAAACGCTTTTCATTTGCCTAAAATATGGAATAACTTAGGGTTTAGGTACAGATGGGGTAGTCTGAGTGCTTTCAGTCTGCCATTAGTTGCCATACAAGTAATTGAATAAATCGGTGTATAACTGCTGATTTTGCATTCTTGTCTACCGCTAACCATTGTGGTATACCCACTCCTTATACAACTTACTCGGAGACTCGTACGTATCTAGGCATTTAACTTAGCTAGAGTAGATACCACAAATAATGCAGTACACTTTTTGTTCCTTTTTAAGTAATTTGGTTGATAGCATGTTTAGACCCATTTAAATCTATATCATCAATCTATTTGGAGTATTTATTTTAATCACTAGCAAGATAACGCCTGCGTAGGTTAATTGCAAAAAAGATAGAACGTTACTAATTGCTTCGAGAAACACGCAGGCGTTTGTTCATTAGCAGGTCGTAAGCGTTACAACCAAGAGTTAAATAGGTTTATCTACTGCCAGAAATATAAGCTAAAAGTTAACTTAGCAACTTTATCATGAATAGCAAAAGATAACTAAATTTTACAGCCTAAATTACACAAGGAATAAGCAATGCGTGAATTCGAGCTAAGTAACTTCATGTTAGTTTTAGAGCAGTCTTTCGCAAAGTGGGCGATAATGCCCCCTTATGGGCGCTGCAGGCTTAAAGGGGGGCGGTAAGAGACCCAGAAAAAAAATCGGGACGTTGTGTAGAGGCTTGGGAGGCGTCATCTACTAGGAGGACTCTTAGACACCGATTGAGCTCGACTCTTGACTACAAAAATGGGGGGCGCTAAAAAATAATTTATTCTCAAAGTGGGCAGTAGACTAAATAAGTTTGGGAACCGCAGTTTTAGAGAGTCCCTGAGTCAAAGTTTATCCTCTTTGAAAACACACTGGCATAACAAAAGTTAGTGCTCATCATACGCCCAGAAACCAACAGCAAGTGAAATCATACAATGCGCAATTTCGTAACAGAAACTTGGTAATTGTATTAAAAAGGAAGGGTGTTTGTTTAGTACGCTAAGTTATTCGTAGTTGGATGTAGTTGCTAAGTTTTAGTCGGTTAGGGGTCATCGTTCACTAAAAGATATTTGTATGCTTTTCACTTTTAATTTTCGATATGTATTACTACTTTGCTGTGCCCGCGACTTCGTACGCGTGAAAATAGTTTAGATAATATTTCCCGTTTTTGCAACACTTTTTTTACTGCTCCGCCTCTATTAGCTGTAGGGTGATGTTATACTTGTATAACCTCGATAAATGGGCTATCCAACACAAAAATAATTTTAACAAACAAACTCTTCAGCTTTACAGTATTAGTATAGATTGCTAGACTTGTAAGTATGTAGGTAGTAGGTAGCAGAACTCATACGGTTGAAACACAATCTATTATTTAAATTACCTTGGTAAAAAGGTTGGTGAAAATACACCTACTCGTAATACCAAGGAATATACGATTTGTACATGGTTGAACAGACTGTAAAATATAGGCATTTTTCCCTTTTTTCCTAAAAAATTACAGGCTGATTTGAATTATGTTGTTTTAAGTCGCGCGGTTATAATTCATGTTTCGGTCCCATGTTTTTAATTCGGAATGTTTGAGCAATGTTTTGAAAATGGTTTATTCATTGATTTAGAATTAGGTTGGACAGTCAAAAGGTTTATTTTTTAAAGGATTTTCTATTTGAAATGAACCGCCTCTCAGAGATGACCTGTGCTAGAGTGCCTTTATGAGTAAAGTTTTTTTAATGAGACTCTCTAGATTATTTTCATAGACACGGTTGATTTAAAGTACATAATTGAGAAAAAATATCTTAATTGATGAACATAATATCAAAATTCTAATTGCATTTTTGGAATGTTGTTAGAAAAACTGCGTAATAACTTCGAAAGCCATTTTAGCATTGAGCGCATTTTATTTACTAAACTAAGGGTGTTTATTTTACAATATACATAATTATAGCCACGTTAGAATTTAACTTAAAAGCTACATATTAGCTTTAGAAGGTAGCTTTTCTTTCACAATATGTTGTTAGTTTAGCTTTGAAGGTGGGAACTCGAGCAGCTTCTAAAAGCTCAGTTAATGCACTCCTGTTACGTACTTCCTAAGAAAAACAGAACTTGCTAAGAAAATGTTAAGGAATATTGTTACGATAATGTGAAGTTAAATTCTACTAAACTTACATAGACAATAAGGGTGGGTTGCACCATCTTTCTTTAACTTTGACGAACGTCAAAAGTCTGTCAAACTCCATACAAAAAACGCCTGTTAACGTTATATTTACAATTAAAGTTAGGTGATGCAACTAAGCCTAAAATTGTCAGACTCTACCTTTTTTTCCACAAAATAACATGAAAAAATAATCATTTTGAACTGAAAATTACTCACTAGTAATTTTCAAAGTAATTATCTTAATAAAACGTATGATTTTAACTGAATATGAATACCTACTGAATATTGAAAGCTAAAACATAAATAAGCTTTACAATAACGCCGGAGCGAGAGTTGTTCGAAGAGTAGAGCGTAAAATAATTACAGAGTTGCCTCTAGAGACAACAAGTGTGTTTGATTACAGCAATTGTAATTAAGTAATTATATTAACAGTGTGCATTTTAAAGATAAAATATGTAATTTGATAGAGAGTGTGTACACGAGAACTTACTTGCTTAAAATAAGACTTTTAGTCCACTGACTGACTTATCAGCATAACACTTTAATGAATTAAATTAATTTTGACGTATTAGGTTTAAAATTACAGCTATCTGACTAGTAGTCACTATTTTCAGCAATTCGAACACATACCAACTAGAAAATTTCATTACCTGGTGTCGCTCATAGCCACTGGAGTAATGTTTTGTTTTATGACAGAAAAAAATAAATGTTTAAATTAGGAAGATCAACCATCTGACTGATCGTCCTCTAAAGAAGAAATCTATATATTTACTGTCTAAATGTTTATTAGATAAGTTAAATTTTATAAAAAAAAAAACCGACTCCAAAAAACCTACACTAAAAAGCAGAATAATAATTACTAATTACCTACTTATTTATTAGGACGAATTATTAATATTTATGTAGGTATACCATGATTGATACTTCTGGAGTCGGTGCCAAGATTATGAAACATGTAAAGTTTGCCTGCACCGACTCCAAAAGTATCAATCATGGTATACCTACATAAATATTAATAATTCGTCCTAATAAATAAGTAGGTAATTAGTAATTATTATTCTGCTTTTTAGTGTAGGTTTTTTGGAGTCGGTTTTATTTTTTTTTATAAAATTTAACTTATTTCTTGCTTTTTAGTTGACTAATTATTACCTTGATGTTACCACTGAAGGTAGGCAGTACATTGAGACCATATTCTTAATGTATATTATAAAAAAGTTCATCCCCAATTTTCCACCCTTGGGGGTGAACATTTTCTTCAAATTCGCATGAAACCACCCTTTTGATAATACCTATTCAACAAAAAAATAATCGTTCAAATTGGTTCATAATCGGCGGAGATATTGCGTATAAAAAAGTTCATCCCCAATTTTCCACCCTTGGGGGTGAAATATTTTCTTCAAATTCGCATGAAACCACCCTTTTGATAATACCTATTCAACAAAATAGTAATCGTTCTAATTGGTTTATAATCGGCGGAGATATTGCGTATAAAAAAGTTCATCCCCAATTTTCCACCCTTGGGGGTTGTTTTTTTATTATTAAATTTAAATGGGACCACCCTTGAGATATTACCTATACGCTGAAAAAATATTTGTTCAAATCGGTTCATAATTGGCGGAGCTATCGCGTAACAAACATAGAAAAAAAAAAAAAAAAAAACATACGGGTCGAATTGAGAACCTCCTCCTTTTTTTGAAGTCGGTTGAAAACTCATCATTATCCAGTGATATTGAGGTCAACTATCAAAATAAAAAATATTTTTATTTGCATAGACTAATTTAATAAGTTCTTACGAATCGTCAAATGCTCTTAAGGAGCCTTTACATGTCTTATTCTTTTTTGACCTACCAGCGCTTCGGGACAAGCAGTTGGCAAGTGCTGAGAAGAAGCGCCACAAAGAACTCAGTCACCACTGTTTGCCAGTTTTAATAGCTATATCATTATTAATACTAAGCCAAAAGGAAATACAAGTTTGTCAGACGGTTGAATTCGCGGAATGTCGGCGATCGGACTTCGAACCTATAAACTATGGGCTACCTCGCGCAACCATTGGGACAACCAGTTCCGAGTACAGTTAGTTCACGGCGGTCACCTATAGAAGGCAGGACATCGTAATTTGTAGGGTATTTGCATACTAAGATTAGGTTTAAAAGTAGAATAAGCATGTATGAAATAGCTAAAATGATTAAAAGAGGTGTTAGTGACTCGAATGTAGGTAAAAACGAATCATATTAACCCT
Organism: Ostrinia furnacalis; assembly: GCF_004193835.3. Classification (NCBI taxonomy): domain Eukaryota; kingdom Metazoa; phylum Arthropoda; class Insecta; order Lepidoptera; family Crambidae; genus Ostrinia; species Ostrinia furnacalis. The sequence continues at coordinate 177,104 of NW_021133372.1, forward strand.
TAAGTAACATCCTTATTTTTGGTTACACTTTGAACACCCTGGGGTAAAAAAAATACCCCAAACGGAAATTGAAAAATTTTTAGTCAATATTTAAAATCAATTTAATTTGTGATTTACAATGTATTAAGGGACTCACTAAATTATACTATTGCTTTAAAAGAACGTCTATCTAGCATAAAGAAACATCTTAAATCAATCATAACAAAAAACAAAGAATTTTTCATTGGCAACTAATAGTCTCCACAATGGTCTTCTAGAAAAATCTTGGAAAGTTATTGTGGGAACCAAAAATTTACACTAATCAGACATTGAATAGATGTTTTATACATATTTTAAACACAAAATGAAATAAAACGAAAATTTCTGGCTTTATAATAAAGCAAAATAAAAACACTTATTTTTTTCTAAAAATATGAAAAAATATTTTTTATTTATTTTATTCCTTATTTTTTTTTCATAGCACATCAGACACGCTGAATTATTACGTAATTATCACTTTTGAGCTCTATTTCTGTGTCGAATTTATGAACGCTGTGTTCTGAGGGGATGTCTTCAAAGTTCGAAAAGTATCATGTAAATCAAGCTCTATTTAATTCTCTGCATTCTCGAGACAACGTGCTACTTATTCGTCATATAAATTTTTACTAATTTTGTTTGAATATTGTAAAAACTTATTAATAACATGTTAGGTGATGATAAATTAAAACATGCGTAACTAACACCCTGGGGTAAATTTCCACCCCACTTACCTATACGAGTCGAACGGATGATTTTTTTCACATCCCGCATCTACGAGCTTAAAGCCTGCACTCTGCATTGAGAATACACAAAACGACATTGCACTAGCTTTGTTAGAAAAAAAGATATGTCAATTTTTATGCGCCTGGGGTAAAAAATTACCCCACGGTGATACTTAAGGGTTAATATTAATTAGATTTTAAAAACAATGCACCGCGCTAGCTAGGAAACGAAGTCAGTAAACTTATTTAGAAGTTTCCTAAACCAGTATTAATTTATTTATTTAATAGGACAACAAATAAGACATATAAAAGCAATCTTTACAACGTTTATTGAACTTAATCTAATTTAACAATATACCCAATAGAGTCGATTTAAATTCTTCGAAGTAGATTTATGGACAGGACTTTCCCAATTAAATGAAATATCGAATAGACCATAGGCCCGTTTTCTCAAGCATACGCGAAAGTAGAGTCAAGCTTAATATTCAAGCAAATCAGGGTTTAGGATCTATTACTGAATTTAGGCTTTTAAATAAAAGTCGTTTCGTGGTACTTTAACATGGATGGAGTGTTAGGTAAATAATAAATCAGTTGGTGTTCGACTTGACGACATATAGCTTTAAAATCAAATGCTCATTTACGATAGTGTAGACTTTCGAACTGTCGAAATATTTGAGCTTTGAAAATTTTCAACACTGATGTCCGTATTCACAAACGTTGCTTACTCAAGTGAAGCAGCAAATCGAATGCACAACGTTGAATGGAGCTCTGTGATTGGTTCGTATATCATCCCTGTGCGTCCACGCGCACTGTGAGACCACATAGTAATGTTTGTGAATACGGGCGTGAGTGACAGTCTCGTTAAGAAAGCGTTTTTATATTTTCACCTTCCAAATGACCTGATTAATGCGTTTCTATAGGTACCCACTTCGGCATTATATTTATCGTGACGACCCCGACGGTCGATCGTTAAATATTTAAAAACATTAGGGGAAAGTTAAGCGATGCGTGACCAAATAAAATTGACATGTGGCGGGTAGGTGGGAAAATAGACTGTGCATTCAAGTAGGACGATAAAATAACGATAAAAGTCATAGCAGTGCAGCAGTCATATCATAGCAGTCATACTCAAGTGTTGCTACATGATTATTATCATTTCATCATGATATTATTGATCAGTATTCTAAACTGGTACATTTATTTATTACGAATGATTCAGGAGAAGGATTCGAATCAGCTTCCTTGAAAAAGTTGTAGCAAAACAATCCCAAGAAACGGTAAAGTAATCAAAATTATGTATGGTTCGTGTTATCACTTACTATCTAAATAAGGTTTCATTACAATGAATCCGGTTAAGGTAGTGGTAATATTATATTAATGTGCTTCTATGTATAACTAGCTGATCCGGCGAACTTTGTTCCGCTTTAATAGCAATAAATAAGCAGACTTTTTTTATTTCGAACGGGATAAAAAGTATCCTATGTCCTTCTCCTGGCTCTAAACTACCTCCCTGACAATTTTCAGCTAAATCGGTTCAGCCGTTCTTGAGTTATAAGTGGAGTAACTAATACGACTTTCTTTTATATATACAGGGTGTTAGGTAAATGGGTATATGAGCCGACACTAGCCCATGGTAACATGGTCATATAAATGGTATGGTGAAGTCAGAAAATTGATATCTTCATTTTAATTATTTTATTTTTCATACAAATCGGATTTTATAAAATTTATTTTGTATGAAAATTAAATAAAATAAAATGATGATATCAATTTTCTGACTTCACCATACCATTTATATGACCATGTTAACATGGGCTAGTGTCGGCTCCTATACCCATTTACCTAACACCCTGTATAGATTAAGTACTATGTGCCTAACGTACATATTACCACATTACACTAAGTTTAAATAGTACAAGATACGTTCATTGGGAGACTAATGCCCATTTTCACCATCAATCCCTAATTTTTAAGTGAGCACTATGAAAACAAAATTCCTGTTATGTGTTACCATAAGGGTCGCAAAAAAAATTTAGGGATTGATGGTGAAAACGTGCATAGGACTGAGTTGCACCACCTTATTTTAACCATAACAATAACCGGTGCTTTTTGTATGGAGTTTGAATTTTTTACGTTTGTCAAAGTTAAAGTAAGATGGTGAAACTCAGACTTAACTACGACGGGGTTTGAAGTTTTTTTAAGTTAATTATTTCCACTATCATAAGTAAATAAAGTTTACATGCAACTTTAAAAAATGTGCTCATAATATTATTTCCAATTAAAACTTCAAAGCTTCCTCCACTGAAATAAATAGTCTTAATACTTGAACACGACTAATCCTTTTCACTACATCCATCTACATTCAACCTTCTGCTCAAGCAATAAAATTTAAATTCCAATGAGCACGTTTCAAGTTAATCCCACCTTTAATGGATCAATATCATTATAATTAGTTTTCAGGAACTGGCCCTTATTATTACCGCAATATCGTCGGATCTAAAATTGAGAAGATTAGGAATCCACTCAGAGGATTTACGATGAGATTTCATAGTAAGTACAAAGCATTAAGGTTTAATTTAGCTTAATTAGAGACAAGCAACTATTGGTGCGGTCAGCGTCAAATAGTTCGTGGCACCCAAAGGCCGGTTTTAGAATCGCGCTGACCGCTCGCTGATCGTCGGCGCTGACAGATCAATATGTATGTAATTGAAGTTCTCTTTCTTTTAAAAAATAAAGGAATGTTTTCTTTGAGTAAAATTTTCTATCTCCAGTATTAAGAGTACTTTCCCTCCAAGTGGCATTAAAAATTCCACCCTGTATTGTAGCCACGACATCCCAACGGGCCTCCAACGCACTATTGCAGCTCTGCATCCGTCGTACACAAGTATCTGTGAGTAAAAAAAAGTACCAGCGCATCGTAGTTAATCATTTCGTTGAAATAAAATGTTCGCCGCGGTGATTCAAAATAACGAGGCAGTAAATTCAACTTTAATCAATATTCACCTCTATTATTAATCTCTACAATATAACGATTTGCATCTTCCAGCTAATGATTTAAAGCTTAATAACAGCGTGTAACGGAAATACTGTAAATATAAACACGTCCTCGATACGGAGGCGGTGATCTAGCCATTTGCTCCATTATCAGAATATAATGTATAATAAACAATGGCTTATTCCTGCGGTATCTAAGGATTTACTGAGACACTTGAAGGTCGTCAAGAAACTACATAATACATATTATGTATACTTCGGCCCATCTAGCATAGTACACTACCTGGTTACCTATTTTTTATTATTTTATTCATGTAGAGTTAAATCGTCTTATTTAAGAACGATTTTGTTACAAATTAACTAACAGAAAGAAGATGGATAAAGATCACAAGCTTATACACGTATGTAACATATTGATAATACAAAAAAAACCTTCTCAAATCTGTGCCAAATATTTTTTCTTCTTTTTGTCCATTACAGTAGATTGACTCTACCAAAGTATGTATTTCCAAAAGCAATTAAATAAGGTAAAAAAAATCAATCCACTGAGAAGAACACAAGTATTTTTTGCCAACCGAAATACTCGTAAATTACTAATTAGACTATTGTTTTCGTTGCGAAAACGCTTCTCACAGGCAGCGTTTGCAAAAACACTTCAATGAAACCTATTCGTACACTATTATGCGAGTACTCATTCACAAACAAAACCAGAAAATTGTGACGCCTTCTTATAGCGCATATTATTTCGAATCCGTGCCAATACGCAACCTCATATAGAGCTTTTAAGGCTGCTTTGGTGCTTCATCTCTTTCCCACAACGGATGATAACGCATGCTGCCATCTCATTCGCGCGACCGCCGCGCCAACTGGCGGCCGTTACCGGAGACCTCTGACAGCTGCCCATACGCATGGCTCTTTGTATGTATTGTATTGTGACCGACGTACCATTACGACCACGTTCGCTATAAAAATTCTAGTTTAACTGTATTTTTTAACCTAATAAACCATTTTGACAACAAATATGACAGTTCAAGTGAATGTGTGTGAGAAAAAAGTGTGTGTTTGTGTTAGTAAATGAATGTTCGGAGCATTGTTGACATACAAGGATTGTTGTCTTGGAGTCCGAAGAACAGCATCAAAATAAAGCTAAAACGTACGTATTCATTTAGTTTTAGTCGTTCAAATGGACGGAATAATAGCGAACCTTTTGGGAGATAATGTGCTCAATTAAGAAAATCGTTTAAGCTTATCCTTTTTAGGAAAGGAAGTGAGATTTATATTACTCACAGATTTTTTTCCGTTGGCTTTCTTTGGGTAGCCTTAAAGGCTCAAACTTACTAAAACCAATTCTTATTTGAAAAGTTTAAAGTTAACTCTCACTAAAACATTATGATAATAATTCAGAATCAACACAACGCCCTCAAATTATTTACCAAATAAACTTCCAAATCTAATTCAAGTTAATATTATTAAATTATTTATAAATAAATTAACCCTTCTAATTAGGCCGAATCGCAAAACACGCTGAAAGTTAAACATTTACAAAGACCTTAATTTGTAAAATCGGAATGTTTGTATTTTGAGAGAAGTGAGATGGAAACGCAAATTACTTGGGTCTATTGGGAGGTTCTTTAATAAACGACTCGTCATTTTCGTGAATAGAAGTACTGATACAAAATCTTTTGCCACAGGGCGTAAAGGAACTTAGTCCTTATGGTATTAGACTTTAAGGAAGGTATACCTTAAAGTTTGTTGTCCACTAATGCGTCATTTTACAAGATCGCGCGCGAATTCCGTAGGCTTCGGTCGTTGACCACATCGATCACTTTTTAGGGTGGACATGTTTCGTAGCAGATGCCCTGCGTGGAGGTTTGTTCACGGCAGCCAACTGGTCATTCCATAAAGGAAAGGGAATATTTGGTTACAAATGCTGTACATTATTGAAGAACTCTACATATTATGATAACATGAAACGATATTCTGTAATTCATAAGGGCTATATTTCACCGGGACACCATGGCGGCGCAACCAGTCGCCGGCTACCAACAAATTGTATGCAGCTCTTTAAAGAGTTACTCACCTGGTGTCCGTTTGGTTGCGCAAAGCTGCATACATTTTGTTGGTAGCCAGCGACTGGTTGCGCCGCCATGGTGTCCTGGTGAAAAATAGCCCTAAAAGTCTACATTGATCTGATTGAGTATCTTACCAAAATTCTTAGGATCAGTTTTATCAGTTTCTGATTGAGTCTCAGATATCTGACACAAAAAGTTATCTAACAAATTAATAAGAAGATCATCATCAACAGCAAAGTAATTGGTAAAGTCTCATACGCCATTTTCTGTGTAGTGTTTCACTTAGGAATGTAAATGAGCTAGGTACAACTAATCAGTAACGCACAGTAATATTTTCTAAGGGCATAAACATAGCAAACAAATTAATAACGTAGGTATCTGTGAGTCCTTAAAATATTGGGAATGTAAATAGCCGAAGCAGTAAATAAAATGTTCAATTTGCTACTTGCGCACATGCATCATGAAGTTTTAATGAGTCCCGATATTGCAATCAGCATTGATTAATTGCGGTCGACGTGAACGCCGGATTTTAACTACGTTTGGTTTGCACAATGCAATTTAATTGTCGGTGCTTTCATCAAGCAAGGCATCGGCATAGCCTGTGAACAATGGAAAATTGCATAATGAGAACATTTTCAGAAAAAATATTTCCATATTGTTGGTTATACTTAGTTGGCATAAAGGTTAAAGGTTCCACGAAAACTTAACCCATTCATAACCACGAACGAGGTACATTAATAAAATAAAAGGGTATATTTATTGTATATTTTTGTATCGAACTCTCTCTGCGAACATTCGCTTTATGAATTTGATTAACGAGCATGTGTTGCGAACGTTAGTAACGCGAGGACTCTATCTTCAAGCAAATAATTTAATGCTCACAATAATCCAAATAGTACTTGTAATACGCGTGTTCAGTGTTCACTCAAGCAACCAATAACATTCGGTGACAAATGAAGCTTCAAAATTACACGCGATGAGTAACGAGCGCTCGAACAATCGATTACACAACTTTGAAGTTGAAGTCATAATAACAATCGATGAAGCGGCAATCAAAATATTTGCTCCCACGTATGTGGGACAAAGCTACTACTATAGTTACTGCTGTTAACTTGTTACCGTCGTGTTTGCGAGTAACCGATTACTTTTTTACGAGCGATATCGGAAGGAAGTATTATCGTGTGAGAAATCCAATACGTAAGAGTCGTGGTGATGATAGCAAGTGAGCTCATTTGTTGGTGATAAAAAGTAGAGCGATTTTTAAGAGGTGTAGGAAGAAGAAAATAAGTAAGTTTATCATGTTTTCAATTTATTCTGTCCTTAAATAAGGCATTTTTGTAAAGTTTATTCAACATTCACAAAATTATACCAAAAGTCAACCCACGAAAGTGCAAGTTAACAATCAAATATTGTGTGTTAATTCTGTTTTATCTGCATTTTTATTCGGGGCTTAACTGTCCAAAATTAAATAGACCTACAAAGTCTGCTATTATAACGAAACTGGAATCTTACTCAGTGACAATAAACTTTGGGAATAAACAGTGACAACAAACCCGGGAATAAAACGCTCCACTTTATCTTCTATCTCTACGTTCACAATTAATTAAGCCTATTAAAATATCAACTACATTACTGATAATAACGTCACCCAAAGTATTTACTTTCGTTTTTAATTCCGCGTGGAAATGCACAATTGATTCCGTGCTAATGAACATAGGAAGTTGTATAATGAGTTCATTAAATTAATTATTTCGCGTCACACTTTGGCGTACGCACGATAACGTAATAAGTGTCGGAGTAAGCCATCGGGTCCCTCTTAATCGCTTATTAATTTCTGCATAATTTGGTTAGTAAATTATGCAACTGTATTTCATTCGTGCTTAAAATCATCAGTGACTTTTAATTAATTTAATAAGCGGCATGTTTTCTCAGTTATTTACATAGATTGTAATCAAGTAAAAGTCTAACCAATATTTTTAAGATGTGTAGAGACAGCATCTTGGTAAATTCATCGCAGGATAGTACCTAAATAAGTTTGGGTTTGGTTGGGTAAGGTTTGAGGTGCCTGGATGCGAGCGGCTCAGGACCGGTATTTGTGGAAATCCTTGGGGGAGGGAGGCCTTTGTCCAGAAGTGGACGTCTTTCGGCTGAAACGAAACGAAGTTTGGGTGATAATAGACGAAATTAACGTACATCGATTAGTATTAACGATATCTATGTGAATCCTCTCTATGTGAAAAGTCGACATCGGCCTGTAAGGGGTTTATGAGAGCGATAAAAACTTGGGGCTCGATAGGATATAATGCAAAACGAGACCCACTATAATAAGTTCTAACTTAACTTTGATTTAAAACCAGCTAACCACCCTTAAACTTTTATTGTATTTTTATTTCTAGCAATATTTATGATTATAATAAACAAAGTTTTCCTCTTTATGATATTAGTGTAGATGAATATTTACTTCTTGAGATATTGTTCTACGCCCGTATTCACAAACGATGCTTGCTTAAGTGTGTGTGTCCACGCACACTGTGAGATCTCATAGTAATTTTTGTGAATACGGGCGTCAGACTAGTAGTTTAGTCCGCACGATTAAAAATCCAGCACGTTCCCAACATTTTATTTAACTTTAAAACTGAACTTGTGCGCGATATTTACACTTATTTAAAAGCTAGAGTCGCATTTTTCGTCAGTGAATGCACGCCGCATTTTCTTTATATCGTCGGAATTTTATTTTAAATGCACTGCGCTCTGAGAGTCCAGGAATTTTTGTCGTTTTTAACGGAATAGGGACAGAAACGCCACTAGAGTTGGGTCGAGTTCTTTAGCATAAATAAAAGTGAATTCATAAGAGTTGAATTTCTTTGAGAAGTCTTGACCCATCCTTTTCCAATTCATTCAATTGAGTGCTCGATGTACATGCAATACTGGGTATAGTGTCTCGATCAATATTAAACTTCCTCGAAAATATTCCTACAGTTAAATTCACTTTTGCGAGCTCAATGGCTAAAAACAATGACACAATCAAGTTTGACATTTAAAAATTATTGAAACCTAAATCAAATCCTACATAAATGATGCATATAGGAATTTTGTGACCCTGAGTGCGACATAAATGGCTGTTGATATTTTTGTGGCTATAATGGCAAACATTGCTCTTGACTGTGCCATTTTAAAAGGTCATCTAAGCCAGCAAACGCGCTTCGCACGTGACATGTATTAATGTTACTAACATTGTCAAAAAGACAATCTTTTTCATAGAGTGCTTTTCCTCTAATTTTCATTTAGAAGTGCCAAGTTTCCCAAAGTCGTCAACTTAAAAATATGAAGGCCTGGGCCAGTCTATAAAATAAGATAAGTCATAAGGTAGTCCTCAAATCAAATCTTATCAAATCAAATAATTTTATTTGCTTAAAACATGGTCTTATGTCTCGCAAACACAAATACTCATAAATAGAAGTAACAAAAGAGGGGCTATAGTTTTGGTAGAGCTTCCAATGACAGTGCAAAATTTCCTCAACACAAACTTGGCCTTCACTTGTTTCAATTTGTTTTTTTTTGGCAGCCAATAGATCCTGGGTTTCCCCTAAATGTAGTCAGACTGAAAAGGAGTGAGAACAAGAGGTAGTAATAGTCCCGAAACATGTATTGGAAAATTATGGGCACAGAATACCTTTTTTTATGGGGAAAAAATGCCTTGAATCGCCTACCTAACTTGCAAGAACAGGGTAGGTTATGTGGGGCTCACCAAGTCAGAAGGACGAGGCATACCCACTAAAAAGACCCCTGTACTCCGTCACTCGCCATAACTGGGAAGAAACTGTGGGTTTCCGGACAAAGCCTTCTCTACCACAGCCCCTCCCGGGGGCACAGAATAACTAGTTTAAGGTTATTATAAGGTAATTTATACATTGCTGTTTAAGGTTATTATAAGGTAATTTATACATTGCTGTTTAATTACTTAATTTCACTTTTATTAGAACCTTATTTGGGGGAATTGAACAGACTTGCACAGTTTTGAGTTTAGTAAGTTCGTTTAAAAGTTCGCTTTGAATTGAAATTATGCCGGCGTGCTGAGCGTCTGGCCAGAGCGCCGCGTTGCGCATGCTAAAAAGCGTTCGTTAGCGAATTCCTTGTGTTCTATTAGGTGTAGAGCTAGCTATATTTATACAGGGTGTACCATGCTGGCTTTCAACAAACTAAGGTCAATGTTCGATTTCGATAATTGAGTATGTACTGGTTTTTTACCTTCTTCTTCTTCTTTGTCCTAGCCATTTCCTATTATTTGGGGTCGGCTCTCCTCGCTACAGTCGCTAGGACAGTCTGTTCTGGGTTGTCAAAACATTTGTTTGGGCAAAGTACTTGATATTTTATTAAGAAATTAAAATAGCCTTGACCATAATGAGGTTCCTTTATTTTTTTTTTTACTCCTTAATTTATTATGGTGGATCAATTATCCAAATGAGTTCAGCAATTAAAAAAGTTTTTACGTATTTTCCTCAATCGTGGTTTATTTATTACGTTATGGTACACAAGGGAAATGTAAATTAATTAAAAACAAAGGAAATCTTTTGCTTTTAGACTGATACATTGATATTGCTGAAAATAATAAAAAGATTACTTACGCTTACCTATTACACCCTGTATTAAGTAGAGCTAACTATAGCACAAATATAGCTTAGTACAACAAACCTGGGTGGGTTTTGACGATTAGACTTCTAGGAAACTGAGTCAATGAGTCAGTGGGTAGGATAGCTGCCTTATAGGGCAGCTTAACAAACGTTTTTTGACGACTAAATAAATATGTTAATGTTCGTTTTATTATTCCTACATAGAATTTGGATTAGCGTTTTTCTTATAAAACCGTATAGAAAGAAACAAAGAAAATACGTTTATTTGGCACACATTAGTATGAACTATTAATTAAAAACTTAGATTAATGACCACCCATGGTTCTTATCTCAAACTTTGACTGTATTCAGCACCCTAGACAAGTGGAAAAACTTAGCAGTTGTAATTCCGAAAGGCTTCGCATCTCCGTTTCGCCGTTTTTTACCCTTCTGCGCCAGAAGGAGGGTTATGTTTTTGTATGGAGTTACTTCGTTTCGTGAAGACATTCGTTTTTCGGAGCGATCAATAAGTAAGTGCCACTTGTTTAGGATCTGTAGCAAGTAAAAACTGACATTAAACTCTCAACAAAATTATTCAAAACAACAAAGTACTTCCGAACTTATAATAATAATCTAGAAGTATAAATAAATCAGGATGGATTTTGTAAATCCATTTCCGAAGGGTAGTCTTTATTCAGTTGACCATCGACGCGTGTAGAGTCGATTCAAATACTCTATACCTAGCTAGCTGTTACCTTTAAGTTCCGATTTCTCCCAACAATACAAGTCTAAAAGGGTACGAGTACTAAATAAACTGGCTCCTTATCGGACATTTGGGTGACATTGCCCGTATTTGTGGGGAAATTTGCTTTCACCGATCAACGGGCATCGGGGTCAGGTAACGGAGGCGTTTTGCACTGCCTGCCTGGGGTAGTGTTGTGATATCGGTAAAATAAACTATCGATGTTAATTTATTATTATACTAGCTATTGCCCGCGGCTTCACGCGTGTGAAATTTAGTTTGTCACAGATCGTCATAAATTTTATAGCCTATATGTTTTTCTGGGTTGTAAACAATAACACTGTAAAGTTTCATCAAAATCTGTTCAGTAGTTTTTGCGTGAAAGAGTAACAAACATCCAAACTTTCGCATATAATCTATACAGTGTGAGTCACGTTAAAGTGTACATATGAAAATAGATGAAACTAGACCTATTTTTATCGACAAAAAAGAGGTCAATAAAGTTTTGAGATTTTTTTTAAATTTTTTATTGAATTTTTTTTCTTCCAATTACTTATTGTAAAGAAAACGTAATAACTTTTGAATTAAGCGGTATATCCTGATAAAATAAAAACAGTAATAATGCTAAATAACAGGCAATACTAAAAAAATACATAAAATACACAAAAAAGGCCAACAAATAATAAAAAATGATACTTTTTGAAAAAAATCTGCTTTTAAATTCGTATTTTTTTGGTTATTTGATAAATTTCTCCAAAAAATGCCCTATAATAGGTGGTTTTTATTACTTTGTTTTATTCTCCATCGTATAATCTTTGTAAAACCAAAAATCGCATGTCTCTATCCCTATCACAACATTTGCTATGAGCGTTTGAACAAAGGCCTGCCACAACATTATTCTCCGCCTGCATGTAGAGAAAATTTTAATTTTAACTAAAATGCTTATTTTACTTCGAAATCTTTTGTTTTTATTTAAATTTAACTTGTCTTTATCTAAATTACAAATCTAGAGCCATTTTCAGTTTCGTTGTTAACGAAGCGTTGAATAGCGCGCCCGGAGAGGCTTAGTTCAAACGATCATTGCAAATGTTGTGATAGGGATAGAGGCATGCGATTTTTGGTTTTACAAAGGTAATACGATAGAAAATAATACAAAGTAGTAAAAACTTCCGGTTATAGGGGCATTTTTTGGAGAAATTTATCAAATAACCATAAAAACACGAATTTAAAAGCAGATTTTTTTCAAAAAGTATCATTTTTTATTATTTGTCGGCCTTTTTTGTGTATTTTATGTTTTTTTTTAGTATCACCTGTTATTTAGCATTATTACTGTTTTTATTTTATCAGGATATACCGCTTAGTTTAAAAGTTATTACGTTTTCTTAACTATAAGTAATTGGAAGAAAAAAAAATCTATAAAAAATTAAAAAAAAACTCAAAAAATTTTTGACCTCTTTTTTGTCGATAAAAATAGTTTAATCTATTTTCATATGTACACTTTAACGTGACTCACGCTGTATAAATAAAAATGAATTGATGTTCGTTAGTCTGATTAAAACTCGAGAACGGCTGGGCCGATTGAGCTGATTTTGGTTTTAAAATGTCGTAGTCCAGGGTAGGTCTAAACGGTGAGCAAATAAGGAAAGATTTGCTTATTTATTGCCTTTAAGGCGGAACAGAGTTCGCCGGGTCAGCTAGTATTATATATTACTCGTAGTAAGATTTTTTATTACTATATTTGTTGTTACATTGATGCACGTGACTGCCCGTTAAAGTTGTTTTGTGAGACCTAACTGTGTATGACTTGGAAACTGTGTGGTTTCTTAGGATTCAAAGTTTCTTAAGTTATTGTTACATTGCAAATCGTAGTATGCAAAATCGATTTAACTAAAATAAATTTCTGAGTACCATCCAAAAAACATAAGGCACTAACATGTATGTCCTGACGTTTTTAATATGGTTAACTTTAATCTCGTTTTATTTTATTTTTTAATATTTTTTTAACCGCCTTTGTGGTCTAGTGGTAAGACCACCTGCTTCAGACGCAGAGGTCCCGGGTTCGATTCCTAGTGGGGGAGGATTTTTCTGTTCGGTTTAGTTGGTGGTAGGGCTTGTTCTAAGTCCGCCTGGCTAGCTACCACCATCTTACCTAAGTCTGTCGCCATAACAACAATGTTAACAGCATTTTTGTGTTCCGGCAGTTAGAGGTAAGATAGCCAGTTCCTTCGTGGTTGAGGATTCCGGGTGAAGGTCGCTTCCACCTTCGGTCTGATCATCACTTACCATCAAGTGAGATATGCCAAGAGCTTCCTCGTTGTGGATAAAAAAAATGTTGTCTTGTCCTTCTTCTAGTACCCATCTCCATATCTGACTACAGCAATATAATGTGTTCGTTGTATAGTCTTGAGAACAAAATGAGAGTCAGTCTAGTAGTATCGCCTTCACATGGATATCTCATATCAATAGACTCAATTATCGATAGCTCCAATTGAAACATCCCTAAACATTACCTCCGCTTCAGGTATTATAGAGCTGCGTACTGCGCCCACGGGCCGCGGTAATTGAGGGTTAAGTGCCCCAGCATGTAGTTACTGCGCTACGTCCATGCCTAGTGATTGCAGGGTTAACCTGTCAATGCAGGAACTTTTGACTTTACCCATATTTACGTTAGTAGGCGGTTTGAAGTTTGGCTGAGAAGGGGTTAAAATATTGTGTAGGTTTCTCGTCATGAATATTTATATGGATAAGCTAAAACGTCACTATGTCTGAAAATTCCTAGTATATTCAAGGCATTCCCATGGTGACACTCAGTCTATTGATATCTATATATATAAAAGAAAGTCGTGTTAGTTACTCCACTTATAACTCAAGAACGGCTGAACCGATTTAGCTGAAAATTGTCAGGGAGGTACTTTAGAGCCAGGAGAAGGACATAGGATACTTTTTATCCCGTTCGAAATAAAAAAAGTCTGCTTATTTATTGCTATTAAGGCGGAACAAAGTTCGCCGGGTCAGCTAGTTATTTATAAATTTTAGATCATGGCATAAGATTCAGAAGGATTCACGTAAATAAATTAAAAACCATCGTGAGATTTTACGTGAGAAGCAAAAAAAAAAGCGATCCACCTATTCAGAATAATGAATTTATTACTCCTAATTTTCATATCACTGTCAAAAAAGTCCTATGTATCACGATCAGTGGCTTCATCGACATTTTCACCAATTTGTCTTACTAAATGATGAATTAAAAATTACCTAATCCAAAACAAACCGACGCACCAACTGTTCCTATATTCGTGAGAATTTAAATTCCCAAGTTTTCACATGGTAATAAAACTCTAAACCCAACCCTCGACTACGAATGGATGCGCAAAAGGCGCGCACATGGTCTCGGGTACCACGAAATGAAGATATGCACGGTCTGACCACACGCAGGGTTACCATCATAGTAACCCTACGTTTTTAAAGTCCGTAAAAAGCCGGATATGTATTTTGGGAAATGTCCAAAAAATTTACACGACTCTACACGAGTTTTCTTACTGACAGTTAGTCAAATCAGCAAGTAAAACCTTGATAAATATTAACGAATAACAAATTATGCCATCTTAAGCCTTTTTAAGTACCGTCCTAAACTTGTAAGGCTTTCTCCTTCCAATTATAAAGTGGCTACTAAGTAGAAAGAAGGTTTCAAAGATGAATTGAATAATCATGCAATAAAGTAAAGGCTGCATAACTTTGAAAATTTTCCACCAAATCATTACTGCTACTGAGAGCGTTCGAGCGAGAGCTATGAGCTAAAAATATTAATTATTAATTAGATAATTAGAAGAATAGATAGAACGATCTAATGTTATTGCCTCGAGTTGACAAAAAAGCCAGAGAAAGTCCGACAGGAAGCTGAAAAACGCCAAAATGTTCAGTCTTTCGGACAGACGGTAGCCCTAGGGTTAACACGCCTTCGAAGGGTGCTTTGTACCCTTTGAGTGTAATAAGGATTCCGGAATTTTGGGAAAACTCCACACAGGCTTACTGGAGAAGTTGTGTGGATTGATGAATGATTATTGGGTTGGCGATTGGCTATTTCCAACTATTTAGGAATACGGGGGAAAGTGAATGATTTGTGTATAAAGAGTCAGTAAGTATTTACATTTGGTGAGCGTACTATTAATATTTTCCTAGTTACTTCACAGCTTCTGATCTACTAGGCATCCCCCATAAGGAGTTGGTTAAAGTCTATTCGTGGGTTTAGTGATCGAAATACTATTTCTTTCTTGCAAGAATCGTTTTCAAAGTTTATTTTATTTTATAAATCACTAGCTTTCCGCCCGCGGCTTCACCCGCGTGGAATTTTGTCTTTCACAGAAAAACTTTATCACGCGCGTTCCTGTTTCAAAAACTGGGATAAAAATTATCCTACGTCCTTTCCCGGGACTCAAACTACTCGTATCTCTATGCCAAATTTCATCAAAATTGGTTCAGTGGTTTTGGCGTGAAAGAGAGACAGACAGACAGACAGAGTTACTTTCGCATTTATAATATTAGTATAGATTTGCCCTTATTTGTAAAAAAACATCGAAAAGAACTAAAATTTTAACTTTTTGGCTGCCAAAATTTTAATTTTCCACCAAAAACTTTTTTCCGCAAGTTATTATGATGCGTGAACTATAACTCTTAACAATCCCCCGGCCGTGCCGAAGAATACAGAAATTATGATAATTACACCGCGAACGCTAACGAGGGCGAATTTGATTATATTATGCAGATGAGTGTTTGCTGTACTATTTGCGCTACACTGTTGACTTTGGGATTTGTCGTATAAATTAATGACTCGTGTTCAGTGGGACTGAAATGTTTTTTTTTCAATTACACCTTTAGGGCTTTACTGCAATAAACTTGAAGCTATAATTTTCATCAAGTTGCTATTTAATTGCTAATATTTATGCCCTTAGGTTTAATACGAGTATTGTTTACGATCTACTATGGGATAGAAATCGTAAAAGATTGAGTAAAATAGAGAGTGAGAAAACGCGTCGTGAAAAATTTACGACAGCAAAATCGGAGTGATAAATACGACAATACAATCTGCATAATTATTACAAATAACTAATTTATTATATTATTATGTGGTATTGTTAGTTAGTAATCTACCTAAGTTAATAATCTAAAACAATCTACGTATATAACTGCGGCAGACATAAAACCTAACTACAAAGTACGTAATTGAGCATTAAATCATTATGAAACGATTAAACTAATTAGTTATCATAGAACTTCTAAGCTTGGCTTAAACTGTGAAAACGAAATGGGTAGTACCTACCTATTTTCATTAATATCTGAATTAGATCCCAATTTGCAATCTAAGTTAGTACACTCAGTTACAGAAATAAATATGTAGGTACCATTGCAATATTTTAGAAGCATGCGTATCCTTCTTTCCTTTGAGCATGTCAAATCTTTCGCTATAAACCTATAAACATGTTTTCGTGTCAAATGTCATTTTTACGACAGGTAAAGGGTACAAGTTCACCTACAACCAGTTTTTATTACGGTTCATAAAATCTTGGCAACAACACAGCTGTTACCTAATACTATCAACAAGAATTTGTGCCAGAGTTTCTTCTCAAACAGTTTTCATCATTATTTGTAAAGGTTAGATGTTGGAAATTCAAAAAATATGTACATGTTTTAACAATGTTATGATTTGTCTCAAAAAAAAATCGACTGTCCTAAAATGCCCTCCTGAAAAATCATATTATAGGTTTATTTATTCAGCACTATTATAAAACCAACTGTGTAACACTTGGTCTTGTAAAATTTATTCTAATAACGCATTATGAACTTATAATTTTTATGATCTTTACAAACTGCCTAAATCTAAATGCCTTTTCTTTTTATTGTTTGCTATATTTGACGTTCATAAGTGCCACTTGTGGTCTAAACTGAATAAATATTTTTGGATTTTGATTTTAAATAGAGCTCGGCTATATCGAGAATTCAAAATATTACCTACTTAGCAATAATTTAGTTACTAATAAATATTCCGGAACTCACCATCATCAAGGATCCTATTAAGCCTATTTTTAAGTTAAAAAAACATGTTCGTTCGTTTGTTTCAGCCAAATGACTTCCACTGCTGGATAAATGCCTCCACCAAGGTTTTCCACAATGTCCGATCCTGCACTAAAACTATTAGAAAGATGTTAAAAAACTTCTGCAGCTGACTGTACCAGGTAGCCGTGGCGTTTGATTACTTTGAATTAAAATTTGTGGTTACAGTCCCCTCATTTTAGAAGGAAAATCTTTCAACATCTCGCTCTTCGCTGGGTAAAATTTTTGCTCTTGACTGTAGAGGGAAAATTGTTTATGAGTTTTATTTACGAGGCATACAGGCCCTATTTTTCTGTCTTATTCTGAAATTATTTAACGTTAATTTCTACATACTGATAGGCATTTTAGTGTTTATCTGTGTGCTTACCATGACTTTACGTAGGTACGCTTTACTTACTTTACGCTAGCGAGTACATCAAAAAAGTCTATGAAGATTTTAGTTCTTGAATGCACAGGGGCGCCGTACAACCTGTCATACATTTTATGTCATTTTTTACGCAGTTGCTAGCAAGCACACCTAACGTACGAGTTCACCATGCGAAATCCTTAACAGTCATCTTAAATATTGAAAGTTCTCACTTCCAGATTCCTAAATGGAGTTTTCTCTCGAAAACCAGGATTAATTTGTCGACGCGGGAAATGCTTGTCTGATCTAGATTTCCGAATTCAGCCAGACTTTCAGAATTAAAAGCTTACTTTAGGTTTAAGCTACGTCGATGAACCATTTTTGCGGGTTTCATCTTTCTTGACTCACTATACACTAGATGGCGCTGTACGGTTTTAGCTCGCGGTATCATTTTTGTTATTTTCCTAATCTTTAAGTAAAGGGGACTCACCATAATCGGTTTAAATAATCATTTGACTAATTTTTGAAGAGGTCACCGCCGTTTTGTGCGATGATCTTAATGAACGAACGAAGTGATGATTATGAAAGTATTATCTGAAAGTATCTAAATAATAACATGACAATAACAATTAAAAAATAATTTAATAGTGTTGCACAGTGGTTTGTTTAATACGTTCTTACATGAAATAACATTTTGAAAAAGTACGTGAGTTAAATTGCTGAAAGCAAATAAAATATACTCTAATTCCATGTAGTAAGTATTAAATTTGTTAGCAGCAGTTATCCCGCGTTCCCACTCGGACACAATTTGTTCCACTTCAGCAAATTAATCTCCAGACTCCTGCGGAATTCCCGGCAAATTGAAAATAGGGTTGAAACGCTCTTTATTCCTTTTTCATCCCTTTTACCCTTTGGGAGTGTGAAATAGAAAGGTATAGTGCCAGCCTAACATGTCAGACGAAAGTAGTTTTCCCAGAAGAGAGTTTCGAAATTAGTTATTGAAATACCAAGTAAAGTAGGTAAGTAAGCACACAAATTATTCTTGAGATTTAGTTATAAAAATATTATGTTGGCAAACAAGCCTTTTTTTATTAAAAAAAATGTTGTTTGTAAACCAAATTTAACATTCAATACATTAACATGAAAACGTCCAATAAATTGAATCAATGTTGCGTTCCTTTTCAAAAACATCTCAAAAGAAAACAGAAAACTGTGTGTACTTATTTTGTTTAAAACATTGCGTACAATATGCACTCGAGGTCACCAACTGGGTTGAATTAAACCATTAAAATTAATGGAACTCGGTGTGATACCGGCGTTCTCTCGCTGGCAATTAAACTGGAAACCTAATTACCTAAATTAATTTGGCCGCCTCATCCATCTGGCTCTTATCATGATTAATTTATTTTAATTTTTGGCATTGGGCTCCTGTCCACTGGGCACTCTAATGGTAAATGGGAAGAAAATAGTAAATAACAGTTATTTACTACTTACTAGCATATTTTTCAGTCG
Source organism: Ostrinia furnacalis (assembly GCF_004193835.3). Lineage (NCBI taxonomy): Eukaryota > Metazoa > Arthropoda > Insecta > Lepidoptera > Crambidae > Ostrinia > Ostrinia furnacalis. The sequence continues at coordinate 196,228 of NW_021133372.1, forward strand.
ACCATGAAGCGTCATTTTAAATTGTGAAAATTTTTGCGCATGCCAATTTATTAATTCTTAACCCTTTATAGGACGGCCCATACAAAGTGGCCAGTAAACTGGACAGTCACTTTACGGCCGATAATTCAATGATTTTTGTAACAATGTCGAACCTTATGATCATAAACGATTGCTAATAAAGCACACTGGCCTAGAAACGAGCCAGCGCTCAAAGACGTCACACGCAATCAAAAATTCGCGCTCTTTTTTAAGGTGGCCTGTCAACTGGCCACTGTGCACACCCGTACTAGTATTTGCTGCCATTGCAAGCAGACGATACATATTTCCGAGTGTAGTTCAATGTAAAAACATGTCTTCGTAAAGAAGATGAGTAAAATAATAATGTTATAGTATATACTTTATCATCACGTGAAAATATAGTCGAAACCCTAAAAATAAACATGTTATTTTTGCAATTAAAAACAGACTAGTGTGTTGAAAAAGCCTTATGTAGAAATTACACATGCGAATTTGAGGTGGTCTCATATTTATATATTTTGATTTTTACACACAAATTATATCGTTTTATACTGAGTATATTATTAATTTTTATAATACAATAACATAATAAGCCCAAATATACGGGTTCGGTAGTTATACCCAATTATTATAACTGTTTAGGTATTTTTTCATAGAAAATTAGTATATTTGTGGATAATGTGTATAATAATCTTGAGTTTATTGAGTTTTCATTCACGTTTTTTTATTTTATAACATAATGTTGTCTCTAAATTATTATTTAATGTTTAATTTAGTTAACAAAACTTTTAATTTTGTTTGTTTCATATTATTTTTGGCTCCTCTAAATAAAGAAATTAGTCCACTGAAATAAAATTAAGCAAAAATAAACGTTTCATAGCCTATTTGACAACGTTCACTGGGATGAACAATCAAAGATTATTAGTAATTTGGCAATGTTCACTGGGATGAACACTCGACTTTGACCTGGTATAACATGGCTTATTTATTAAATGAGCATTGTAAATCAATCAAGTTATTAAGCATGAACACTATGCAATACGTTAAAACCACTGTCATTACTCAATTATAATAAAAAACATGTAAAGCTTGAATAAACACCTTGACACTAAAGCCAGGTCTTCGCTATGGCCGGCATTTTGGCTAAAATTAACACTTTCAGACTGTGACTAGCACATAAAAATATTTTTCTACCAAAACTTAAGTATATTTTCTAGTGAAAAAAAAAAACTTACCAGAAATTAAGACGTATGCACTCGGCATATTATTTTTTTCAATTGAATGTTCATCCCAGTGAACAAAATCAAATGAAGGGATAGAGCTCTGTGATTGGTGCGGGTGTCACCCTGTGCGTCCACGCGCACTGTGAGATCACATAGTAACGTTTGTGAATACGATCGTATAATACATGCTTGTGCGTTGGCACGCCAGTCCGATCCTATCGAAAATGAATATTCATGTTTTACTCTTAACTAATCTTTATTCGCAAAAAACTGAGAGTAATTCCCCAATTTCCAAAGTGCCAATCTTACAGTTACTCTACTTCTACGAAGGATCTGTTTAACATCATCGTATTTAAAAAACGGCTCCACTCACAGAAAGGTCTGATTTAGAATTCATGGGCAAGGCCTTTCCCCATCCTGAATACATTGGCAGGCCAAATAAAACCTTTGAAGCACATTTAGCATAATTTACGGTACTGTTAGAACAAGTCAGATGAACGGTGGGCGCCATCTTACTCAATTTATTTGGATGTCGTACTTAAGTAGCAGAATGTTAGCGAAAAATCGACAAATGAAGGGTGGTCTATCTATCGTAAGTCTCTTAACGTGGTATCCGTGAACTGCTCAAGGGTTCCATGGTAAGATAAATCTGCTCACCGATTGTTAAATTGTATGATTTGACACTGCTAAAAAGTTTTTGCTTTCAAATCAGATAGTATAAGTTACCTCATCTACCTTCCAAGTACTCTTTACTTTATTTATACAAATCGCAATCAAAATTAACACGATATCAATTTAGGCGTAGGCATTCGAAATTTTTCTGTCCTAACCGTACTTTTCTTATTGAGAGAAAAGTTTCTATCTATAATGAAAATCTCAAACTATTTTCAAAAGCATCTTAGAGACTTTTCGATAACATTTCAACAGCCTATTCTTATTATGACAGCTTTAGGCACTTCTGGAACTTAACTTTCTAACAGGGTGGAAATATTACGTAATTTTACTTGATTGTTTCTAAACTAAACAAGATATAAAAAAATTGGTTACTGATCCTGAAAGTGCTTCAACAGCTCTATTAAACGGTATCAATATAGGTTACATAATAAACTGAATCTATTCGAAAATTCAATGTTTCCAGCTTCCATTTACTTCACTTATCGTTACCACCCTGTATACCAATTTTGAAGGATCGATCGTATCATATTTGTAACAAGAATCGAGACATAAAACGATACAGTAAAAACTGCCCACCTGAAATGGGACTCTGACCGATTGCACCATTAGAATTTGAGGCTGAAGTATTGCGTGATGCTGCCTGAATGATAAAAACAGAGGGCAATATAAAAGGTTATTGCCTTTCAAAGTTCGTAGATCTCGATGTTAGGTTACATTTTGTACTAGTATTCTTGAACGTGTAAAGTTTGGTGCGGTAGAGTCTGCGAACCTGAAAGCACACTAAAGTTTATGTAAGCTTTTTTTGTTGAATTTTTTTGTTAATAAGTAGGCAGAGCAGTCTGGTCATTGTGGAAATCCTTTGCAGAATGCCTTGTCTTGGCTGAAACGAAAGGTAGATGTGATGTCCGACAAATACTATTTTAGTTTTTAGAAGGAAAGGATGATGGGCACTTTTCTATGGAATCTGGGCGTAAAACCAACAGAAATGTAACTACTACTATTTGTTAGGACTTAATATCAGACATATATTTTCATATAAATAACTACCAAAAACTCCCGGGTTTGCTTGGAAATTGACATAATGTGTAATAGTAATAGGTGCTTTATTACGCAAACAAAAAATATTATTAATTAATATACTTATCACTTATCTACTTACATTTTAAATACATTTAGTTATTTATCCATTATTATGTCCAACAGTTCAGGAGTGGGGCCAACAAATGGTTTATTTAAACCATGTTCTACATTATAAGCGTAGGACCATAGCTAGGTACCATTTAGAGAAATGACATGAACACAGTCATGTTTCAATGGGATTTCTACCAGTTAAGTTGTTGTGTTGTCACATAATCGATCACGGATCGATTATTAATCGAATTGCCAAAAAACGATTTATCGATTAACAATTCGATTAATCGATTTTGCTGATTACCATCATTACTATCATTTGATTGTTAATTCAATTCCTTATTTTTAGCAATATAATCGATTATTGCAATCGATTAATCGATTATGATTTATTCGGTATGCATACTTACTAAATCGATAGAATCGATAGTAAGATATGATACAAAAGATACAATACTCTCAATATGATCGATAAAAGCAATGTAATTGACCTAATACTATTTTTATTAATAGTGTGTATGTGAAATACTATGGAAACTTTGCATATTCAACGACCTCTATCTCCGTATCCCGGCGTATTTCAGGGTTGTTGTCATACTATGAAATGAAGTACTAGTATTAAGCTTTAATTTAGTATACTTTTTGTTTCTGTTGGTTTAACGCCCAATATGCCCATCATCCTTTTATAATAATAAATTACAACAGAAGCTTTATTTTTCACCATGGGATGGGCGCCTAATTTGGACCAGTCACGGGTATCTCGTTACTACAATCTCGTTATTTGTACGCGTGAAGAGCTACTTGTCACGCGATATCTCGAGTACTAGGTGAGAACACTCCTCACTCACCTGCACGGATTAACGTTACACGGAATTCTGGTGAACTAACTGACAGTTCTCGTATCCTTCTGCCGTCGGCACAAAGTCTATTTTTGAGTAACACCGGATGGTGGATGAACACTCAAAAATCAGACAAATCATGAAACCATAGGAAAATCAGTCTTTTGTGGATAAACTTTCGTTTGTAATGTAACATTGTTTTTTTTTATTTATTAAAAAATAAACCTTAATTGACAACACTAGGAGACAAAAGGATAAACATGTTTCGGAACATGTTGCTGATCTACTACGTGATTTTCCCAGGGATTATTTTTGCCTACAGAGTGTCAACACGAAATGTAGAATGTTGCGCGAAACACTGAGGGACAGTTCGGGACAGTTTGTGGAACATTGCTGCAACATATTGAGTTATACAAGACATTTTGTTTGTTGTGTCCTAGTGTATTCCGTGGCTTTTAATTCACTTTTTCGTAAGGAAGCTAAAACATTATGATACGTATTTCAATTTGAATCGTTTACTTTAGACTAAACACTGACTTGTATGTTATTAAACATGCTATTTAGCGGCCACTTATAGTCTCCATTATCTAGAATCTTGGCAATTACACCTGACGTATGTAGTCGCTATTCACGGTAACTTGTCGAAATTAAGATCGCTATCTACAATAGAGTTCTCACGCTAATCTCTATGCAAAACAAGTAGAAACTCCTAAACGATTGCTGTACAAAAGTGAATGAAATCGCAAAACGATTGTTTTCGAGATTGGATGTGCAAGAACGATGTGTTCACAAAAACATTGTTACAGGCTTGAATTAAGTAAAAGTATTTTACTGAAATTCGTTCAACTAAGTACTAAGTCATACGATTTACTGGATAAACTTTTGACGATTAGACTCTTGTTATGATACTAAATTCACTTCTAAAGGCTTTATCGTTTTATCTTATCACAGTTTTTGCCACAATTCTAGTAACTACTTACTTCAAAGCTTATTTGAGAACTAACTACCTACTCGCAAGACTCTTTGAAACAACTAAAAAAATGTTTTCATCATTTTTCTTCATGAGTCCACTCTTTTAAACGCAGCATTTATATCCAACGAGACGCACATTTTTCTCCATTTCAAAAGGAAAAGTTTCACAGGCTACGCTAACAATACTGCGTAGGGAGGACATCTCTGCTTAATTGACCATTTGAGTCGGCGAAAATTTTCGCTCCGCAATCATCGTTAGGTCCAATCGACTCGAAGTTTTATTAGTCCGACTGTACTGAAACACAAAATTCTTTTGGTTGGCGCTGTCGTCGATGGCACTCAAAAACAGACTTTAAACCGACGGCAGAAGGATACGAGAGCTGTCAGAATTTAGTTCTTTGGAGTTCCGCTTTACGGTTGGAGTGTAGAGTGGACATTTGCATACGATCTCTATAGAGTAATTGCAAAAATTGTGAGTTTGAGCACGGCCGGGTGGAAATAGAGGCTAAATACAAAAGACCGACTAGGCCCTTGATGTTTTGTGATAATATAATAAGGTTAGCCGAAGTAAGTTGACTCTATCTCATGACATGCCTACTTACTTTTATTACATATTTTAATTGATAACAAGCAGCTTGTATCATTAAAATGATTCAAGATTAATTAAAGAGCCAAAAGCTTTCGCAATACAATATACAATATGTATGAACTGATAAAATACGATTCTTTCCTTTGCGAACGAAAAATAAACTTAGAGCTTTGGCTACTTGATTAATTTTAAAGTTATAATGGATATTTTAAGTAGAATTTTGGATAAGTGAACTTTATGGTTGTATTTGTTTCAATATTTTTGATTATAAAATCAGGCACAAAGCTTCATGCCATTTAAAATCAAAATATAATCCAGGGGTGGCAATTGCGTTTTTGACGCGAGACAACTGCGCTAATGGGACTCGTCAACGTGAGGGTCAGCTGATGAAGTTTGTGCCTAATTAACATTTTAAATACGGTTAGTCGTCACGTGATAAATAGCAGCGACGAGTTTGTCATATCACGCAACACTCTGGTGTTTTTGTGATTGACTGTACTTAGGATTAGGTAAAGATGCTATAATGACTAGATTAAAATCACAATCTTTTCTCGCAAGTTACTGGCATTATTATGTAGAGTTCACAGAACATCAGATTATACTATGTTTCTAGCAAAATAACAGGTAATGCAAAATCATAAAGTTCATAATTATGTCATGTCATTGTCTGTACCTATTAAAGCCTTCCTGCAAGATTCGAATTAGCAACCATATCTGACGTTGTATTAACCACTAGGTCAGCAAGCTCTTTGTTTAAACTAATTAAGTTACATTCATTATATTGCCGAAAATCTAAAAAAAAAAAACATTAAATATTACTAGCTCTGCTAAGGATTTTCTCTATCTTTCACCTGAGTTACGAATCTAATTTGAAAATCCTTCCTAAGCTTGAACGAACAAGTTAAATCTGCTCTTATAGCGAGCTTAGCAAATTAAAATGTACATCCACGTCCGAGTTTAATTTCTTGTGATATTTCGTCTGCTATTTTGGATTATTTAGATTAATTCTTATTATTTTGGAACTAATTAAACGAGGCACGTTAAGTAAACTAAGCTGGCTTAGCTCGTAAGCTCTGCCCTGACCTACCGACTGAAGCTGTTAAGTGGCAAGGACTTTAGTATATATTATTTTATTTATTTGCGTAGATTAGATAGCGTATCTACCTAATTTTACTAGATCACAAACTTATTTATTTGAGCGTTATCTTTATCTATAAGCTTTGGAAAATTCTACTTTTTATCCAGAATACATCCCCAACCCGTCTGGCTAGCGTGGGGAGTGTTGGCCAAATCTTCCATTTGCTGCTAAATTAGAGAGGGTCGTGCTCCTGCAGTGGAGACAAAATGACCTGATGATGATCCAGAAATAACGGTATACAGTGTGAGTCACGTTAAAGTGTACATATGAAAATAGATGAAACTAGACCTATTTTTATCGACAAAAAAGAGGTCAAAAAAATTTTGAGATTTTTTTTAAATTTTTTGTCGATTTTTTTTTCTTCCAATTACTTATTGTAAAGAAAACGTAATAACTTTTAAACTAAGCGGTATATCCTGATAAAATAAAAACAGTAATAATGCTAAATAACAGGCGATAATAAAAAAATACATAAAATACACAAAAAAGGCCAATAAATAAAAAAAAATTATACTTTTTGAAAAAAATCTGCTAAAAAATTCGTGTTTTTTTGGTTATTTGATAAATTTCTCCAAAAAATGCCCCTATAACCGGTGATTTTTATTACTTTGTATTATTCTCTATCGTATTACCTTCGTAACACCAAAAATCGCATGTCTCTATCCCTATCACAACGTTTGCAATGATTGTTTGAACTAAGCCTCTCCGGGCGCGCCATTCAACGCTTCATTAACAACGAAACTGAAAATGGCTCTAGATTTGTAATTTTGATAAAGACAAGTTAGATTTTAAATAAAAACAAAAGATTTCGAAGTAAAATAAGCATTTTAGTTAAAATTAAAATTGTCTCTACCTGTAGCGGAGAATAATGTTGTGGCAGGCCTTTGTTCAAACGATCATAGCAAATGTTGTGATAGGGATAGAGACATGCGATTTTTGGTTTTACAAAGATAATACGATAGAGAATAATACAAAGTAATAAAAACTACCTATTATAGGGGCATTTTTTTGAGAAATTTATCAAATAACCAAAAAAATACGAATTTTTAAGCAGATTTTTTTCAAAAAGTCTCATTTTTTATTATTTGTTGGCATTTTCTGGGTATTTTATGTATTTTTTCAGTATTGCCTGTTATTTAGCATTATTACTGTTTTTATTTTATCAGGATATACCTCTTAGTTTAAAAGTTATTACGTTTTCTTTACAATAAGTAATTGGAAGAAAAAAAATTAGATAAAATTTTTAAAAAAAATCTAAAAAAAATTTTGTCCTCTTTTTTGTCGATAAAAATAGGTCTAGTTTTATCTATTTTCATATGTACACTTTAACGTGACTCACACTGTATATATTTATCATCTCTAATCTATATAAAAGCGAAAAGACTGACACACTCACTCATTACGAAATCTCACAAACTACAAGCCTCAAATTTTGCACGGAGGTAGGAGTTTCAAATTTTGCATGGCGGTTCCTTTTAGAACGTAGATGCTCACTAAGAACGGATTTTATGAAACTCCATCCCTAAGGGGGTAAAACGGGATCCACGCGTACGAAGTCGCGCGGCCGCTAGTCCTAAATATTACTAATAAACACGGTTGATCGCTGGTAAACTTCGTTCGCTTTAATTATGATAAACATTTCCTAAAAATGTGGTCCCAATACTTCCCGACGACTTTATTAGTCCCTTAAAACACAATTGTGTGTCATTAGCATATTTTCGGCACAAACGAGGCGGTAATAAAAAAGTTCACACGCTCCAGGTAATAAATTCGGCGAAAAATTTTCGGGCTGAAGTAACTGAGGCGCGTGAACATCATGATTTAATGCCGTAGTCCTGGTGTCGCGTGCGGCTCTCCTTGGACAAGGGATACGGGGACAGAAGGCTCACTTCGAACAGAACCTGCAAATAAAATAAAAAAATCATGAAAAAGTCGCCATCACATCGAAACTTTCGTTCACTATCTCCTTGGACACAGGAAAAAGGAACGGAAGGTTTAGCACGAATTTGACCTGCCTAAATCAGAAAAATAACAGACAAAAATCCGTCACATTAAAAAAAATTGTCACGAAACTGTTAAGATGTCGAAACAACTGCACTCAGGATGATTTAATGAAGGCTACTGTGACATTGTGTAGGTTTTTTGTCGACACAACAAGAAAAAAACTGCTGAGCCATTTATGTTTTGATAAGTTCTACTAGGGCATGTAGATTTATTTATTTATTTGAACACCAACAAGGTTACATTGAGATGTTAAAAGCTTATTATTATTATTTATTTAAAACTTATATGCACATAGAACGGTGTACATAAGGCGGACTTAATGCCTTTCGGACATTAAGCTTGACTCTACATGAGATCTAATAACTTTTGGATAGTGCGATATGACTTCTATCTATGAAAATACTCGTATCTTATAACTAAACTGGCTAATCAATCTATGTACCTACTATTTTTGAGATTCATTTGTACTGAATAGACTTACTCTCCCTTCCTGCATTATAGAACAGTTTTATGCAAATAAGGTATAATTTCGGGGTTAAACGACTACTTGCTGATATTTGGGATAAAATATTACGTGTCACAGCAAATGTCACGGTCTAGTAGCAGGAATTCCGAACTTTAACTTATCAGATTTCTCCTTGAGCTTCATTTACATAGTGCAGTGTTTACGTTAAATGTTCTGTAGGAAAATATATTTTTAATACGAAGACCAAAGCCGTGATACTTATAATCGCTCCATTCATAATTTTCAGCCATATGATGTCCACTGCTGAACACACGTCATATCCGCGTATGAAGCGAGACTAATACCCATTTTCAGCATATATCCCTAATTTTTAAGTGACCCCTATGAAAACAAACTGCCTGTTATGTGTTACCTTAGGGGTCACTTAAAGATTAAGGATTGATGGTGAAAACGGGCATAAGGCTGAGTTGCATCACCTAACTTAGACCGTGACTAATGATAACCGGTGTTTTTTGTATGGAGTTTGACAGATTTTTGACGTTTGTCAAAGTTAAAGTAAGATGGTGCAACCCAGCCTAATTAAGACAAAATTAAACTCAATAATAATTCAATCCTCTCATTGGTTTGAGTATTAAAATTCGACCAATCATAAATAGTAGCTTTATGAGCTTAAAATAAATAATTAATTATAAAGTCTGAAGTATGAATGACTGGAGTTTCAATTCAAACTTATATTCATTTCCCTGTGTAAAACTTATTTATTTGACAATGTAGAATATCTCAGAAGATATTACGTAAACTACTGCTTGTATTAATAACTATGGTAGTTATTGTGGCAGAATTACTATCTAACGATTTCACCATGAGGACTTTGCAATTATTGTTTGATCGACCCTCCCTTTCCGTATTTACTTTTTCACCGTGGTAATTATCAGAAAACAATTGTACAGCACGTAATACGTTTTCCCAAGCACTTTCACTACCAGCATTAGTACAGCGAGACGTAACAAAAAAACTGTGTAATGGTATGTTGCAATCCGATAATATAACTTTGTTTCTAATCGGTAAAAGTGTTCACTTCTGGATGATATGCTGTAAAGTGATTTCTGCATAAAACAACGACTTGCTTCACTTCAAATTATTTTTGTATAATTATTTTTTTATGATATTGACAAACATGAAGGCTTACTAATAATAAATATTGTAACTATCCAAGTATTTTTAATTTATTTAGTTAGAATTGAAAGAAAGAAGATAAAGAAAGTTATGAAAATCTAAAAATAAACCTATAAGTAGTAACTTGGGAAATACAGTGGCCAAATAAAACACCGGAGTCACAGTTCTGTGATATTGCGAGGGAAATATTATTCTTTGTCTCTAAAAAATTAGTTACCAATGCTACCACTCTTCCTGAAAACTGGAGCTTATAATTGAATGGCACGGCATGTCACAAAACTTTTAAAATACGCGATCCAATTGCGTTTACCAAACGGATGGGTAAGTTTGAAATAAAGGCAACGTTTTGTAATCCGTTACAATAAATCAGTTAAAAAATTAAGTTACGAATAACACGCAGAAAAAGTGCGGAATTTCCTAAAACCGCGCAGTTAACCTGTCCGCGTTTGCAAGTTTTCGGTAATTAATCAAACGAAAACCAATACGAAGTTGAGCACGAACGTGTTAAGTACACGGAAAGTGTATTTTTGATTTCAATTAAAAGTTTGGGACTTTGAACAACTTGAACAAATACACAAACTTTAATGCCAGTCATTTACAGTTCGCTAAAACTGAATGCTTTAAAAACAGACATTGCGTATGAAAATGAGGAAATATTCCTACAATTTTAATATTCCATAAATAAATTAAGCAACTCTGGGTTGCACTAATATATGGGTATTTCTCCAAGGACAGGATCCAAATTGTTGTTCAGTTATTCGCCTAATTCCTAACGAAGTTTTCGTATAAATTCGGCAAAAGTTCCCGCAACTAATAATGGAAAAGAGCTCCTGGAAACAGGGACATGCTTAGGAAGTTTTTGAACACAGTATTCAATTTCCTTTCATGGCTTTCGTATACTTAGTAAATCTTTTTTTCAATCTCTAGCGTGAAACGCGCTTTTTGTGGAAAAAATACTTTTATGAATTTTACTATAAATCAAATTTATTTCTTCATAAGAAATAAATAGTCAATATTTCTTAACAGTTAGGTACAATGTCCTCACATCCATAACATTAATAATACAGCAGCATGAATATGTTTCAGTCTATAATGAGATAATAATGTTATACGATACATTATGTAAGACCACGCGTGTTTTTTTCCTTTCAATCTCTGCGTGAGAGTCCCAGCGCGGGCGCATCAAACAGGTTCGACGAAGTTCATTCGTTCGCCCCATTCATCAAAGGCCGTTGACTGACGCGAGGCCGCGTCATGTTGGCCACACTGCCGCCATCTTGCAATATGGCAGCACTGCGTCAGTTGACGCAAACGCACCAACTTCGGAGCGCAGCCGTTGTTTACGCGAACGTTACGTTAGTTATGTTTTGAAGTTCGTGTGTGCGTTCGATGTTCAAAACTTTATTACAAACTTTTTATCAATGGATCGGACTAGTTTTTTCGAGTGTAACGCCAAAAATCGATTTGATTCAGTCGGTTTGTGTCCCAAAAGTGTGTTATAAAATTGGCGGAACGAAACAGTGAAAGTGTGGTTATGTTGACAGTTAATTTATTGCTTTCGGAGACAGTGTATCCTATTGAACGATGATTTGAATAAGGTGATTGGATATACGAAGTGCAGTGCAGTGTTATTTATAAATAGTGCAGCCAGGTGTTGTTTAGCCTGGTATATATCGGGTTGGAAGCTCGCAGTGCTCGGTCTTTGATTGAGACCTTCAGCTGTTTATGGCCAACAGACGTTAGACAGGACCAGTCTGTTTCTAAGAGCTTTAGCAGCTGTTCGGTTTCATTAACGTTTTGAAGGTTGCTACGCTAGTTCGACGGCATCATACGAGCCAATGCCGCAAATGTAATTCGTGATATGGGATCACGATTTATGTTTGTGACACTCGTTACAATTTAACGAATGATTTATTTGGCAATGAAGATATTTCGTGAAGCAAACATACACCATATTTTATACATACTTAGGTATATAAAGCCCAAATCGTGCGAGCGAATTTTGTGAAACTGTATGAAACTAAGGACTTTTTTCATAAGGATAGTAATAAAAAATAACTAACAGATACTAATGCACGGTTCACAGGACAGATCAGACTATATTTTTATATTTTTATTTCAAAATAGCATAAATTATTACAAAATGGCTACCTTTTAGCTCTGCACGGTTATTCCTACCGGAAAATGGCAAAATTATTGTTAATATTATCAGTTATAAACAATTAAGTAAAGTCCCTGCGTCACGCGTCATAGCAGGTAATTTAATATTATTTTAATATCGATAGATATGTGAAAGTGCCTATTTTACTTGGACCAAGTTTAGTGATGTCATTACCACCATTTTCTCGCAAAATCAAAACCTTTTCGTCTCTAAATGTAAAAGAAATATTAATAAAGTACCGATTGACATTATTGAAGCGAAACAAATTCGTCTGCGACATTCCAATCCAATTTCCTAACATGTTGAGGTATTTACGATTTGATAAATCTCGACTCCCCACAGCAAATGTTCAATTTGTATAAATCTCTTTTTACCAAGAAAACAAAAAACAATAGAAAAGCAAAACAAAATCTAATCTATGAATCTGAGATTAAATCCAAAGCTAGTCAAGCTTATGAAAAACCCAAAGATATATCTTCAGAATTTATTTGTCTGTACGATATCCCAGACAAGGATAAAATACAGTTGCCTGAAGACAAATACCTTAAAGGTAATGAAAATCGGACATATCCTTGACCTTCAAAGTTTGCAAACTTTGCCTTCTTTGTAGGTATTTGAGGAAACATCTAATCATCAATCTCCCAAACATCTTAATAAAGAAGACCATATTTCTGTGTCCAAACACGACATCCGACGAAGCATTTATTCGCGAACTGTCTCTCGGAAGAGCAATAATTCTACCCCTTATCGAATCTAGGTTGACGGGTCAGTAGGAGAATTTGCATTTTATAAGAGCCGTTGTGGAGCTACGAGGAGCAGGCTCATTATAGAACTAAAGAGACAACAGGCTTGTTCAAGAGGCGTCTCGCTTGCAAAGTTTCGAGAGCGGTGTTGAACTCTGATTCAGGTGCACGGATCAAGTGCAGTTTCATTATGAAGCGCGTCCTATTTTTCTTTATTTATCCATCGTAAGCCTAGGCGCAGACCACCGAGTTTTAGTTGGCCGATAGTTGGGTCTGACTGTTAAGAAGTATGGAGTGGAGATGTATGAAAGTGCACCGATTGATTCTTCGTACAAATCAAAATCGGACTTTTAAAAATTACTTGTTAGGCTTACGAGTTGACGCAGTTGTCTGACATGGCTCAATCGGATGTGCCCTGCAAGCACGAACCCCTTTCTTTTCTGACAATCTAACAGATTTATGCCTGAAATGTGCTTGGTGAAGTGCAAAAATGCAAAGTCTTTAATACTTTTCAGTCTCACATGGAAAGAACTGCTCCCAGAACCTCCGAATTATGAAAGTTTATACCTACATCAAAAGTCAAAACACGTTTTTATCCCAAAGTAACTAATCCTCAAGTATATATTTAACTGAAACCAATTATTGCAAGCAAAATCCAAGATAGCATTGAAGTTAAAGACCTTATTTTCCTTAGTAAAAGTGTTAATCGATAAGTTGTTTGGGCTCACTGATCATGAAACCTTAATTAGCACTGAACTTACTACATCGGAAACACATTCCAAAGAAAAGTAGTAACCCAAACTGAATCACCAGAGCTATCACAGCATGATTGGATATTTACCATTCCGTCCCAACGGAAGCGAAACCGCGAATTTAAGCACTTCCAAAAACTTTCCACGGAATTAGAATTTGATAGCCCAAGAATCGACAAGACAAATTAGTGATTGTCAGGGAAACGGGATTTGTATGGCGATGAGAGTTTGATGACACTTAACCGGCAGTAAAATATCTATCTTTAATGATATTCGTTTAAAGCTGGTCTATAAATAAAACTCGATTATCTATATTACCTACCTACCAGGTTCAGTGCTCATAATGTTCTAGCTTTTAAGTTCATAATGGAACCAATAAATGATTGAGTATACTTGCATAGTTTACTAACTCATCTATCAATTGAGTGTTTGGTAGCTACATGGGTTATTATTACGTAGAACGTAGGTATAAAAGGATTATTCACAACGTTTCCCTAAGTAAGAAAAATGATACAAGATTTCGGATTTTTAGAATCCCTCCGCAATTTCCGTTGGTTTAAAATTATCTATCTATTGCCATATTTTATAAAAATGCGGTTCAACGCGTGCAAAGTCGTGAGCATCAGGTAGTTTATTTATATCATCAAGCTTATCTTAAGAACCAGTTTTACGAAGTGTTTTAATAGTGAGCTGTTTAAATTAGTCGGTTAATCGCCGCGATTCTGTTAAACATACCTTAAGGCTAGAATATTATATTTTATCTATCTAATAAGACTTCATCCACAGACCAATCATGTAACGATTTATCTTGACAATATCGACAATATTTTATTTTCCCCCATTAGGGGGAAGCCTGTCGTGCATGATGGGAAATGTTATTTGTAAGTGAAATAAACTTACTGAATACAAGATTCTGGGAAAACCTTCATTAGCTAGCAGCTTTAAATGAAATTATAATAAAAACACTACCCGTGGACCGACGATCTGGTGAAGGTCACTGGAAGAACTTGGATGCGGGAAGCGCAGGACCGGTCGCTATATAAATCCTTTGTCTAGCAGTGGATGTCATTTGGCTGAAACGAAATGATGAAACTCAAAATACTTTACGATGCTATAAATATTAAATTAATCTGATAAGTTCAAAATAGACCATAACTATTTTATAATAGTACCGTTTTAATTATTGTAAATGATACTAACTTATCGTAAACCTACTCATAGACAAACAGAAATACAAACACGACACTGCTTTATCGTTCAAAAAATTCAATTCAAAATAATTTAAATCATTAAAAGTGTCGTTAAAAGATCAAGTTATCTAGGACAGTGGACGTATCGCGTGACCGTATACAATGGTGCTTTTGTTGGTGGTTATCTACAGAGCTTCCTTTCATGCGTTCAACAGAGTAATAAAAAGTAATTGAATAGATAGTGTGCAGTCTGCAGACAGATTTGATAATCCGTCTTTTAATCGATCATTCGATGATGATACTATTAAGTAACTGTTATTTAAGAAAAACTGGCTTAAATCCAGATCAATGGACACTCTGTTATAACTATAAATAGCAAAAATTTGATGCTAGAAATCGTCTACACATATAAGATTTTAAGCTTTCGCGTTCCATTTCAACTAAAATAATACAGTAAGACGCGGGTCTTAACGCGACGTTCTTTAATGAGTTACATTATGTACTCCTTATTAATAAATGTCGCGTTAAGACCCGTGTCTTACTATTTCAATCGCCTACACAGTTCCTCATACATAATATCAAACTTTTTGAAATAAATTCTTCCTCTTCAATTGAATTTGTATAATACTAATCAAGCGAACGGCCGCGATTTTGCAGCATCTAAATTGAGTACCAATAGTATTTCTCTTCTTTTGGAGTTTTTAGTGCGAAAATTCTCCAAAAATGTGAAAAATATATTCATTGGAATCCTTTACCGTAAAGTTCCCTCACTTTTCATAAACATATTTCGTAAAACTTCCAAGTTTGAACACGCATCACCTTTCAGCATTTACGAGAGACTAGGGTCCACAAATATTATTATCGTTCACCACGCATATCTGGGAACAAAACATCGGAAACCGTCGGGGACGCCCCATTTGAGCGTGCACCTGCTACCTGACCCAAGAATTTGAGGGACAAAGAAATTTGTGAATGAATTTTTTTTTACGCATGATCTTTCTTCTTTGTCTTTATTACGAAGAACGCTTCACTATGTTTAAGTGCTATCCGGTCTTAATTTTTTTAATAAGGTAACTATTTTTAAAGGTGTAGATTGCATCTTGTAAGTTGATCTTTCATAGAATATTTAAGAATCTTTAGATCTTTTAACGCAACTTTTTCAAAGATTTTTTTTAAACATAGGTTGTGGGGCTACTTTAAATCGTGTCATATTTAAATTATACAATAAATTATAAGAAAATTCGGCAAATTTTGCATTAACTAGCTTGGTTCTAATTTTGCAGTAACTGATACGTATTTAAATTGAAAGAATAGAAAGCGTTCGTGAAATGTTATTTCTAATACTGGCTCAAACGTCTTTTCTCATTCTCGTATTTTTCGAAGTTTTCTAGGAGCTATTTTCTACTGAATAACTTTTGTAATTAATTTTTACCCCACTCTATACACGTCTTTTTTTTGTTTCTTTTTTAACATAATATAGGTTGGTTAGTTGGTTTTTAAAACATAAAGTGTTCTGGCAACCCTATGATCAGTCCTTTGAGAACATAACCCGACTTCAACAGGATAAACACAAGAGCGCACTTTGTAAGCGGAGTTCTTTTAAATAGAGAATATTGCTTGCAGGGTTTTATCTTTGCACAATTTATAATATGCGCTGTTGAAAGAGTGAGAATCTATCTCAATGATATTTTTGAAATCGTAACGTGATATCTCTGCGTAAATTCTCTGAGTTATTTACAACCTCTGCTCTAATTGATACTAAGTACTAAATTTCTTCCTAATTGTATTATTTACTAATAAGTACAATCGTAAAAACTTAACAAAAAACCTTCTTTTTTGTTAATTTTCTGTGCAGTGTGGTTTTTGAAAGTACCTACCTAGTTACCTACTTCTATAGTGTGCCAATCTAGGAACTAATTTAATTTCCAACTGAAATCTTAAAACCATTCCTGATAGCTTCGATCAACAGCCTGATAGATAACACTATTTACCGGTTAAGTATTTAGTTAGTGTCACGTTTTAAGCACCTATAAATAGCTACGATAATATGTCAAAATCACAGTAATTTGGTTCGGTTGCCAACCCGGTTAACAATGGTTAAATACGGCCAGGAAAGCGTGACCATCCACAATGAAATCCGCGTGTGGAAATGTTTTGTATGTTAATTTGAAATGTCATCGATAATTCTAAGTGGATTACTAGTTCAAAATTTCAATGGCTAATTTAAGCCCAGCCACGTAGACGCATGTCGTAAATTTCCATGGAAATGTCACGTCACGTTCACGTGGTGCACTAACATCAGCTAAGTATGTTTCAAAGGCTTTAAAGAATGTACGAGTATCCCTAAGAGACTGCAATGTTCTACTACTTGACTTATTCCTCCCCTGGGCACGCTCCTAGGACCTAACCGCAGACTGCTGCCAGAAACTTTAGGAATATCTTCTCTTCATCATCTTGGAAATAAAAACTAGATATCGATATGGCTAATTGAATTGCCAAATTGAAGTGGCAGTAGGCATATCTCTCGTTGAACTGACACCTTTTGGGAAAGAAAGGTTCTCGAGCACGTTGAACTAACTCTGACATCCTTTGGGAAAGAAAGGTTCCCGAGAAGGAAACCACAGATTTGAAGACGCAGAGTGGATAGACGTCCCACCCAGTGGACCAAATGACCTGGATGAAGCTTGGAGGCCGCTAGATGCAAAGGGCCTAGACTAGAGCCACTTGCTGTGACGTTCTATGTGAGAAGTCTGTATCCAATGTACTTCTAAAGGCTTATGATGATGATCCTTGTAAAATTCCAAAGCGGCAATGATCTGCAACAGTTTCCATAAGTTGCATTTGAACCCTAGTGATGTATTTATGACTGACGTGCGTAGCTATGACAAATTGCCCTCTTAATATGGCATGAATGCTTTTAATAACTACAATTTATGAAGATAAGACGACCATAATTTAGTCCGGGCAAGTTGCAATTAAACTAGTTAAAAGGAGCTAACAAAACAGAAATACAAGTGTTTTTGGAATGATGGATGCTGTAGAAAATCGATATACTTTTTTTAATTGCCGTTTTTCCAAAAGTTACCTATGAAAACAATAAAAATGTGAATGTAGACAACATTGTTGACTTAACTAACCTTCACACGACACTATTCAAAACACTGTAACACTATTTTAATTCAATGCATTTTGTTCGTATCAATTCGTAATTGTATTAACTTTTATTATAAATCGCAAAGGAAAAAAATACTTGCGTGCAAACAGCGATATAGTGACATGCATGCAAAATTTTATCGGTACAAACGTAATGATACTTTTATTATTTACTATTATTTCTAAACGTATCAGTAAATCTGACGTAACACAATACTAATTATTGTAAAAGCCGATATAAAACTGAAAAAGAGATTTTAAACAATTTTTTACGACTTTCACCTAAAAGGAGTTGATTCAACGTTACCACCTACTTGATAAAGAGAAGATCTCAAAAGAATGATGATTATTCAAACAATCAATAAATTAGAGATCAATTAATTTGTGAAACGAATTGTAAAGAAGTGACATTACTGGTCAATACAAGGTGCTGAAAAAAGCTCAATGATTTAAACTGTTCTGTAATATTTTGATTACAACTCAGTCAAGATTTTCAGCCAACTGCACTAGCAACACTCAAACCGCTAAGTTTACACTTAAAAGCTGCCTTCAAGTGTAAAATTTGCAGTTTAACTTTATGTTTAAGTTTGAGCAATCATTTATATTGCTTGAAGTGGTCCAAGAGTTGACTACATCAAACTTACAGGAAGTTGTACAGTACAATGAAAATACAAAATTGGAATTCGAGCTTGCACTGCGCTTTGGAGGGCTACTCTAAAACTCTATTTATGTAGTTTCGGCTCCATCTGTCTCTGACACTCATGCTAGAATCTTGCTTTGCGTGAGAGAGATGGCAACATTCGAAACTTCGGATAACGTTGTCGGAGTAACCCCGCTGAAGTTGCTTGGTAAACGACAATATTGTATGGAACATTGCATTCCGAGTATTTTTAATGATGTTGACTCTCCTGAATAAATAAAGGACCGAGAAAGGATTATTCCGGAAAGTTTTGTTCTAGAAGCAAATTTCTGCATTGTCGCTGAAAGTAATTATTGGTACTTTATTCTGTTTAAATTCCATCATTCTAAACATAGCAAATTCTTTCTTCAACTAAAATTACCTAGTTTTAATTAGGTTTTGCGTTGACTTTTCTTTACTCCTACCAACCCATGTGTGGTCAGTTGGCGTTGGAATTTTTTGGTCTTATTTGTCCAGTTTCTCCTTAGGTTTCTCAGTAGGTTTATTAATTTTCCACCACGAAATAAACAATAAACGAAAGGATTTCATAGTTTCGCAATAAAACTGCAAACCGCCTCAAAAATCACGTTAAATTAAAAAGTAACAGGCGTGTGGGCGCGAAATCCCGCGGATGTGAAATTGGACTCCCTGAATTTCGAGATTGTTTCAGTTTCAGCAAATGGCTTTGGCGCAAAATCCTGGCGTTGTATGTAGGCTGACTGTGTGCCATGCGAATTCCTTTTTTCTACGATTTTTATTCGTTCCGGTAAGCCACTGTTTTGCGGGTTTTGCGTTCAACACAAACAAGCTAACTTTAGATAACAAAGCAAAATTTCCAATGCATCAAATACTGACATTTCTCTCCCATTGATAACACCTTATCATCATTATTAATCATCATGGGCAATTAGACTCCACTGTTGCACGACTCTGCACGACCAGAGGGTCTCTAGCTTACCATACTCGTATATGGAGCATTTGGCCACTCTTCACGCTAGCCAGAAGGGTTGGAGAGGCCTGAGGTGGAATTGTGTAAAGCAATCTTAATCATTTGACAGTTCATAAGGGGGCGTCCATTAATTACGTGAGACTTTTAGGGGGGGGAGGGGGTCCAGAAAAACCTTACTTAATCTCACGTGGGGGATAGGGGGGGGGTCGAGAAATATCACGTAATTTTTTTCCACAACAAACAGACCTTTGTGAACACAGGCCCAGTTATTAGATCCGCAGTTTGCTACCAATGCTTAAATATTAACAAAATGTAAACTAATAGTTAAAAATTGTACTAAAAGTTAATTTTTTGTTTTATAAAATCGAATATTTTCGAAGCATGGATTGTCTCATTAACATTGCAAATAGGCATTTTAGAAAATCTCACGTGAGATTAGGGGGTGGGGGAGGGGGTCTTGCAAAATCTCATGAAATCTCACCAAGGGGGGCGGGGTGGTTAAAAAATAGCCAAAATTGTCTCACGTAATTAATGGACGCCCCCTAACGTACGATAAAGTCAGTTAAACAAAGCGGTTGACAGAATAATCGTACGTTATGAACTGTCAAATGATTACGATTGCTTTACACAATTCCACCTCAGATGTTCTTATTATATTTTTCGTATAGTACCTTTTATGACATCCGGGCTAAAAACACCTAGATTTATTATGTACCAGAAGTTCTATAGTAAGTAAATAAACTAGAGAAGCATAGGTAATATACCATCCAAGTAGTGCACAAATATTCCAAGAATGTTGAACATGGTACGAGTATTACATAACATAAACGCGTTTCTTATGTATTTCATGAGTGTAACACCAAACCGACATTGTCTAATAATTTAGCCAATTGATCGATCGGAGCGCAAGTCACTGTGACGCTTGGTCTAGGGCTGCCACTTGCAAGTTATGAAATCCGTATTTATAAAAAAATGCAAAATACAAACAAATATGAGCTGAAGGTCAGTACAGTTACAGATGCAGGTCAACTGGCACTAAATTTCTAGCTACTCACTTTAATTACTTGATGCAAACTAGTTCTCAAATGTACAACGTTTTGTACATTACCATAACGGTTCCGTTTGTGATTCCAAATGTATCCGTCACGGAATGAGGCTATTAAATCTCCTAATTATTGTAATTAGTAAACTATACGTTCTTGTGGTACGCATTTCCTCTAGAGTGATAAGTGAGTTGCTAATGCCCGGCGTCCATTTTGCAATATGCATTGATAAACCCAAAACAATACTTTAAAAGCTCCAATAAACTATCGCTGTGGGCACTGACACTACGCACGCACGCAACTTATTTGTTTTTCGTTTTCTAAAACAATTAATATTTTATAGGCCGCTGATTGAGAAGCAATTAGCTTAAACATGAACCTATCATTCAAGTAATTAATATTGTATTTAAAATGAATGATTGTTTTTCAAATTCATTAATCTTTCATTTAGAAACTAATCTTAAATATTTATTGATGATTTTCAGTCTACCTCGGCTCATTTCTATTTAATCGCTAGTTTTCTTTAACCTGTAATTTTGTTGATAGAATCAATCTACTCTAGCACCGTAAATTGATCTCGACTTTCCTGAAGAACGCTTCGTTCAAAGCTGTCTACAAACTTTTCAATCAAGTGCCCTATAATTAAAATGGTTGCAGATTTAAATAAAATAACATTATCAGAAGCTATTTTTGATCAAATTTACGGTTTCAATGTATTCGTCTAATTGATATTTTATTAGTTTCCTAACGCTTTAATTAACAGTAAAATAGGTGTAAACAGCAATTAAATACTAAATGAATATGATGAAATATTACATATACGAGTAAAACTCTGTCGGTTAATTAATAAATAATTGCGTGTCAATTTGACGATTAATAAATAAAAATAGGTAACAAAATTATAACATTTTAGTAAAAAAATGATATCTATCTTACAGGGCAGATATGTACTCAAGTAACATCAAGTGCGAAGTTGCCTTGTTCTGTATGTAGAAAAAATAATTTTAATTTTATCTTTCTCAAAAATGCAACTCAAAAAAACTGTTTTTATTTGAGTTCCAGCCCTAATATCGGTGCGCTCATACATCAAGCGTGAACAGCCGGACGATTGTATGGCGAGCGTTGGCGCGACCAATCGCACGCCCTGACACCACGCCAATCCGCCAACAAATAAAAAAGCGTGGGTTTTATTGGAAACTAGCTTTTGCCCGCGGCTTCGCTCGCGTTAAAAAGTATTCCGATCAGTTTAAAATTGACAAAGTTTCATACAAACTTTCATCCCCTATTTTATCTCCTTGGGGGTAGAATTGATCAAAATCCTTTCTTTGAGGATGCCTATGTCTTAACATCTACCTGCATGCCAAATTTCAGCCCAATCCGTCCGTCCGTCCGGCCTGTGCGGCGTTGATAGATCACTATATCAGTCAGTCACCATTGAGATAGGTACTCGATATTGGGACAGTCTTTTCCCATCACATTTCCAACTTTCCTCGTTTTCGTAGGAAAATCGTTTATCCTTCTGTGTTGACCTTATTTACCAAACAAAGAATGAAGTTATTGAATGGTCCGTTCAATAAGCTAGTTGAACTATTAATTATTTAAAACTCTTTTCAAATGTCACTTATCAGCAATCAGCATAATAATATGAATATAATCAGTAAAATTAATCGTCCCCTTTTATTAATTTCTAAGTATTTTTCATTACCCTTGGTGGCGCAAGCCATCAAGTAATTAAGTATTATCTATACAAACGACGTCATATTAAGCTATACACTATGTATAACATCCTAACATTCTTTAATATGCTATGTACTTTCAATAGGTGATTTTACTACAAATTGTAAAATCTGATGTGCTAGCTGACTAATCAGTAGAATCATTTTCCCGCTATATCTTTTTCAGAGGTTCGAGTATGCCTTTTGAACTAAAAATCTCTTATCTTGGACTATTATTCGTCGCACTAAGTATATGCACGTAGGTACATTTTAGCCTTTAAAACCTTGCCTTTAGCTGAGAAGGCAATAATCATAATCGTTCAAGCAATTTGATTTTGATTAATACTTCGAGTCGACCAATACTAAATTATAGCATTTCTAATTTAAACTTACTGGTTATTAAAATTATCCGAATTAGATCGTTATGCTTTAAAGTAATTATGTTCGTCATAATACCGGTGCAAGGTGATCGACTAAAGCGCATGGGGCCACTTCGTGCGTGCTGTGATTAATATTGATCGGTTTTATGATGTTAAAAATGTACCTAATTCATCTAAGAGATTTTTCATTAATGAGTAGTTTCGTTATTTAAGCCAGGGAGCGAACTTACTGGACTTAGTAGGACTAGGGCTGATTATGTGTTTAACAAAATATAACGGCTATTAGAGAAAACCTTGCGTTTTTTTTTACAAATTGACTGAAATAGTTACGCAAGAAACTCACACTATACCTAATCCGCACACAGTATATATCTAATAAGCACGAAATCGCACACACGAATTCGTCCTCAATACTTTATTACGCTACGTCACAACAAACAAATCTGTGATGCCGTGCGTACTCCAAACAGTCGTATCAGATAAGTTATCAAATCAAAACGATTGTGCAAACGAGATCAGTACTGATGCTGACGCACCGTTGAGCACGACCGGGCACTGCGAGCTTGTACCGAAGCCCTACCAACTAACCTCACCATAACACCAGCCCGCATTCAACGCAGCGACACCGCTATGAGTGAACGTCGGAGACTCACGTAACTATCGTTCGAGTGAATAGAGTGCGCGCAGTCGAGTGACGTGCAATGCCCAGGGCCCGAGCCCCCCTACCCCTCGCAGGGCTATGGAGACCCTCCTCGACAAGTTCAAGAGGGAGCAAGGAGGGCTGCGACGCTCCCGGTCGGTCCGCGCCTCGCTGCGACTGATCGGCAACCGCTGGCGGACCACCAAGGACGAGGAACCTGCGGACGACATTGACAAGATAAAGCGGAACACCGTTGTCTTCGCCACACAGATCTGGAGTGACAAGGAGTACGACGCGTACAAAGGCCTCGACGGCACCTACAAGGCCACCACGCCAGCCATGGCCAGGAAAAAGCCGGAGGTGAAGCAGCGGAGGAAGAGCGGTGACATCGATCTGAATCTGAAGCCGCAGCGTCCGAAAAAAGTGGAAAAGTCAAAGTTCAGTGATTTGTTTACTAATAAGAAGCAGAAATCTAAGGAGTTTTTGGTGCCGGAGAAGATTCCGCCGAAAGCGGCCGCGCTTCTGCATATCCATAGTCCGGATAAGGGGAAGAAGAAGTTGAAGGGGATCGGGAAGTCGGAGTCGGCGAAATCTGTGACTGATATCGTGGGGCATAGACGGATTAGGAGGGGTTCGGAGGGGGACACGTGCCCCCACCAGCCGAGGGGGTGCGTGAACCCGGCCTTCGTGTACAGCACGCCGCCCAAGGAAAGGAAGTTGCCGATGTCCCCGTCAGCATACCTCAGTACGTATACCAAGTTATTCACACGCACCGCACGCATGCGCGTAAATACTTACACTACAACAATTACAGCTACAATTAAAATGGAATTATGGTTTCTTTGCATTGTGTAACCGTTTTTTTCACAGAATGTTTGATGAGTTTTTTATTACTACTACTATGAAGTTACATTTTGATTGCTATCCTGCCTACATACATTTTCATTACTTTGAAACTAGAGGTTCAATTTAACAAAAAAAAAGTATTTAAACAAACTAGAAACTACTAATACCAATATCCATATACCTAATGCCAAAAATTCAGAACATTATGCACACGAGTTTTACCTAAACAAATAATAAGTAGTATAAAACAAACTTCTCGAGTAAATAAAATTATCACACATCAAATTAGAAAACATCAAAAGATAAACGAATTGCACGACAGAAGCCAGTGCTGACAGGCTCAAGTGATCAAGTGTAGTTTTCTTCGATAAATTCATTCAGTTTTTTGCAAACAAAACAAAAGGTGTCATCATAAAAAATCATCAAAACCTCCGTGATTTAGTGTTTAGGTCTCTTCATTTGGAAGTCCTAGGTTCGATTACCGGATAGTATCCGAAACCGGAAAAACCACTGTCTAATTCGAGTTTCTTTATAACATCACTGCACCGTGTTTAAAATAAAGAAATGTGATATCATGCTTTACACAGCTACCCTTGGTTGTACTGTGGTTGTACCTACTAGATACCCACTGAAAATCAGTGTCTTGGCAGTAACAAACATGTCAAGAGAACGTCAAGAGATGATACAGTCCTCTCAACTTAAGCTGAGAATTGCATTTGTGTGAGTGATCGCCAAAAGTACCGTTAGTAAAACACATACAAATAAAAATATTTTTTTATTAAAAGGAAGTATATAAAACACTTGCTACCAATTGGGCCGATGTAACGACACTTGACACATCCTTTTAAATAAATAAAAACAGGTCCTCGCTCAGCATATGCCAAGGCACGAAGTACCTCGACGCTGATATTCTGCGAGCACCGTTTATAGAGAGGGCGTCCAGCCAGCCTTACAAAATACAACAAAAAGACAAACTTTATAAAATTACAAAATAAAAACAGACTAAAAACTTTTCGTTCACACCTTTAAAATACGTATTCAATTTGCATAAAATTTCTTTCACTTGGCTGCTTAATGGATTTCGTACAGGAAATTCACTTACAGTAGGAGCCATTTCACTAATATTTGGAACACAATTACATAAAATTACACGTATCTGCTACCAGTACCGGGGGTGAAGTGAAGTATGTGAGCGACAAGGAAGCGGTGCGTGGCGGACGCGCCGCGCTTCAGGCCGCTTGCTATAATAAACCATGCGCGGGACGCGCCACGCTTCAAGCCGATTGCCACTCTAAACTATCGGTGTGCACTCACACAAATGCAATTCTCAGCTTAAGTTGAGAGGACTGTACTGAGTGAAAGAAAAATAAAAAAAGAAGGAAAGAGTGGGTGACCTTTTTGACAACATTTTTGTTTTTCTCTGTTGATGAATATGTTTGTG
The DNA here is from genome assembly GCF_004193835.3 of Ostrinia furnacalis. Taxonomy (NCBI): domain Eukaryota; kingdom Metazoa; phylum Arthropoda; class Insecta; order Lepidoptera; family Crambidae; genus Ostrinia; species Ostrinia furnacalis. Next base: position 222,151 of record NW_021133372.1, read on the forward strand.
TTTTTTTAGTTGTCAAATAAAGATTTTTACTTTCTTTCTTCTTACTAGGTCAAACCGTAGAAGAACAACATCCAGGTATTTAATTTCTAACTCGTAGATGTTATTTACGAGATTCCTAATTTGTTATAATAAAAACACTATAACACACTATTCCGCCTCCATTTTTGCCATCTCATTGGCATAACATAACACCTTATGTAGATTAGCCTCCTTTCTATGGGTCACTATGATATGATTTACTATTTCTTGTTTTTATGGTTACATAAAGGTGGTCAAGCCAGCAGTTGTTTACTTTCAACAATGCAATATTCTACTGCGACATAAACTTTAAGAGACATGTTTAAACTGCTGCAACAATGCCCAATAGAAATATGTGCCTATAACGTTTCTATTTCATTTTTATGCTTTTCAAATAAAATACGTTCATTAGTTACTGTTCCTGTTACTACAGTTATTTTTCAACGTTGTCTATTGAATCAAAATTTTCAATAACTAATAGAAATAGATGAGTCTCAATTTGTCAAATTCATTATTAAAATGTTGATTGATAGATCGCCTTTATAGATTGATTCAAAGTTCTTGATCTTATTATCTTTTATCTACGATTCTACTTCCTAGAGGCAGGACATTGTTATTTCTAAACCAAACTCTTTGTACCTACCTATGACTAGTTGTCGCTTTCTTCTTTTAGGCCATAATATTTACTGCGAATAGGCTTTTAAAAGGCGTTTTTACTCTCTCTTTTTCTCCAATAGAGTTAACTATTTAACTTTGAAATCAAAGAGTCAACAAAGATAGTGATATTCGTAGATCTAAAGTACACACATTTGCGTCCTTAACACTGAAAATCACAGTGCTTTTATTAATATGATTCATTAAGAGATGTATTGTTTTATCAATCTCGTATCTGTCAACTACTTACCTATGAATCAACTTTCGTATCACTACAAATCAATCGAATTCGTCATTTGTCATATCGTCTATATCTCTTCAGCTTAGACAGCTAACAGCTCATCACTTGTCTTAATAAGGCTGGGTTGCACCATCTTACTTTAACTTTGACAAGCGTCAAAAATCTGTCAAACTTCATACAAAAATACCGGTTATCGTTAATAATTGCGATCGAAATTAGGTGGTGCAACTCAGCCCAAGTCAATTATCATTTATTCATTTGTTTTACGCTTCGAACTGGCACATAAGAAAGAAGTTTGGGTCATGAAGATATGACAAGCAGAAAAAAGTAACTGATCCTATTAAATTAGACCACAGAAAATGAACTCAATACATTAATTAGGTTGGTATGCCTAATCATACAATCGAAGCATCATACCGCAAATTCAAATTGTATATTCCAAAATGAGCTTCAAACTTTGGAAAACCCCACAACGGCCACAACATTTGAAAAGGTTATTGTCTATTGAGATAGCCACGAGCTGGTCACGGGTTATCCCTCGGGGATTTTCAAGGAGATTAGAATCTAAGTTTCTATGATAGCAGTAGTGTGTTATCTTTTAATCAGATCTCAAATCCAAATGTCACTTAACACTGATACACGATAACCTAATTTCTATTGTTTCGTATCATTTGTTCTACTAAAAGAACACTCATAATAGACCTACATGTTATAGTATGTTTTAAACAGCTTCTGTCACAACTCAAGGCACAGCTGATGTACTTGTATAACTTTTGTTCTAACCTAATAAATTTTTCTTCATCATAATCACATCGGAAAGGCCTGATGTTAGACTTCACTTAGTATTGTAACCTATGAGCTTCTGCATGACAATGGCTCATAGAGTCTAAGGCTGAGTTGCACCACCTAACTTTAACCGTAACTATAACGATAACCGGTGTTTTTGTATGGTGTTTGTTATAGTTGAAGTAAGACAGTGGAACCTAGTCTAACTGATACGAAAAAAACTTTACACGCCATTTAACCAAACATTTGTTGCGAAATTCGCGAAAAAAATCTAATTACAACTACATTGTGTCATAAATATTTATGATTCTTCAAAAATTCCGTAACATCAAGCAGGTCACAGTACTAATTGACGAAAAAATGGTTTGCCATAAACGCATGATTTGCTTCATTACTAAATCCAACCGGTTTGGGATTTGTATGAAACTGTAACTGGATATTAGAGCTCATAACAGCTGTCATAATTAATGAATAACACGTGAAAGCGTGTTTTAATGAGTATAAACTTATATGAAAGAACTTTATCGTCGAACTTAATTAAATCACGGTCCACATTTAAGCATTCTTAGGCTCATTTGCACCATTTTATTTTAACCGTAATAATGACAATAACCGGTGCTTTTTGTATGGATTTTAACAGTTTTTTGACGTTTGTCAAAGTTAAAGTAAGGTGGTGAAACTCAGCCTTAAAACTTTTTACATAATTATTATTCATTTTTGAAAAATCTCTTTTTTTCTTCTTCTCTTTGCTAACCTGTATCTGGCTGGCACTAGCTTTTGGATATTTATAGAAGAAGGTTTTCTATGAATGAAAAGGTTCTAATATTTTTCTGTGGGTCTAGAACACAGATCTGTGGTCTAGAAATATTGGACATGAGTAAAATGATCTACTTTCATACTTTCAAGTAAATCTGAATAAAATGCTTCTTCAAAAGATAGCAATGAACTTTTTTATCGTAATTTTGAAGTTTCATTCGATTACAACATAGCAAACACCGATAAACTCTCGTTCGGTAATCTGCAATTAAGAATTTAATGCATTTCAATTTCATGCGTTTCTTCCTCGATCGTTAAGTGTTTACCGCACGCAAGGTTGGTTGATCAGATTCAACATCATAGGCATCGTATTAATGAATCTCACAAACATTACTATGAGTCTCACAGTGCGCGTGGACGCACAAGGTGACACACGAACCAATCACAGAGCTCTATACAACGCTGTGCGTTCGATTTGCTGCTTCGCTTAAGGAAGCATCGTTTGTGAATACGGGTGTAAGTTCGTCGTCTTGCGTATGTTCGAATTGTTCGACTCCTTTTATCAAAAAGTCAAAGTAAAAATTCCTTAATTTGACTCTAATTAAAATAGTAGGGTTACAAAATCGACAAATTAAAAATTAGCTTTGCTCTCAAGAAACCTTTAAAACCAACATTTGCCAAGTGCTGAAAAGACAGGAGACTAGATTCTAACTAGGAGATTTGTCCTAAGGTATTAAAATGTTTTTTGTGCAACAAAATTTAACACCAATAGTGATTAACAGCCTTGAAATTTTTCTTACAACCGCAACCTAAAGAACTACTAATATACTGAGCCTAGGTCCGAGGTAGGATCTGTGATGTATAAGTAACTAGCTGACCCGGCGAACTTTGTTCCGCCTTAATGGCAATAAATAAGCAGACTTTTTTTTTTTAATTTCGAACGGGATAAAAAGTATCCTATGTCCTTCTCCTGGCTCTAAACTACCTCCCTGACAATTTTCAGCTAAATCGGTTCAGCCGTTCTTGAGTTATAAGCGAAGTAACTAACACGACTTTCTTTTATATATATAGATTTGAAATATCTTTTATCTTTGTTTCTCTGTCACCTACCTTACTCTCTTAAAGTATGACGATGTTCATTGTTCAATTTTCACGTACAAAATTACGTTACGTTGCAGTATAAAAAAAAATAAAACCGACTCCAAAAACCTACACTAAAACGTAGAAAAATAATTACTAATTACCTACTTATTTATTAGGACGAATTATTAATATTTATGTAGGTATACCATGATTGATACTTTTGGAGTCGGTGCAGGCAAACTTTACATGTTTCATAATCTTGGCACCGACTCCAGAAGTATCAATCATGGTATACCTACATAAATATTAATAATTCGTCCTAATAAATAAGTAGGTAATTAGTAATTATTTTTCTACGTTTTAGTGTAGGTTTTTGGAGTCGGTTTTATTTTTTTTTATACTGCAACGTAACGTAATTTNGGTATTACCTATACGCCGAAAAAAGATTTGTTCAAATCGGTTCATAATTGGCGGAGTTATCGCGTAACAAACATAGAAAAAAAAAAACAAAAAAAACATACGGGTCGAATTGAGAACCTCCTCCTTTTTTGAAGTCGGTTGAAAATAGACTCTCTTTGCCCGTCAAAATAACTTTGCCGTCTTCCGCCACAGAAACACGACTTAGAAATAAATAATGAAGTGCTCATCCCTCCCTCGCTATCTTTGTAGACGGGAATAGAACTTTTACATTTTTCAACACACACGACATCAAGTGACGTGCATAAAAAACGGAAACGAAACGATGCCACTCCTGAGATGTGTCAAAATGACGGGCGACGTAGGCTCGTCATGAAACAAATCCCAAAACTAGAAACTAGATTAATTCTCATGCATAGAATCGTTGGTTTATCAATGTTTAGACTATTCAAAAGTAGCATTCTATTTTTGGGTGCAGAATCCAGATTCAGAATAATGAGAAACGCATTGATGAAAATTTGAAATTGCCAACTAGGTACTGGAAAGACACATAAAAAATTTCCACACATAAAATACTTAAAGCTTTTGCACGCGAGTGTAGGTTAGAACTTTTTTAAATGATAATTAAATTGTTTTTAAATGGTAGGTAGTTACAAATTAGTTCACATTTTCAATGTCTATATTCTCAACTTATTTCAAGGTTTCCATATCCATAAATTGGCTGGCATTAGTATTGTCATTTCGAGGTACGCAATAAAAAAGATTGATTAATTAAACTTATCAGATCTACATGCCTCTGCTCTTAAAAAAGTTAAAACGGACTGAAGGCGATGTTTTAAACTGTGATATCTTATTAATTGTAATAAGAACGAATTATAGTATACGTGTTGTCAACTGTACAGTATACAGTCAGAGTCAAATACTTCGTGACACCAAAAGTGGCCAAAAAGTTGACAACACTACCTTATTCCAACTACAACAAAGACGTTTTGCGAACTTTTTGGCTAATTTGGATGATTTAATGACGCTGACTGTACTACCGGTTATATCACAAAATACAAGTAGTCATGTACTCTTAGTGTAACAAAACACTGATCTCATAATATTCGAGCAACAACGCGAGCACCTTTGTCTAGATCTGGAGCAGGGGTGGCCAACCGGTCCATCGCGATTATTAGTCCAGTCGATAGTGGCAAGGCAAAAAATACTACATGATTGTGTACTAAGTAAACTATGCTGTTTCATTTAAGATTTCAAGAAGTATGTAAGTGCTAGATCGCCCAGGGTTTCGTTAGTAAACATTAGATCTTATGTCTAATCAAGTTGGCCACCCCTGATCTAGAGAGTCTGCTTCCCACGGAGAGAATTGCCGCTACGGGTAACAAGCGTGGATAATTTTACTCGAATACCTTTTATTTTGTCTTGATAGTTAACTAGTTTTTATGGTGGGCCCTACCCTACGACTCTAGGAAAATTAGATTATGTTTTTCCTCTCGTTTCTATCTTTTAAAGTCACTGCTAAACGAACTTTTCCTGTTTAGCCCAAAGGCTAACTGGCAGAAAATTTTCAATGGCATTAAGTTATGTACCAACTACATAATATATGGTATGAAAGAAAAATAAATACCCCTCATAAGTAGACAGTATTAGATTGCAATCCTGGTCAATTCTAAACTAAACCATATGAGAGGCTCTGATATGGCTCAATATATTGAAATCACTGGATATCCTAAGCCTAAGGGATGGGTAGCTAATAGCTAGATTAGTAGCTTGACAAATATGTGATTGAACTAAGTTTACTAAGGCTGAGTTGCACCACCTTATTTTAACCGTGACTGACCATAACCAGTGTTTTTTGTATGGAGTTTGACTTTTGGTTAAAGTTAAAGTAAGATGGTACAACCCAGCCTTATAATTAATGGATTTTCCTAACATTAATGTTACCAACAATGTAGTACTTTTGATAAATTTATGATTTCTTATGAAGTTTTGTAATATTATGTGTGTCATTTTCTTATTTAAATGATTACATTATAAAATAAACAATTTAAGACAGTAGCTTTGTTGGTATTCAGTTCACAAAAATGTGCTGCATTCCTCTGTTATGATTAATTGTTGTGTGTTAGATTAATATTCATTTGAACGTATGATAAACTAGTAACATTATTCGTTTTCGTTTCGTTAGCTCTATCAATCAAATTAACTTGAACGTCCAGTCATCCAAGACAGTTAAATTTGCATTCATTTCAACGAATTAATTATCGTTTTTAACATTAAAATGGATAACAAATGATTTTTTGAGATTACAATCCATAATTTATCATTTAAATATACTGAGGGTTATGTCGTACTTGATATTGGTTAAGCTTTAACAAACTGCAATTAATAATGATTTGTTTAAAAAGTAGGTATTTGTTTTCCTGAAGGGGTTCCGTTTATTACCAAGTTATGATAATGAAATATCCGGAAAATCGAAGGAAATCCCCTTATATCATAGACATTAAAAAAACTTAAGAATTCAGTACATTATCTATTAGTTTACTTTATTTTTGTACCTTATTTCAGGAATAATACCAACCCTTTAATTTTTACCAAACGAGTAGAACACTTCTTGTGTAAAATTTTATAATGTTTTCATTATTATGTAATATCATTTCAGAGTTGATTTAAAAGGTTATTGCTTGTTTCGGACAAAGATTACTTTTTATACCCAAAGGTTGCTCCGCTAAGTAATTGATATTCTAAGTAATTGTTGAAACAACCTGTATACGAGTATGTTGTTTCCTTCTGATTCATTCATACTCCATAAGTTCTATTCTTGTACTCTTTAGATTGAGATATTTTACGTAGAAATGGAAAACATTTATCAACAAATGTATATTAGTTCCGCATTTCGCCGTAACCTAGCTACATACTTACATGCATTGTAATCGGCACGTCACTCGCACTACATCTATGCATGGTCAGTTTTTACACGATTTTGAACTTTATTACTTCTGTAGTAAAACGAAAAGGATTTTTAGTCAGATTGTTCCCTATGACGAACTCGACTAAAAAGAGCTAAAAGTCGAACTTACAGCTTCCAAAAGGTATTTATTAAAATAAATAATAAATAAATAGTAACACCGGTTAAATATCTTAAAATTGCAATAAACAATCGAGACACCACTATACATATTAAATGTATTAACACAAACTCATTTAAAATGGGATAAAGGTGAATTCTTTTGACTTTACTTTTATTTCTTTTATTTGTTTAACAATGACTGAATGAATTAACAATTTTTATTTTTAGTCTTTTTATTTTGTTTATGGCCAGGTTTATTTTTAGTCAATAATGTAAAATTAAGTTTGACCTACCATTGTCTCAGTAAGCAGAGAATCTGACCCTCTTAAAAAAGCTCTTTACACATGACACCTGTCATTCATACATAATTTTAGATTCATAACAAATAGCAATAATACGAGCTGATTGATTACCATAACATAGTACCTATAGTCAGCAGTTATTTCTGTTTCATGCTCATTTCAGACAAAAATCAAATAGGTATTTTACATATTTTTTGCAATTATCTTGCTTAAATGTATTATTTTTAAAAGGGGCATTTGTTAGAAGAGACTACAGTGCATAATTATCTTATGATTCTAAATAGTTTTTTCAATTAACAAATAAAGAACTATGTTCGTAAATTCTTTATGATTTTTCCACGATGTATACATTAAAATTGTTCTATGTTTTTTATAGAAATAATTATACCAAAATCTACTTTGACTATCAGTCACCCAAATCACCAAACCTTAAATGATCTGTCAGCAAAACCAAAGAGAACAGTCCAATCTCTTATTAGTGAACCGTCCAACTTCCTCAAATTCTGTTACTGTCAAAGGAATATTGCATTAGTTGAAAATTTCCCGGAGTCCCGGTTAAATCTCGGGTTTAAAAGTTCCTCTCTGAAGTAAGTTTCCAGTAGCAAGCGCATCTGTTGTTAAGATGGGTAATACAAAATTGAGAAATGGTACGTGCTTGAAATATCGAAGATTGTTTGTATCGAAGGATGTTTTCTAAAGTTCGGATGCGTGAATACGTACCTACTGCGAATGTACAAATTGATGAAAGGTAAACTAAACTAAAGAAATCGAATCAAAAGCAAATGTACTTTTATAAGTCGTGTTTTCTTTGAAATGTATGTATTCTACATTCTTTGCTTTATTTTCGTCCCAATTAAGCTTGCTTTGAAAACCTTCGTGCCTTTTTAAAAAATAAATTCAGACCTTCAGTAACTTCTTTGAATAATTCCAGAAATAAAAAGGCCTCTTTCACGATCTCCGAGTGAAGTTCCTAGTTGCTTCCTGATTAACACTATTTGGTCAGAAAAACACGTTGATACTTTACTCAAAGATGGTGAACGAGGCCCCAAGAGTAAGTCGATCATACCATTTACTTCAGTACGAAGGTACCTACTTTAAAATTGAAACAACCGTAACATCTAAGCCATTAATGTCGAGTCACATGTCAAAATAACCCGTAATTTTACAGACAGCGCCAATTTTCTAACAAGTACAATGTAAAAGAAAACGCTCAACATCATTACCCATAATTGCTGGCAAATACCCAGCTTCCCTTGACAATTAATATTTATTTCAAAACGTTATGTGAGGTTATTCAAGATTACATAAGCCCAAATTACAATGTACCTCCGTGAGAAGTCCGTTACAGCATAATGAGTGCTCGAAAGTGAAGACATTGACCTTTTAATTCTAATTTGATAGCAATTCTTTTGTACTTTCCATGGAAACGCCATTAGAAATAGAGATTAGAGCTGCAAAGAAAGGTCTGGAAAGGCTACGACTCATTAGACGTTTGTTAGTGCTGCTATTGTGAAGATAATCGAACAAAAAGGGTAGTTTCTTTTGTAAATATTACTGCTATCTTTATAGCTACAGTTCATCGTTAAAATTAGCAGTCTTCCGAATCCGCATTGAAAAAAATCTTATATAAAATTGTGAAAAGTACTGAAAGAGCTTGACGCAAGGACTTTGTTTACAGGGAAGCTAGCTGAAACTTCATAAGCTTGTTATCGAAATAAAAATGTTATTCAATGATGTTATTACTGGCAACACTTTGTCACGAGCGGCGCCATCTCCGTCGACCTCAGCGCTAAACTAATTTGAGAACTAAATTGAACTTGCACTCAACCTAGTTAGCCGCTGCAAGGTGTCACTTTCGCACACTCTGAGATTTTAGATAGAGCCGACGGCACATGAGATCGAGATAGTACACAATACCCAGCAGTAAACCTGTGCGACCATCTCAGTTGCAATTATGATACTGCAATGGACTGACATGCTAGACTTCTTGACGTGTGGTCAGTTCCTTATTTCTTTTTTCGTTAAACGGCCAGTGCTTTTTTGAAATTGGAACTTTTCAAGTGTTTTTGTTTTTATCGTGGCGTGTTGCGCATGTGTCTGTGTTGCCAGTTACACTCCAAATATGGATGGGAATTACTTCCGATTTGTATCGATAACCTCCGAGACACGGCCGATTTTGTCGACTTAGACGGCCTCGTCACGGTTTCCGCTATAGCGATTGAACGATACATCACTGTTGCTTTCATGCGGTTTGTTGAGTAAGAGCCACGCGATGCGTACACGCACATTATCGTCACGAGCGATTGGAACAATACAATAACGTGTTTATAAACAATGGTGGGAACCTTTCACCTTACCATTATGGGAATTGGTTTCGTGATGCTTTCGATTGAATTATTCATTAGTTTTCGCCTTGAGCTTAAATTTAGCTATAGATTCGTTATGATCTAAAAATAAATTAGGTTTTCTTGTATCACGTGAAATTGCAGTAACCATTTTAAACTGTGCATATTCCACTTAATTTTACAATGCTTAAAATTTCACCTAAAATTTGGGTCACAGACGAATAAACCCAGCTACTTACTTGAGTAAAAACCAAAGATAAAACTTATGCTATGTCAATTACAAAACTGGCGTCTCAAGATAACGTATCTGCTTAGCTGGGAAAGATTTGTGATTTTATACTAAAATTCATGACTATGCAGTTTCTTTCCTACTGTGATGAAAGTGGACGTCGTCACTTCTGTGAGAATGTAGTTAATCAAAACAGTTTTAAACACTTTTGCTTTTTTTGTACAAACGTCACTCATAATATTCCACAGAAAGTTTCGTTTCAAATTCTTATGCATTAATGCAGCTACTAAATCAATCTACTAAACTGATAACACTCTAGGAATATGCTAACGCAAGTCAGGAAAATATTTTATTAAGAAACTAGCTTTCCGCCCGCAGCTTCGCCCGCGTGTAATTTTTGTCACAGAAAACTTTAACGCGCACGTCCCTGTTTCAAAAACAGGAATAAAAACTATTCTATGTCCTTTCCCGGGACTCAAACTATCTCTATGCCTTTCATAAAAATCGGTTCAGTGGTTTAGGCGTGAAAGCAAGACAGACAGACAGAGTTACTTTCGCATTTATAATATTAGTATAGATGCACCGAGACTAAGCAGTTTCTAGTTAGCACAACACGTAGTAAAATGAAATATTAACAAAATTCTTATTTAAGAATTGAAAAATTAAAGCGAAAGAGAGAAACCCACACATCATTGTGAAAATCTTAAATAAAACGTGTGAGTTTTCTAATAAATGAATGCTTGCGAAATTTTAATTAGATTCGTCATGGAATGCTTAATTTTTAATTATAATAACTCTACGCTTAGTAAATTAACCACCTTATCTAAAGAGCCTTAAACTCGACGGAGACCAAAAAAGGCGTTCTTACGAGTATATTTTTCAATATCTGATATAGATGCTAAAGTGTGTTTTATTTAAGAAATTATGTTTTATCAAACTTGAATTTTAACACAATCGAACAAAACTCACATTCCCATGCTAACAACGTCACTAAAGAGGTAATACTTCATCATTGCTATCACAAAATTGCTATCACAATATTGTCAAAACTCAATGCACTGCAGGTTTGCCTTGTGAATTTGTGATCGGCCAAAATCCTAATCGTAATGGGTTGCATGGTGCCAAATAAGGCCATTGAGTTACCTTGTCTTGCGCTTGAGGACGTTTGATTTTTACATTCAGTTATGCATACAGTCTGTCACATATTTTAGTATACACAACGTTATATCTAGCTGAACACTGCGGCCATATAACAGTTAATAACAGCAATTTTTTGCAACAAATAGGTATGTAGAGTTTACTTTACATCCTAAACTTGGTGATGTGGAATAAAACTGCTTTGAAAATAACTTAAGAATAAACTAAGTAAAACTAAAGAAAATGAAATCCTCAGTGACTTTCTGGCAAGTCAGTGGATTTTGTGCGTTAAAACTCTTTAGGCCTTTTCAAGGCGAGAGCGAATAGGCACTTACAGGGCAGATATGTACCATCCTAGACTGCATCCCACTTTTTTAACATCAAGTGCGATTGTGGTCAAATACCTGCCTTGTTATGCATAAAAAAACTCAGAGGCATACGAAAATTCCATTATTTATTTCAACTATTACATAAACTATTATTACTTAAAATATTGGTTAATATTCTAATGTAATACCAAATCACCTTATCTAAAGTTATCATCAAATCATTGTTTTGTAATAGCAAAAAAAAGATAAAACTCTATGTTTATTAATGCAGAGAGGTAAACAAACTTCGCATTGTTAACTAGCATAAATGACGTAAAAATGTATTCTTCGACAGCTATGATTATCATAATCGACCATTTCTCTTCTTGTTTTAAAGTTGAAACAACGGCAACGTTTTGTTACCTCATAATATGTGCATAAAATACATAAGTAACAAGATTACCAGTGACATAATATGTAGTACATGAAGTCTTGTATTATTTACTCGGTTATTATTATTAACGAGGCTTACATCACGAAAATATTGTAATTCCATCAGACTTATTCTAGAAAGAAAAGAACAAACATAATTTTTTTGAAAAAAACTTAAACATTTGCTTGTCCCATTTAACTTATTTATATTTTCATATTGTTTTGTGAGAGCGAAGTGCAGAGGGTGATGTATGTATTTAAAAAAATGTTTTGTATCTCAAAAAGAATGTTTGTAAAAAAGAAACGTGTAATGTTAAAATACAGACAAATGAAATAATAATACCTAACGTGTTTACTGAAATAAAATAGCAATTTGTCAGACAAACACTTAATTTATTTGATGAAAAGTTGTTTGGAATTTTAGCCCACTTCAAAATAATAAAAAAAAGCCTTAGATAATTCTCTTATCGTTAACGTTTGATGCTCTAGATTTATTTTAATGGCTTTGTTAAGATCGACAAACGACAAAAGTTAAGATCCCAGGAATAAAATAAAGAGAAAGAAACGTATTACCAATGCTATCTTTTCGACTCTCGTCATCAAATTTGATAAGGCAAAGAGTAGTAACACACTAAACTTTGTAGTGAATCACACAAAAGTTGAATATACACTTTTTAGTTCGACCTAGATAAAAAAAACATTTATTGAATATTATTCGCAGTGCTTTGTTTTTATTTATTTTTTCATTTCGCAAAAAATATGCGGAAATAAACACCAGCATGTACGTTTTTTTTTTAAGTAAAAGGCCATAATTTTAGGCAATGAATTTGGTGCCGAGTATCTGTCGAGCATTTACATACAATCCTTTGGCTTCGAATGGCTTTGAATTCATCAGTGGACATGTTGTTAATAGCTGATGAAGTACTGTTGGCTAAGGTTGGCCAATTTATTTATCAGGCAAAATTTTGCCGCTTTTTAAATACTTAAAATAAATAATTGTTACAACTGTAACTAATACTCATAAGTACTAGTTAAAACTATGCAGAATGTTTTCTAAACAGGTAACAGATACCATAGGAACGTCTTGTAAAACAAGATTATTTTAAAAAACAATACTTTTACTAGAAACTTCCATGATTCCGGGTTCAACATTAACATCATTTTAAAGTTGTCAAACAATTTTTTTTATTTATTTTTAAATTAGGTATGTTTTGTGAAATACAAAAATATAATAGATCCTATTTAAATACGAGTAAGAGATATCGAATTAAAGCATTTGCGTGACGGAGCGATATAATTAGAAACATTTCACATCGATGAGGAAAAGACATCAACGAATCGATGCAAAAAAACATAGAAAAAAAAAAAACATACGGGTCGAATTGAGAACCTCCTCCTTTTTTGAAGTCGGTTGATAATACTTTGACGTCAAATCTTACGAATTCAAGAAGAATTTTTGATAATAATCTCAGGCTTAATGGTTTATTGATTTATTGAGTAATTCTTGTTTTTCATTTGTTTTTTTTTTGTTTGATATTTTGTTGACAGCGGCTCTGTTTCCAATTTATTTTTAGTTTCTTTTCTTTTTTCTTTAAGTTACTTTTTGTTTCTCTAGAACTCCAGTACGGCGCGTTGCTGGAGGGGTGTGGGGGGGAGCTGCCGTCTCTAAGCGCGTGCGCTCCCCTCCCCCCGACCCTCGACAAGGCGACCCGTCGTCAGCAGAAGGACGCGCGCGCGCATCAAGACAAAATCGCACAAGTTAACATACACCTGCATGGTATTATTTCGTTCTTTTTTATTTTTTTTGTGTTGTTCTTGTTTTTGTTAGCTGCCAGGCTTGTGGATATTGAAACTCTTTATTTTATTTTATTTTTTTAATCACTGCCGATTACAAACAAGAAGTTTTGTCGTCTTGTTTTTAATTAGACATTAAACTTAACACCGAATACACCTCTTCAATGAAGAGAACACAAATTTACACACAGTTTGCTGAACATACAACTGCAGCCTAGTATTCATCTAATAATACTTACTAAAAATTCAGGCATGTAACTTGACTAACTATAATCCGGGCCACTTCAAGGCGAGAGTGAATAGGCACTTACAGGGCAGATATGTACCATCCTAGACTGCATCCCACTTAACATCACCTGCCTTGTTATGCATAAAAAAAAAAAAAAAACTATCCGCGCCCCAGTGACCAAAATCGTGCCTAAGCACAGAAATTTAAAACAATCATAACTCGAAAACTATCAAAAATCGCGGAACATACATGGGTGTAATTTGGATAGCCCTAGTGATGCTCTAGTTCTAGGCTTCGGCTTGACACTACTTTTTGGGATACCCTCTGTATGTTTCATTTTACAACAGTTGTTTAGTCTGAAGTTGTGCTGTCATCTGTACCTTTTGAGGTATATCAACGAGTAATGCTACTCAATTAATACTTTAAACTAGAGGTTTATTTCATTTTAAACAGGAAAAGAAACAAACTGGTATCCCTAATTAAATCAACCGCAATAACCTATAATAATGTTCAAAATTATTACATATTTCTTATCCCTATCAGCTTGTTTATGTACGAATTAATTATTTTCAAAATGCGCGTCTTCGTCATCATCATTTCAGCCACAGGACTGCTGAATGCAGGCCTCCCCCAATGATTTCCACATCGCACATAGTGTGACCACTCACAAGGTGGGCCGACGACCTCATAAAGGTTGCTGAAGGCGCTGGATGCAGGTCGCTATCAACCGGGCGATGTGGGAGTGCATATCTGCCTACCATAAAATTTTAATTTTTTGTATTGTTAGTTCTGTGTATTATAGTATTTACGGATTAAATTCCCTCTTCCCTATTCTTTTCTCGTTTTGAACTTCGTTTTTGTATTGTTGCAGCCCTCTTCGCGGCAGTGGAACATGGCTACCTGGACAAAGCGCGGAACATCTTGGAGTCCACAGACGTGGATGTCAACAGGTAGATATTGGAAATTGTTACTTAAAGTCTGAACTAAACTTGACCTTCACTGGTTGGGATTTTATTGGCGGTCAAGCTGTAGATACGCAGGAGATGTAGCGATGGAAAAGAGAGGTGGGAATAGTCCCGTTTAAGTCTTTATATTCTTCTATTTTTTTCTTCTGTGTATAAAGTTCCTTCTTACATGAAAAATATTCGAAATCCAGGCCTCCCCAACTTGCTTGGCCAGCATGAGGTGTGTACTGTGTAGGCCAAATCCTTCATTTGCTACTATGTAGTTTAGAGAAGGTCGTACTCCTGAAATGGACTAAATGATCTGATGATGATGATGATGATGATGATGATGATGATGGATGTCAAAAAGGAACAAACGATATCGTAACGTGCACCGTTGCACCTGACATGTCAAGCATTAAAATGATGAATCAACAAACTTGTACAAATAAACACTGTTGCGTGCCCTGGAGGTTCGAGTCCAGATTAGAACGTCAGGTACTATTTATGGGTTCAAATCCAGCTTAGATAATATACAAATAATAAGTTACTTTGCCTCGCTAAATGAAGCGATTCTATTGGTTCTTTTCAAACACAACCCTCGCTACGCATCCTCGCATATCTCTGGTGGAAACGCAGCCTAATGTGATAAAAACGAGTATATCACGAATCAATCTTATATTATTTTATGATCTAAATAAGTTGTTTTATAGATAGTTGCCTAGTTTTGACAACTATGCTGACTCTACTTTCGCATAAACCAAATATTATTTAATACAATTTCATGTGAACAGTGCAGGGACTGCTAGATTACTTCTGGGATTTTGCTGAAACAAACACATTATGTGCAACTTTAATAGAATTTACTGCAAATTGAATTTAAGTATTATAATGTAAGATTGGATATTCAACCGGGCGCATACATTTACTATTAAAAGTTTATCAGTGTTGCAAGAAAATGAGTATGATTATTATCAAGTGACAAAACCATTACACTTTCTGAAAGTCGATACGAACATTAGTTATGAAATTAAATATTTTTTAAATAAACTGTAATGTAGTTAGATAAGTAAGTAATCATCCTCTGAAAAAAAGGTTCATTTAGCACTCTTAACCTGCAGTGAAAGGTGCACAATAATGAGTCTTGACTTAGCGCTCTTAAGTTTTAAGCATTCAAGCTGAAACTTTAAGCTTCACAGTAAGTTGGAAGGTTAAATTCAAGCAAAATGAGTATTATATTTCCGTACCTCATTGTTAGTTACTTGTGAACAATGAAGAAAACAGTAGAGTACACAATAGTTTACGAGTAAGTAGGTAGTTAGCTACAATTTAACAGTGATATTTGGTTTGACTACCTATTGAAGAATCACAAACTAAAAACAGTAATTTTCGCGAAAATGTCTAATAAAATTATAAGAGATACGAATACATAAGTTAGAGCTAAACTGTACGTTTTTGTTAAATTCCAAGTAAGTAACTGCTAGAGTGCTCTACATACAGTAATGATACATATTTTCATAACCCCACGGACCCGATTTGGACGGTACCGGGTACACATCGGCCCGTTTTTGTTCGTTCGTCATCATTAGTCGCTACGACAGGAGCACGACAATCCTTAATTTAAATTTTACAACTCTCAAGGTTGACCGACGACCTCATAAAGGTAGCAAAAACCGAGCGATCATTGGGGCAGGCCTATCTTCAGCAGTGGACGTCCTTTGACTGAAATGATGATGATGAAATGGAGGATTTGGTCTACACTCACCACCCTGGCTAAGCAGGTTAACTTCGCATTCGTTCGTTCGTATCAAATGGGAATATACCTTAACTTCACAAACAAAATTAAATCCAAAAGTTAAACATTTCTGTGTAACCAAATACGAGTTAACTTTGACTGGATGTATTCATCAAGATAACGCCACTCATTCGATGAGAAAACAATCCGGCTATTGTTGGTAGCCAAGGCCTCGTTTATACAATTAGTAGTTCCTTATTTTTTAACTATTTGATATACAGTGGAGGAAGACTCAATATACTCACTAAGTGCGTATATGAAACGGAGGGATATGAATGTTAGTCACAAATTGCAAATACGAAATAGGTAGGTATTTACCTACAGGTTATCCCAAAATTAACACTACTTAAACATATCTTCGAGGCTTGGGAGAATTCTCAAAATGCACTAGGGGTCTTCTGTGATCTCTCAAAAGCTTTTGACTGCGTAGAACATCAAACGCTAATTCGCAAACTGCACTATTATGGGGTAAAGGACTCGGCTTTGGATTTAATACAATCCTATTTAAACTTTAGAGTTCAAAAANACAAATAAAGAAATTTTGACTTTGACTTTGACTTTGAACACGTCACACTAACACCAGAGGTAGATGAGCCTAAGGCCCAGAACAGACGGTGAAACGCAACTGCAACGAAACTGCAACTTTGTGATGATTCTGATGAATGAAACTGAAACTGAAAGTTTCAAACTGGTCGCGTCATGTGTGCTCTCTCAACGCTATGACAGAAACTTAGATGCAACTCAAAAGTAACTAGCAGTTGCAGTGTCGTTGCAGTTGTGTTTCACCGTCTGTTCTGGGCCTAAGACGCATCGAACAAGTCTATTAAGTCCATTTTTAAAAATAACTTAATATCAGTCAAATATTAATGGTACCGTTTGAAAAAGCTCGTGAATCACTTTCAGGATCAGTAACCAGTTTTTCGAAATCTTGTATAGTTTTAATCGAGTGAGATCACGTCTTATCGTTTCCACCCTGTATAGTTGTAATAGATACGACAATTTAATAAAAAAATATAGTCGGATATGCTGTCACTTTGAGCAGATAATCATGTGAAATAGTCTGTGGGCCTGCTGCAAATCAGTTATACTGCTCGCGTATAGCGACGCTGTATCTATGTACACTCGCGAGCAAAAGTATGGAATCACTTACATGAAGTTGTTTCCACGCGATCTTGTGTACTAACGAATTTGTTTGGAACAAAAAAAGTGGCACCATTTTAAAGATTAAACTTTTATCTTTAAATTGGTACCAAATTCATTTAAATCACACCAGTATTTAAAAAGATATCCCGGCTGATGTGGAGAAGTAACGAAAAAGACACGTATGAACTGTTTGATACGTCGCGATTTGCGGCCTATTTACCGCCTATAAAAGCACGCGTTTTCGGATTTTTGCTTTCACACGTTGATTCATATACATCTCCGCTTCTTTTGACACTTTACCTCGGATTCTACACCTTCAGAAGCAGCACAAATCGTTGCACTATTGCAAGAAGGGCTCAGCAGTCAAATTCTATTGCTTATATCTTAGACGAACTGTCCACTCGCTAACAGCTATCTTACGAACATTTCTGAGCTCTTGATGGACATCGATTCCAGTCAAATGACGATTTCATAGAGAGGTTGACATGAAAAAACGGTCTTCCCTCTGCGATGTGCACCGGCGCTATTCAGAACTTGGTCTCGGGATAAAGCCACTAGTCTCCCGAAAGCGTCTTGAAATTTTCGAAACCCAGGACTGACTTATGTGGCGCTGACGTGCGACAGCCCGCTGGCTGAGCCTTTCTTGCAATAGTGCAACGATTTGTGCTGCTTCTGAAGGTGTAGAATCCCAGGTAAAGTGTCAAAAGAAGCGGAGATGTGTATGAATCAACGTGTGAAAGCAAAAATCTAAAAACGCGTGCTTTTATAGGGGGTAAATAGGCCGCAACTCGCGACGTTTCAAACAGTTCATACATGTCTTTTTCGTTACTTCTTCACATCAGCCGGGATATCTTTTTAAATACTGGTGTGATTTAAATGAATTTGGTATCAATTTAAAGATAAAAGTTTAATCTTTAAAATGGTGCCACTTTTTTTGTTCCTAACAAATTCGTTAGTACACAAGTTCGCGTGGAAACAACTTCATGTAAGTGATTCCATAGTTTTGCTCGCGAGTGTAGAATTATCTTTTTGACAAAAATAAGCGAGAACAGTTGCTAACCAATTAGAGCCACTTTTGGCTCATTACTACATAATTGTCGGTGTTCAATGCTCATTAGCGCATTGTCAATGTACCTTCAACGCAAATAGCACACGATGCCCAATTAAAAATTCAGTAAACCACTTATGAATTAATTATTATAAACGGTACATAGGTGGGTATTTGTAATTTCATGAGCGTAGAGTTTACGAGCTCTTATTAAATTAAAAAATAAATTAATCTCAATATTATTTTAATGTAAATCTTTTGAAATTGTATCAGTGTTCTATTTGGGGCCAGTGGAACTCAAAAATTAAATATTGAAACTATCATCTCTACAATTTGCTATTGTAAATACAGACGCTATTCTCTACAAAACGATTTCCATAAGCTACCAATGATTGAGACTACAGATAGTTGAATTTTGATCAATTTTCATCAACTTATTAGAAGTGGTCTCATATGTGGCCAGCTATATCTCAATTTCCACGTGCACTCTCATCTTCCAAAGGCTAATGGAAAAGGAAACTTCCCAAAAAAACTAACGGGCATCGAGGGAGAAAGGCGTTTTTCCTGCGGTGGCAAATAACCCAAATATGTCACTCTACATTTGCGACTTGCCAGCCTTACGAGTATGGTTACCAAACGTGTAGTATTTGTTAGGATAAATCTAAAAGTTTTTCTTTACGGGCGGGCCCTGAAATCAATATTCTATTATTTGTTCAGCCTAATATGTAGTTTAATTTTCTCTTATGTATTTGTGCAATTAATTAACGTTACTATTATACGTCATACCTAATGTACCTTTGTAACAAAAAGAATCTATTAAAAAAAAAAAACGTAGCGTGGGCAGGCCTCCTACTAGGTGGACCGACGATCTGGTAAAGGTCGCGGGAAGAGCCTGGATGCGGGCAGCCCAGGACCGTTCATTGTGGAAAACCTTGGGGGAGGCCTTTGTCCAGCAGTGGACGTCATTTGGCTGAAACGAACGAAATTAACGAACTACAGCTACTCTACCTTCAATTAGTCAGCGACATTCATCCGTACTATTACAATCTTAACGGGATCCCATGCAACCAGTGTCAATGAGAATGTTAAGCAGAATCACCAAGTGTGACTGTTATCAAATATCTGTTTTGTCAGATATTTAAAAAAAACTGCCGATTTTAGCAGGTGTGTGTATTAATTATGTGACGGTGGACGTCCATAATTATACTGTAAAAGTCCCATAACCTGTCATTTCCGGATGTATGGGTACCTAATATTATTTTCCCTGACTAAAGTAAATGTCTCATGGTCACCCTACACGCCACTCCATAAAGATTTTCCTGCGAGACCGCGCCTGAGTTTGTAAATAAGTAACCTTTCAGATTCAATTTCGGTCCAAATTATCGCAAGGGTGTATTGTTATTCGTCTTTACCATGACATTTTAACGATCCTCAGTAATATGATTGTTGCCATGCGTGTGAAGTAATTGTTGAAAGATTTACAATCTTTAACTTGAAATTATGGTTTCCCCGCTGTTTACAAAAGCTTCAAAAGTTTATAAAGAGCGGTACGTAATGTGAATAGTCTGCTTTTGCATTTGCTCCAATACTTAACTGAAGCCTCGTGGTATGAAAGAAGAACGGTCATCTGTGACCCAGGCCCGACAGAAACGAGACATACCTCAGTTTTTTTGTCATGTCCTAATTAGTTAAATTATATATTTTTTATATACGAAATCAATGTATAACACCAAAATATTACCCTTTGTTTTTGTTCAGGCGTTATACAAAAACTAATACAAAATGCCTATTTATCACCAAAATTGGTAAATGTATGTACCTAAATGTCTATTACAGCTATTATGGAATGTATCTAGGTGACCCGGAGATACAGCTGGATTATACAGGGTGGAAAAAATAATAAGTTATAAAATCCAAAAAATTCAATGTTACCAGCTTCCATAATCTGTACCCTATTATTGGTACCATTTGAAAGAGCTCGTGAAGCACTTTCAGAATCAGTAACTAGTTTTTCGATATCTTGTATAGTTTAGAAATAATCGAGTGAGATCACTTATTGTTTCCACCATGTATAATCCGGCTGTATCTCCAGGTCACATAGATACATTCCATAGCAGCTGTAATAGACATTTAGGTACATACATTTACCAATTTTGGTGATAAATAGACATTTTGTATTAGTTTTTGTATAACGCCTGAACAAAAACAAAGGGTAATATTTTGGTGTTATACATAGATTTCGTATATAAAAAATATATAATTTAACTAATTAAGACATGACAAAAAAACTGAGGTATGTCTCGTTTCTGTCGGGTCTGGGTTTTTTTTGTATGAGACGTGACCGTTCTTCTTTTGTAAAGTTGAAACTTCATTGTACATATAACTGTATTCTGAATATTTTAGTCCCACCAATAACATTTTAATGTAAAATTTAGTCAAAACATGATCATTATTATGGTTTGCACTACGAAAAAGTTGTCATATCTCATGGAGCCAAGCTTCTAACTCTACTCGCCCTAACTTTACAAACTCTACACCTTAGTTTATGTGGCATGGCCGGTTTTTTTTTTCTCTTCTTTTCTTTGTTAATTTGTATTTTCGTGTCAAATGAAGGTTTTTCTATTTTATTCAAGTGATTTATTGTTTTGTTCCAGCCTCAACTCCGACGGCCTCTCTCCCCTGGACGTGGCCGTGCTGTCCACCAACCGACAGCTGGCAAAGATGCTTATGGAATTTGGAGCGAAGGAGGGCACACAATGTAAGTCTTGCACATAAAAATAATATATCTTTTATTGCTCTTGGAAATCCTTGGGGGCCTTGATCCAGCAGTGGGCGGAATTTGGCTGAAACAAACGAACTTTTTATTGCACAAATTGCTCATTGGCTCAGCCCCGTTGGCTCCTCGAGATAAGGTAATGCTGTTACTGACTTGACACATCCAGAATCGACAGCCTGACACCGACTACATTCAGCTATTTTTTTTTTCTTACGGCGTCTCTGGGATATTAAGATCACAGAGTGATCATTGTTGCCTCAATTACTTTATTTGAAGTATTTAGCGGGCCGCTGCTGGTTCACGCTGGGCCACCATAACTAAAGAGGAAGTAATTTAAATTAAATATCTATGGAATCAAGAACATAAGAAGGCGCGCCCTAATTTAACTTATGAAAAGTGTGTACTGTGTACCAAACAATCTGCGTTTTCCAAAGCTCTTAAGGCCACATCATCTCTATATTTCGATCTTGCGAACTTATTTAAGGATGAACTCGAAGAATAATAATAAATAATCATTAAGAAACCGGCAGACCTTTCAGAGTCTAACTTAATAACTGAACGTTATTTGTTGTTAGTTAAACCAAATTAACCAATTTAGCTCTATTCAAGTAAATATTTGTCAGCAATATCAGCACAAAAGCTCCTGATTAACAGATAGCAGAGTATTGACACTCGATAATAAACTCAAAATAATCGACCTTATCTAGATTTATCGAATCCGCACTCGATATAATTCCGATACGATTTTATCTGGCGATTTCATCTGCGGGGGTGTGGTGATGGAATGAGATTTTATTTGTCGGTATTGCGGTGTATATGTTTACTTACAATATACATGGTGTTCGGTAAATAATGAATCGATGTTATAATAAATGCTTTATTTGAATAGTCTTACAACGAGTAAGTATAGTACCAAAATAATTTTGTAGATTTTTTTATTTATACATGTGTAACAACTTTATGGTACGCACGAGACACCCTGTTATTCATGTTTATAATTACGATAATCTTGTGATGATGTCACAATACGAGTAAAATAGGTAGTTGAAATACAATTAATTCATTTCATTTTATACATTTATTAGCCAGAACGGACAGTACTGTAGACAGGACTTTTCCTACACTTATTTTGGCAATCGCTCACAACACCCGCATACTTATAAAGTAAATATATCCTCAAACAATACAGCCAAAGTTGCCACAAGGATAAAGCGTTCCGCGCATTTTGCCTCAATCATAAAACTATCAAAACATCAAGGAGTACGAATATCGGTATAACTGAACGAAAGGTCGCGAATCCCCAGGGGGCCGAACTTGCAAGTTGGAAGACTTGGAAGTATCGATCTATCGAACCTTCCTTCAAGAGATACTATCGAAACAAGGAGCTATCTCTATAGATCAGGGGTTCCCTAACTTATTTGAGACGCGCCCCCTTTCGACCATACGAAAAATTCCCCCCCCCCCGTAAAGATTTATTTATTGGTCTTATCGAGCAGTCTGGAATGTATTCGTATTCTCTCAGCGGTCGCAGGTTTTTTATACTTAACTACACCACATGAGTAAAGAGAGAGTATTCTTTACTCATGTGACTACACAGATGGCCCGCGCCTTTAAAGGGGGGTTAAAGGTCTTTGCGCCTCCCCTGGGGGGCGCGCCCCCCACTTTGGGAACCAATGCTATAGAGAGTTTACTCATAGTCAGTTTTATATCCCTGTTTTCTCGCGGTCCCAAGATTTTGGCCCGTTAATGGGACTACGAGCGAGAATGTTTCTCGTAGTCCCAACACTATTTATCTACGTCCTGTATAAAACATGGGATTCGTGGTGTATTTCTTGTGACCTATTCCATCGATATGTAACTTATATCTGGAAAACGAAAACTTAAGTCACTATACAAACTTACTAGCACACAAATTGAAAAATGAACCAAAACAACGGTTTTTTACAAAATTTACGATACTTCCTGTCACAAATCCGGTTAGCTTAACTTTATTTGGTTATATGTATAAAAACTTTTAGAACTCACGGAATCATGGTGGAATAGTTTGTTAGTTTAAAGAGTTAATAACCATTTAATTTGAGTCATTGTTCAGATAATTCAAATCAAATATCATAGCGCTAGGATGTTGTTTTATTACGTCGTCGATTCAATTTGATAATCAAATATTAACCTGACATTATCGTTGGTTTCTAGTAACAGTTAATAAATAATAGCATCGGTTATATAATTCAATTAACTTGGGATCTCAAAACTAACATTCCGATACAATACAAACTCCTACGGATTGTGTACTGGAGTAAACATAGTTGAGAGATTCACAGTAGAAGCACATTTTTCAGTTCAACTTCGAAAACCAATATAGGTAATATGACCCCAAATTAGATAGATCTGTTACAGCAGTAGCTAGCTCTACAGACTATTGTTAAAAAATAAAATCTGAAAAACTATTGGTCTTTGTTTATTTGGAAAATATACAGCTGAAACACAAACACAGTAATTTGTGCCATGAAATAAAAAAGTGTAGGTAAGTTAAAATTACAAATAGAGTGAAGGAGAAAACATAATTCCAAAGAAATCATTTAGTGCACTAGCTTTTAAACAAAATCACGCAATCATTTCGTGAAAATGTAGGAACACATCCTAGTGTGTAAGTAACTACTAAATGTGATACTGCAAAAATTTAAAACAAAAACATACCACAAAGATACTTCAATCTTTAGCTCATGTGCAGCCGATACCAAGGCAATTTTACTGGATTATATGCTTATGAATTACACTTTAAACCCGAAAGAAAAGATAAACCTACTGCATCTTCGCCTTCTATACTGAATAATAACACAGTTATTTGCTGAACCCACGATGCTTGATATGAGTAGTAGACGCGTGTAACTTGTGTAATGTTTATAAACTATTAACATGTCAAAGGACATGAACATGTTGTAGGCCCGTCTGTCAAAAAGTAGGCACTTATGTATACAGTGAAAGGAAATGAACAAACAAAGGCACGTGGCGCTCTAAGTTGGTGGGTCTTCAACTTGTTAGGTACTGGGGACTGGGGTCAAAGTCATAAAACATGATTACAGTGACAAAATCGCTTTCGAAAACTTACCTTACCGAAAACCTAACTTTTTAAAATCCTTACTTAACTTTTCCAAAACAATTGCCTTTGTAGACTACCCGAAAACCTAACTTTCCTGAAACCCCTAAATACGTTGAAGGTACAACTTTTGATGAAATCGATTTAAGAAATTAGTTAGTGAATTTTAAAATAGCATGCCACTTACATAACCAAGGACTACCTACCTACTTAACGGATGCCGAATTACACAATTAAGAAGCAGGATTCAAACCGTCTCACCGTCTCTTTTGTTACTGCCAGAATTCCATTTCTGACCGTTGTAGAAATGTGGATCTCAAATTCATAAAGTATTGTTTTCTCAGCGTTTTATCTAATACTATCTATACTAATATTATAAATGCGAAAGTAACTCTGTCTCTCTGTCTGTCTTGCTTTCACGCCTATACTACTGAATTTGGCATATAGATAGTTTGAGTCCCGGTATTTGAAACAGGGATGCGCGCGATGAAGTTTTTCTGTGACAGACAAAATTCCACGCGGGCGAAGCCGTGGGCGGAAAGCTAGTATGTCTATATCGACGGCAGAAAGCGATTTTGTCGTATCTCAAAAAGTCCGATTTTACACCAGAGCAAAAAAACTATTTCAAAAATTCATAAATCTTAAATTAAGAAAGTTAGAAAGCTGAAATTTTACATGTTTTGTCTACTAATTAAACTTTATTTAATAAAGGTGATTGGAATAATCTAGAGTTACTACTTCATTGACTTTTGACTAGTTACAGCAATTGATTTTTTAATATCGAGCTGCAGAAATGTTGTATCAGGAAGGTAAAATGTATGGCTTATTTAAGTTGACTTCAATTCCCAGGCAGCGGATCTGCTGTATCTCAAAGAAACGATAAACTCTACAGGGCTATTTCGCTGTATGGACCATATAATGAAATAACTTTCTACANAAAAATACTGGAAAAAAATCTATGACGTATCTATATTTTTTTTCATCGTAGAAAGACGATACATACACCATTCGACGCGGCTTTTTTTTCTTAATACAATACAATTAAAAGTCATTTTAGCCAATTTTTGAGATACGACATTTCCGCTTTCTGCCGTCGATATAGTGTTAAACAATGTAATTATTGTTTGTTCCAGTCAAAAGTTCGGAAGCGCTCGGCGCTCATCTCCGAAGGTTGGTGCGAGATGCAGAGGCGCGCCTTCACGAGGTCGTGGGCTGTGCGCCGGAGAGGACGTGCCGGGACGAGGCTTGCACAAGGTAAGATAGGTCTTAACACATTGCATTAAGAACTAGTTTGTCTTATTTCTCATGTACACAGTAAAACTTATATTCAGTAGAAATAGAAGGTAAACCTATGAGCACTATGCATCGAACCATAAATCCTCCATAAAATGGGTCTAAAACCAAAATATCGCTGTCGAGCATGTGAAGAACATACGGAGTCCATAAAACACTTACCCAATGGATCGATGTGCACTACGCTTAGGCGTGAGATATTCCCAGCACGCCCAAGTGAGGAACTAGGATCATACGTGATTCTTCTTTTGTTACGTGCTATTGGCTTGATTTTATAATAAAAGTAGGTAAATGAAACCAATTGAGACTCCATGAAACACTCACCCAATGGATCGATGTGCACTATACGCTTAGGCGGGGAATAATATTATTATTCCCTGCACGTCCATGTAAGAAACTAGGATCGTGTGTGATTCTTCTTTTGTCACGTACTTATGATTGTGTAATCAAAACCTTACATCTTAAATGATTGAATTGGTCTTGCCAGATTCCTATCTTATCTTTTGGACATATCTGCGACATCCATAATTTGTTTATCTCAACACAAAACGTTAACCCATTTTTCTTCTTCCACCACCAGATCATCAGCGGGTGGCCAAGCCGGCACGACTGGCTGCGCGGGCGGCGCCGGCTCGGAGAAGGACAAGCAAGCCCAGCACTGGGAGAGAAGGGTGCGGACGCTCAAGTAAGGGTCTTATCATGTCGTTTGACAGTTTATCTTAAGGTTAAGTCTGATCGAAACTCATCAAGCTAGGTTGCTGTAGCATTTTATGTACCTACAATATTTTACGATTCCACTCTTGACGAAATCACAGATTGGTCTGGTTAATTGGTCATGTCATCAAATTGTCAAATAATAATATTTGATACATTTTAAACAACTCTTCTTTATTGGGATAATCCAACGATAACTCTTTCATAATGCGAACAGCTAGGGACTGGAATTCGCTGCCTGCTGTCCAACCCACTATAATCCGGGCCTTTTCTAGCGTCGCGTCGCCGAGCACGTAGAATTTCGTCCAATGACCCCAAGCTACCCATAGAATAGGCAATTAATTGCCTCTCTGCCCTGTAACCGACTGCATCAGGTGCGATTGCGCTCATATTTGTTGTATTGTTCTGCATAAAAAAGGCGCGCGTATCTTTTCATAAAAAGTTTTTGGATCAACAAAAATCACATCGTTCTTTTTAATGGCTTTTCTGACCAGAGTGTAAGTTTTTAAGATAAATGAAAAAAAAAATGCGAACGTTTAAAATAAAGAACTAACATTTAAAAAACGTTTTATTTTCCAGACGCCTAGTGCTCGGCTGGCAGCAGTCGCGCGCGCCGGCCGCGCCGCCGCCGCCCGAGCTGGAGGTGTGCGGCGCGCACGCCGTCACCGCGCGGCTGAAGGACGCGCGCGCGCCGCACGTCGCGCAGCGAGACCCGCCCATCACTACCAAGTATAGAGGTAAACAATAAAGACATAAGTCATTCATCATCAGGTCATTTGGTATCTAGTGTAGCCTCTATAACTCCACACTGATAAGAATTAAAGAATGTTTGGCCTACACTCCCCACGCTGTCACTTGTTTGCACATCGCGTCCTGGTTCTTAGACTGAAGGACAAACGTCGCGCATAGACCCGCGCCTATAAACTAATAAAGAGATAAGTACATATTGGTCTCCACTTCAGGAGCATGAGCCTCTCTAAGTTACCAGAGGTAAAAAGCAAGGCTTACACTCTTCATGCTGACTAGACGAGGAGGCACCACTTTTTACATATATCTTTCCCAATACTTATAGCCACCGTCCAGCTGAAGGATGCCGATGACTGCTCATCACTACCAAATAAAGGCAAGAGACTCCACTCCTAGACGCCTAGTGCTCGGCTGGCAACAGTTCATATACTGGCTGAGCGAGGTGTTATTTTTACTAATTTTACCTATAAGTTACTTAGTTTTCGTTCTTTCGTTTCGCGACCCGTCCTGATAGCAGCAGCCTACCAACTATAAAGGTAGGTATACACAAGTCCTCGGCTGGCAGCAGTCGCGCGCGCCGGTCGCGCCGCCGCCGCCCGAGCTGGAGGTGTGCGGCGCGCACGCCGTCACCGCGCGGCTGAAGGACGCGCGCGCGCCGCACGTCGCGCAGCGGGACCCGCCCATCACCACCAAGTATAGAGGTATACAATAAAGACAGGCAACTGATCTCTACTGCAGGAGTAAGACCTTCTGTAACTTACCAGAGGATGCTAGGTATACTCCTGATGCTGGCTGGACGAGAAGGCGTGATTTTCTCACATCTTTCCCTTAAGTACCTCATATCTACTTAGTCACCGCGCGGCTGAGGGACGCGCGCGCGCCGCACGTCGCGCAGCGGGACCCGCCCATCACCACCAAGTATAGAGGTAAACTATTATAGTCCGGTCGCCGAGCATTTAAAATTTCGTCCAATGACCCCAAGCTACCCATCCTTATCGTTCGCACTTGCGACGGGTGGCCGCAGTGAGTGTGCGACGCGACAGCAATATAATTACGTGCGAGCGATGAGGATGGGCAGCTTGGGGTCTTTAGACGAAATTCTTCGTGCTCGGCGACCGGATTTTAGAGTATCATCAGCATAATCCAGTCATTTATTCCCTACTTATAGGAGCACTCTTTAATACTCATCTGGTAAAATAAAGAGGAGTTTTCTCGCTGCTGGCCAGAGCCGTCTGGCATCAGGTGATACTGATGGCATTTTCACCGACTGAAGGACACTATAGTCGCACAAAAAACCACCTATACTTATGGGCCAGGTGATAAATATGGCGAGGCTATGTATCTAGTGCTCGGCTGGCAGCAGTCGCGCACGCCGTCACTACCAAGTATAGAGGTAAACAGTAAAGATAGGTGATTCTTCATCATCAGGTCATATGGTATCTAGTGTAGGAATCTAACCTCTATTAATCCACACTGGTAAGAATTAAAGACTGTTTGGCCTACACTCCCCACGCTGTCACATATTTGCACATCGCGTCCTGGTTCTTAGACTGAAGGACGAACGTCGCGCAGAGACCCGCGCCTATAAACTAATAAAGAGATAGGCATTTGGTCTCCACTGCAGGAATATGACCTTCTCTAACTTACCAGAGGTAAAAAGCAAGGCTACACTCTTCATGCTGACTAGACGAGGAGGCACCACTTTTTACACATCTTTCCCAATACTTATAGCCACCGTCCAGCTGAAGGATACCGATGACCGTCCATCACTACCAAATAAAGGCAAGAGACTCCACTCCTAGACGCCTAGTGCTCGGCTGGCAACAGTTCACATACTGGCTGAGCGAGGTGTTATTTTTACTCATTTTACCTATAAGTTACTTAGTTTTCGTTCTTTCGTTTCGCGACCCGTCCTGATAGCAGCAGCCTACCAACTAAAGGTAAGTAAAAACACTCCACTTCCAGCCGCCTAGTGCTGCAGTCGCGCGCGCCGGCCGCGCCGCCGCCGCCCGACCTGGAGGTACAGAATATTATAAGTTAGAGTATCATCAGGTCATTTGGTCTCTATGAAAACGGTCTCTTTAATACTCCTCTGGTAAGATAAAGAGGAATTTAAAGGCTTATACCGACCAGGTAGGTCAGGAGGGCTGATGATATCATATTTGCTCATTAGTCACCGTCTTGGATGCACGTCGTGCAAGAAACCCGCCCATCACTATCACCACCAAGTATGAAGGTAATTAATAAATATACAGAAACATCATCAGATCTTCAATCAAGGTCTTCAATGAGCATTCAGCCGAAACTCCTCGCGCTGCTGGCCAGACGGGTTGGGGGTCCGTATACGATATTGGTACAGGTGTTCGTTTATTCATCGACTGAAGAACATTCATCGCACAAAAAGACCGCCAATATTTTGAGGCCAGGTGGTAAATAACAGGCTATGTACTTAGACCTGATGATTATCCTACAGCTCCCCCATATTTTTTTTCCTGTATGCTTTGCTACCTAAGCTACTGTCTCGAGATAATCAATTGAAATCTCTCATATCACTGGGCCTATTCCTGCAAGTGTATCTATCTATCTCTCTCACGCAAAGCGAAATACCAACTTGAGTGACAGTAACAGACTCTCCTAAAAATACGTAATAATAGGAAGGAACCTCACCGCTAACAATACCACTTGTATTCCAGTGGAATGGTCATCCCGCGCGGACTTCTCCAACGTGTGCGGCAGTCAGGAGGTGGCGGCCATCGTGTCTAGCGGCGGGACCAGGGTCCTGGCGGCCGGCCTGACCCGCGGCCGCCGGTACTTCTTCAGGGCGGCCGCTGGGAACCTTAAGGGCTGGGGGCCTTTCACGGTGTCGGTGCCGAGAAGCGTCGTTCCTAGCAGTGAGTTTATTATTTACTGTTGTATAAAGTGTTACGTGTTTAACGTGTTACGACTCTTGCTTATTGGTTTGTGATTTGTGGGGTGGTCTTTATAGACCGTAGTAGGTACTTACCTATCGGTTGGTACTGTTGGTAGAGATTTAAGTTAAAAGTTAAAACATGCAAGTATCGCTAATCAATCATGTAAAGTCGGACTATTTCCCAACGTGTCATGCTATATCAGTCTACTAAGCTTGATGTCGCATCTTTATTATCTAAATCAAAATCAAAAATATTTATTCAGTTTAGACCACAAGTGGCACTTATGAAGGCACAATCATCAACAGCCCTTTACAGTCCACTGCTGGACTATGAGCCTCCTCCACTATAGTGGAGGGTTTTGCCATAATCTCCACGCTTGGCAGGCGGGTTGGAGATCGCAGTTTAAAAGATTGATGTTTTTCAGAGAGCGCTGCTGCCCATTCTCTGTTTGATGTGTAGTCCCTAAGTCGCCTCTTACGACACCCGCGGGAAGAGTAGGGGTTGGTGACAAATGTATTCTACTCTGCCGTCACCACACCGCTAGAAAGCACAAGAAGGCACAAGTCGCAATGAAATTACATTTCGTGATCGTTTCATCTGTAAAAAAGTACTTATAACAAGTTACAAACAAAAAAGTTGCGTACGAAATGAATCTGTTATGGATCTTTTACGTATCTTACTGTCTATGGGAACTATATTAAGGCCTACCTTCGCTTGTCTCCAGGCTGGCGAGACGTATCCTCCAGGGCCACTCGCGGCGATTCCGGCGGGGCGGCGGCGGCTCTCGAAGCGCTCGCCTCCGCCGCCGCCGGTGCCCGCCACCGACCGCCGGCGCAGCCGCCGCGCCTGCCGAGGAAGAAGACAGCGACTATACGACAACTGTTCACTGCTGCTAGTAAATTCCAGAAGAACCTTAGAAGGTAAAGATCAAATAACTAACGTGTATTAAGACACACCTTTTTTTTCTATAGTGGTGATGAACTAAGGTCATGTTAGTGTCAATCTGACACCGACATACTTAGGTGTCTAACGTACATACACCTATTTGGAGGTGAAAAAGATGAACAGCAATAACTCGCCGGTACCGGCATCTGTGCCGATTCAAGAGGACGCAGTTCGATCTCTGTGAACAACTAAGTTTTAAAACTATAAAACTGCATCTCACTTAGTCTTAACATTAGGTGCGATTGCAATCAAATACTGCCGTGTTCTGTAACAAAAACTCTACAGGTCAACTAAATCTCCTTATGTTGTTACGTAAGATGCCTTGATATCGTCGTCTCATTATACATATTATGTAGATACCTTTTTTCCAGAACTTCGTCATGAAAAATCATTTGCCTACCTTTCTCTTGCATTCGATCCTCAGCTTCGGACTCCCCCAATTTAAACAAGCTTAACTTCACAGAGGCGTATACCTTGCGTGTATCCTGTACCACGAAGACAAGGTGCTGGTCACCAGCGAGGAGTTTCTGCCGGTCATAGAGGTCGACGAGACCTACCCCACCTGCATCTACACCGACTTCCATTGGCTCATGAAGGTAAGAACAACCTGGAAAATCAGTAGGTAAGTACCTAATCCCAAAAAGGGTATATCTGTTGCAGTCAAAGTCAAAACTCATAATCGGTCAAAACCACTTTGTCCTTGGTCAATAGAAAAAAGAATCAGTCAAAAGTGGTTTTGACCGATTATGAGTTTTGACTGTAACATAATTATCTACTTTACTATAAATCATTGTCGGGTAGCTCGAGGCTTCAAAGCTTCTTTGGAAGGCTCAAAAGGGTCGCAAAGTGCACATTTCAGACTTCTATTAACTTAATTATCTGAAAAGTTACATCGCTCTGTATTTCCAATGTCGTCAAATACATACATTTTTCTCTTCTGATAGTAGGTATCTATTCGTTGCATGACATGAAAACAGTGACAAACCCTTAACTTTGGTAACTCATCATAATACGCGTATACAAGGGTGGGGCCGGGTGGTACCCCAGAATGGACTCCATGCTATCCCTGAAACATAACCTTTGATACGCCAATGCTGGTCACGATGAGCCCTGGTGTCTTAGAATTATTAATACTGATACTATTGTTACTTTTCAGGTGTCATGTTCATGGGACGAAGTCAAATCGCTGCGGTCTGACATGGAGAAGCACACCTCCTCGTCCATCCACTTCAGGCTGAAACTACTGACAGCCGCCGCTCAAATGCAATCTGCTCTGTGTATACAGGATTTAGGTACTTATGTGGTATAATTATCTAAGTAGAAATCTATCTTTCTTTTGGTGGTTTGAGCTGATCTAGAAAAAAACTTTGCCTTAATTCTTTGGGTCTTGATTGGCGGTCAGGCTGTAGATCCTGGCTACACAGGAGTTGCAACGACGAGAGGTGGTATCTATTAGTCCCGTGATCTAGAATTTTGATGGGTCCCAACTCCTAGGCATCATTCTAAAATGGCAAGATTCTTATCGCCAGACGTGAATAAATTACATTAAATCTTTTTATAGTGTCGAAAAGATGTCTACAAATTACTTACATACATCTATAGTCGCAATTCTGGACTTAAGGCTAATAACTGGACCTGTTATTTTTTTTCTTATAAGTTAATTTTTACACAGTTTTGTGATGTTAATTTTCTCGTGCAGGTCAACTCTACCACAAGCCGCTGCGAGACTCCCACGGCACGGTGGTTCTCTCGTGCGTGAACAGCGTGAAATCCGTCAAGTCGGTGTCCGCGCTCAACTCCCGATGGGCGCCCGTATCCAGGTTGCGTCGTCGCGTGCTTAGTGAAGACAACACTATTGGCGAGCTGCTCATGGCTTCTGTGCACGATCAGATTGCGTATCACCAGGTGAGATTACAATAACTGCATAGCACCCATTCCGTGCGTGCAAATCTGTCTAAGCAGTCTCCGCGCTAAACGGAGCTGGGTCCCATATCCCTGGGTTGCGTCGCCGCGTGCTCAGTGAAAACAACACTATCGGAGAACTGCTCATGGCTTCTTTTCATGATCAGATCGCGTACCATCTGGTGAGGATAACAATAATAATATAAATAGATACTAAAATCTAGCGTCTAGCTGGGATGATTAGATGGCTCTATAAATTGGAACGGCTCCATTTAGCCAGTCTTATCGCTGCAATAACGATGATAATGATGATGAAAGGCAGCGAACTAGGCTTATTAAGTTCGTTCAAACGAAATTATTTAGGAATTCGGGGAAAGTAGTACGAGATGATCCCCTTAAGCGGGAATCGCTGTAAAATACATATTTTTCAAGGTAAACCAAAAATAAAGACGATTACTACTAGTATATTTATCTATCCAACTTTCCTTATACTCAAAACCAGAAATTAATTGAGGTTTCATTAAAATATTTCATTTTTTGCAAAACCTTACAAAGTGATCATCTTGTACACCCCTGTGGGTAAGATGATCCCCCAGGTAGGGGTAAGATGATCCCTATGATTCTATTCTATGATCTATTCTTTTCTGGTTATAATCCTTTCGGAGTATCTAATTATGCGAACAAATCGTTAAAAAGTTAAAAAAGATAAACATTTACGAATTAAATAACGAAAATAACTGATTCTTTCTTAGTACCTGCTAAAAAGCGTTTAAATAATTGAAACGCTTTTTGGCTAGAGCTGTGTTGAATATATCACAAATAAATTCACCTGCTTCATCACCCTCTACCCCAGCACATGCTTTATGGCCCCATTTTCCACATGCATAACATTTTATCCATCCTTCACCCTTGGTATCGCTTGAAAACTTTTCTGTTCAGTACAGCCACTCAGTGTCATCTCCTTCAAACTCAGGTGAGTTATATGAAGTTCTCATTCTTTTATTTCACTTCCCTTTACCTACTCCATTGACTTTTTTGTTTTAATTCCCAGGGATCATCTCGTACATATAGGAAGGGATCATCTTGACCCAAGTCCCACTTTTTGTTAAATATTTGCTAAAATAAATTACAAGTACGCGGCTACGTTTTTATGGCCAAAATATTAAAATTAAACATAATAGAAAGCCTAACGACATAATTACATTTAACATTGTTTGAATAAAAGTAACATAAGCTCAAAGTCATGCCTATTTTAGATCAGAAGTACACAATTTTTCTTTTTTCTCGTCAAATTCGATGTATCGCTCACGCCACCATTACGATTTGACTGAGGCGGGGATGTGTCTAGAGCTATGTTTTACCAGTGAAAGAAACTAAATGACGTTAGTGGTTTCAGCACAATCGCGAAAGATCATCTTACCCCAGGGGATCAACTCGTACTACTTTCCCCTCCTTGTCTGTCACCAGGACGATATTGATTTTGAAGATATGTTAGGTTGTAAAACAGGCCCAAAGACGTTGGGACGATTCCATTTAGGTCTTATTGCTTGATATTGATGTGTCAACACACACAAATGGGAAGCACCTGAATGCGTGCTACGCAAAACCGGCTATGATAGCATCTGTGTGTCATCTAACAAGCAGTTGAACATCTGTTAGCAGATGAACAAAATAAACAATATCTCTCTCTTTCTATCAGGTGTCTCGAGTGCAGCTGCCGCGCGGTCTGTACCTGGGTTACTTGAAGCTACAATCATCAGTGGAAGTGGTGCGCATCGTGGCACCCGCGCGCACCCCCAATGTCCCACCGCACACGCGAGTGCGGGACAACCCACACGTGTCCGCGTGAGTATTCTAATTCTAATTCCTTATTAGCTCTTTTCAGGACAAAAAATACAGCTTTCCCTACCACATCATATCAGCTGGTGTTGAGAAGTGGCGGAAGAAACCCAGTTACCTTTATTAGCCTATACTTCTTTACATGATCGGTCTTCGTGGAAATCCTTGGGGGAGGCCTTTGTCCAGCTGTGGACGTCTTTCGGCTGAAACGAACGAACTTCTTTACACGGTTACACGTACCTACACTCGTCTTTGTTACCCTCACTTAGGTCCCCTTCCTACCTAACCTAACTTTTTTCGGTTAGATTTGGCATACCGTTAACGCTATAATCAAAACTTCGCACACTTACTAAAGGCACTTTTTTACAGTGAAGAATGGGATCACCTTCGAACGCAATCTGGAAAAGCGTCCTCAGAAGAAGTACAAGCCATGAACAGCCTCGTGCCGATCGGCAGCCAGGAGAAACCCTCAGAATCTCAAGAAATGTTCCTGGACCACATCGCGTGCGCCGCGCGCCGCCTCTTCAAGGAGATGGAGATCCCGATGGAAAGCGTCGACGCCCACCGAATATATGACCTCGAGGTCATTGAACTCAACAATGACGTCAGCTTCATCATGATCTGCCCTCCCGCGGAACAGGCCTGCTCCGTCCCCGGACAGAAAGAAATACTCCTCCAAAAAGGAGACCTCCTCAGCCTCCCCATACAAGCGTTCGAAATGATCCACCTACAAACCTATCACAGTAATATTCTCAGCAAGTACTCCAAACTCAGCTGCGTGTTGGAACTGGATGTAGCTCTCGCCACGCATTCTCACAGGGAAGCTTTCTCCTGCACCGAGCTCCAGACTGCTAAAGAACGATTAACAAAACTAGAAGACTTGCAAAACAGCTTGAATACCGTATGGAAGGCGGAACGGTGGCTCATGGATCTCATAGGCTTTGCGAGAGACAAAGACAAAACTTCTCCGAGCTCAGGTATACTGCTCAAACATATCTTAGACAAAACTCCTTCTCAGATCTGTCCTGACGGCCCGGAGTTAGAAGTGACCGACAAAGATGCAAATTTGAAAGTAGATTTTCTTCAGATACCGAATACTGCAAGAGATGGTAAGATTACCAAAACCTCACCAGGTCGAGGTTCTTGGCCAGGTCCTGCTGGAAACGGAAACCATGCCAACTTACATCCAGAGTTTAGTAAATCTGAGCAGCAATTGAGTTTAGCTCCCCGTCAGACATCTGTGTCAACGCTCAATTTGAGCAGTTCGCAATACCTGAGCGCCGAGAATAAATACTCGAGGAAGGGTAGTGCCGATTCCCAGTTCACACAATCGAGTGCTATGAGCAACAATTACATGAGCAGTAACTCTCAGTTTGAAATAAAGTCGCCCGGATCTCACACGAGTGCTGGCAGCAACCGTCTCCCCCCGTCCCGAAGCGAAGACACACTTGTTCTTCAGAATGAGAACGTGGAACAGAAACCTCGTCCGCATAGCATCAATGCAACGAGCGTATCGAATACCTCGAGTCCATTGCTGACCGTGAAAGGGTTTTATCCTGGGAGCATGATCAGTGTGCGAACGTCCAAGGGGAATGTGTCTGAATCCGCCCAGAGTCTGTCTAGTGACTCGGAGAGCCAGAGCTGTCCAATCACCTCAACGTCAGTTCCTTTGAAACTCCGTCCGCAGGGGAAGCACTTCAGAGCTACCAACACCGTGATCACTTCCAAGAGCATGACTAACGTGAAGTCGGCTGATGTTGACTACACAGACACGGGGCAGGATCTGTTCCCGAAGGCTAGCATGTGTGTGAAGAGACAGCCTCTGCTGGAGACTCAGGAAGACGCAGAGTATAACAATAAGATTCCAAAGACTGATGAAAGAAGTGATAGTGAGGAACGCGATTCGAAGGCGGCAGATCAGCGGCCTCCGGACCAGCCGGGAATATTACAGGTAAAGGCTTATTTAAAACACCTCTTACGGGACTATTCCCACCTCTCGTTCCCACCACTGCAACTCCTGTGTAGCCAGGATCTACAGCTTGACCGCCACAAAAACCCAACCAATGAAGGTCAAGTTTGTCCCGGGGGAAAGTTAAACTGTCATTGGACCCGCAACGAAATTAATCAGAAGAACATAGGAGGAGTTCGAAATTAAGGTTCGACTTCCCTCCATTGCAAAGCGGATGACAGGTGACAAACAAAGGTTTAAAACCTTTAAGAAAAAGATTATGCACCACGGACAATAAATTAAATTAAGGGGGCCTATCTTATGAGCAATTAGCAACTACCTGCCAATAATATTTTTCACAAAATCGCTTAAAAGCACGGAAATTTTTCCTTGTCGCGACAAGATCGGTGTAATAAACACAAAATAAAACACCTCTTACCTCAACCACTTCTTATAACAATAGGTATTAGTTGGGGGGTTTGTGGTTATTAGGTACTGAAAGTTCTGTATCTTTTCATCTAGGTATTTGCCGCATACGAAACGGGTCTTGCTGCTGGCACATCGCTCAAACTACACGTCACGCCGCGCACCTCCGCCCGCGAGGTCATCGACCTCGTCGTCAAGCAACTCAACATGGCTGCCGTCCTCAAAGGAAAGTCCGGTCCTGTTTACGGTCCCGAGAAGTTGCAGGACTTCTGCTTGGTGGCCGTCATAGGAGCGCGGGAAAGGTGTCTGCGAGACGATTTTAGGCCATTACAGCTCCAAAACCCATGGAGAAAAGGCAGATTGTACGTTAGACTCAAACACGACGTGCTAGCCGCGTTGCAGCATTCTGCCAAGCAACCGGCGTACATTTGATCTGGGTAGGTTTGTAAACTCGAGTTAGGATCTGTTTTGAAATAGGGTATTGTAGTTTGGCAAAGAAAAAGAGTAAGTAGAATTAAGAGTCGAATGGATTGAGCACGAACTTAAAATGACAGCGACTTGTCGTGTTTCATCCCGATTCTCCCAAACTATAGTTGTTTCTTCCATGAGACTAAAGCCCACTGATATATGTGATTACAGTTTGAAGCATAGCTAATGTCTCTGTGTAATATTTGAAGTCAATAGAAACCTAATGAGCACCTACTTTAAAGACTTTCGATTTTGATCGACAGCTTAGCACAGTTCAATATAAATATGAATCTTAAACCTACAAACACGATGAATCAATAACTGTCAGTCACTAGGTTAAAGATAAAAA
Source organism: Ostrinia furnacalis (assembly GCF_004193835.3). Taxonomy (NCBI): domain Eukaryota; kingdom Metazoa; phylum Arthropoda; class Insecta; order Lepidoptera; family Crambidae; genus Ostrinia; species Ostrinia furnacalis. The sequence continues at coordinate 260,295 of NW_021133372.1, forward strand.
TTGTAATGAATAGAATTTTTCACGCATGAAAATGGTTAAATGAATGAGAGCCGTTGGGTCTGTCTCGTGGATTTTACTAACATGCAGTCGACTACGATGTCTTCTAACTACATTATTACTAAACTTATTTTAGTTAAAAGTGATCAACTAGGTGTCCCAAGAGGAGTGTTAGTTAATTGAAACTACTAGGTAATATTAATAAATCTTTTAATAATGAGAATTTGTTTTGAAATAGATCATAGCTGGAGTGTTAATATTAGGAAAGCAGCGCCCAAAAACCAGTTGATTTTTTATTGTATAAGACTAGATTAAGAAAACTAAAATTGCTGCAATTTAATCCATTGTTTTTTAATCCGTAATTTAAACCTATGATTTTAATTCGTCATAGCCACTTAGAATGTATTATTTTGGTGCCAATCCTTATTATGTTGATGCTTTAAATAGTTAAGACAAAGTTGTGAGTAATTATAGAAGAATATACAGATTTATGGTGCTTTCCACTGTAAAATATATCGCTTGATACTTTATGTAACTTGATTCACATTGGCGTTGGAGAAACAGATTATTTTTATATCCCTTTGCTAAGAGGCTAAACAATAATTAAAATAGAGGGCTCTATAAATTTGCTACTCGTCGTGTCCACTTGCTTGACTAGCAAAAATGTAGAGCTAGTAAACTCCTGTGCTCTATTATAATTTACTATTTTCGCTAAAGTTTAAAAGTTACAGAATCTTCCAGAATCGGGTACCCAAGCTAAATGATGGCGCCCAATTTATGAAAAATATTGATACCCTACTCAATTGTAACGTCAATGTGAATACAAGCATTTCTGAATGCTAGTTAAAATGGTCAATACTTGGATCATATCGAATGTGTTGTCTGCGTTAGAAATGTGCGCACTTCTCACAGAGAAATTGAAAACGACAACTCTACAATTTTGGGTTTTAAAGTCATGTTTTTAATTAAACTTTAGGTTACTAAATTAACGACCGGATTATAATTAAATTAAGCCTAACTCTATCCCTAAGAACGTAATAAGGTCTCTGTGAGGAATGCGAACCTTGTTAAACCTAGCTTTCTCTGTCTAAATAGTATTTCTAATTCTTGTCGTACATGCTTAACTATTGTAATTATAATACCCAAACTATACCTACCCTCATGTTATTTATGTTTGGTTTAGTTTGTCCATGTCCCACAACATTATTCATCATCGTAGGTCAAAATGTAAAGTTATTTGGTCAATTTATTTATGATAGAGTAAGAAAACTGTACTTTAAAATTTTGAAAATGTTTTCTAAAGCTCAAATACGTATATTTTGTAAGATTATTCCGTCACAATATCATTGTAACAACGTTAAACGAAGTGCCTGATTATTTTGAAAGCCATAAAAATCATATCTCTGAGGAAAACAGGGTTACCAAACCAGAAAATGCATATTTATTTTGTAATCTAACAATGCTTTTAGCAATTTACATTGATCTATTTTAACAAAACTAAATATTATAATATTAATATGAAAATGAAACTACCTACTTACAACAAAAATAAACGTTATATGCACACATTTAACGTTTATTTTTGACATAATATTGTGTTCAGGAGACACATCTCCTGAACACAATATTATGTCTAAATAAATTAAACAAATTTTATATAACACATCGATCGTCAATGAACTAAATAATAATTATTTTCGAATGTAATGCGATGTTTGTACCTACATTAAATTTGAACCAAAGCTGTTAGAAACAGAACCCTGATGCGTAAAGTTTTGTCATGTCTCAATTAGGAATGTTATTAAATTAATCACCTATAGATCTCTTTCAAGTAATTCTACTTATATTTTATTTATTGTAGTCTATCTATTCTCTATTCCCTTTAATAGAATGAGTGAGAATGGATCAAATCAAGTACTATTCTAGAATACTCAAATGAAATAATAGTTACAAATAGTAATCTATCTATACTTATAATAAATCNCTAGTGTATTATAATTTTTGTTTTTGCGATTGTACATTTGTACGTAGTTGGATACAGAAGTGTAATTAGAATGGAGATTAAGAAATTTATAAAATATTATAAATGAAAGGTGTATTAAATATTCGAGCCATAATTAAAGAGAAACGCAATTATTGTTACGAAGCCTAACTAAATGTCTTATGAATAAATAATAAAACATAGTTTTATTTTAGAATGTTATGTATCATTCACCCTATCCGGTGTTGTATATTAGAGTTTAGAGTGAGAGAGATTGGGAGTATGAAGTGATGCACAAAATAAATGTATTTCAAATCGTTTCAGATGTTTTATTACGTAGCAAAGCATTCCCCAACTTTCATTTTTATTTATTTCCGTATTTTTATTTTCACGACAAAAATAGCTTACTTACAATAAAATATTTTTCTCCAACTACCTACCTAAATAAATATAGTGGACACACTTCATAAGAAACTTGAAGTTTATGATTACCTACCTGCGTCTAGTCAAGATTTTTTAAGCAGAAGACCGAGGTAGAAGATCTTCGTCACAATAATAAAGACAAAACTCATGGCCTAAGGGGTAATAAAACCTACAACAATACATTTATATTTTTATATTTTCGATTAAAATATTTATTAGATATTAAAAAACAAAAACAAAACTGACAAAACTAAACAAGATTCAATTTCCCGCCAAGACGCCGAATGACCGTTTGACAAGTTGAGTGCCATTGACCTATAAAATCGGTCAATGAACTTTTCCGCAACGTTTCGTTATGCTCTTTAGTAAACTAGAAAGACAATGAATCTGAGAAAGAAAATATTAATAAATTTTAAGTGTTCTCAATATACATAATATATATTAGATGTAATAATCATAACAAATAGACTATTATATTATAATAGTCCTCGTGACGTGAACCGATAACTTTTTATAACAGTTATGTTATCTGTGGCGTAGTACACGTCATACGCCACTGTCAGCTATATCTGTCAGTGTCAAATCTGTCATCATTGTTGTATCGTTTCGTATCTTGTACGTATTTCATTTTAATTTACATCGGCCGCAATTTTAGTCCAAAGTTCCAAACTCCAAACTCGCGAGAGCGATCAAGGAAGTCGGCCGTTGATATAAATTATTATAGTGTTGTCGTCAAGTCGATAAAAAATGAGTTTAGTCGCGAATACTGGGTAAGTTTAGCTTGTGAGATGTCTCCCTATTTTGAAACTTGATAACTATCTAAATAAATTGGTTTCCTAAACAGAAAGCTAGCGGGTCGTACGCTGTTTATTACTGGTGCTTCTCGTGGTATTGGGAAAGCGATAGCCCTAAAAGCAGCCAAGGATGGAGCAAATGTTGTGGTCGCAGCTAAAACTGCCGAACCCCATCCTAAACTGCCTGGAACCATTTATTCCGCTGCTGAAGAAAGTGAGTACTCTTTTTTTATCTAAATACTTCAATAATCCTGTAGAATTCAGTCAGGGTTTTGTAATAATTGAAAGATATGAAATAGTATCAATACCTTGGACTTTGAACTTGATGCCAAACATAGTGTATACCTGTCACGATATCGCGAAAATATACGTTGACTGCTGGCAAAGATACAACATAAGAAATACAGATAATATTTTTTATGTTTCTTGAGTAGGTTTTAGGGATTTTAGTAAACAAGGGCCTTTCTAAAATGCTTTTTAAATTAATCATTATTATGAGTGCATACTGTTTCCGAAAATGTGGAGAAAGTTACAGTTTTAACAATGGTTAATTGGTTGGTCATCTTGATCAAAAATTGAATCAATCTAGTTCTGCCTATTTTAAAATGACACTTATCTTTTAATAAATATTTTTTCAGTTGAAGCTCTTGGCGGTAAAGCACTGCCGGTTATTGTAGATGTAAGAGATGAAAAACAAGTACAGAAAGCAGTCGATGAGGCTGTTAAAAAGGTAACTTAAATCAAATCAAATCATTTATTTGTAAAAACATAAAGCTCTATGTTTGGCCTATGAGTGGCGTACAGATTAGCGTAAATGGCATGTTAAATGAAAGTAAAGGACTGTTTTTAATCCATCTACATAGATTCATTCATAATTGAGACAGTTTAACATTCATTATTAATTTTATCAGCACAAAGATACAAAGAATAACATTGTTTGAAATGAAAATGGTTAAACAACATGACTATCAATATACATGACATATTGATATTATTGTAAATAGTTATACCTTTAGCTGTTGTTTCACTAATTTAAAGTATTGAATTATGTTTTTTTTATACAAGGCACGTATATGACTGCGATCGCACCTGGTGTTAAGTGTGTGTACTTCCTTTAGTGTGCTTATTTGAAGTTGTACTGGATGAATTAACTAATTTACAATCAATTTCTAGTTCAATGGAATCGACATATTAGTGAACAATGCGTCGGCCATCTCTCTCACGGGCACCGCCCAGACGGACATGAAGAGATACGACCTCATGCACAACATCAACACTAGGGGAACTTTCCTAGTGTGAGTATATGTATTTGTATATCTGAGGCAGAGTTGCACCATCTTATTTTAACCGTGATTATAACCATAACCGGTGTTTTTTGTATGGAGTTAGACAGACTTTTGACGTTTGTTAAAGTAAGATGGTGCAACCTAGCCTAAAAATCTCTAATCAGTAGTAAAAATAAATTTAAATTGTGTTTTACTACCTGAGTTCAGCTGGAAACATCAGCAGAAAACATCAACATGTAAATAAAATATTTAGTTTTTTTAAATATTGCATAATAATCAGTTACTAATTAACTAAACTACACATTTGGGTTGCAAAAGAACACCTTTAACAAAAACTAAGGTTTCTCTATGTGCAGTCTTGTACATTGATAAACTATTCCATTATTTCATTATTTAGACAAAATTTTAGGAATTTAATCTACTATATAAAAATAAGTCGGGTTTTCCTCCCTGACGCTATAACTCCAGAACGCACGAACCGATTTCCACGGTTTTGCATTCGTTGGAAAGGTCTCGGGCTCCGTGAGGTTTATAGCAAAGAAAATTCAGGAAAAGGTGGTAAAAAGGGATCCACGCGTACGAAGTCGCGGGCGGCCGCTAGTTTAGATTATAATATTATGGGTTCTCAGTCTCAGACACACAAACTGCTACAACCTTGTTATCCCTTACAGATCCAAGCTATGCCTGCCATTGCTGAAGTCAAGCAACCACGCACACATCCTCAACTTATCTCCACCCCTCAACATGAACCCGTATTGGTGAGTAGAAGAATAAAATAATAAATAAAAAAACGTTTATTGCTTTTTACACATAAAAGGAATTACAAGAAACTAAATTACATTATAAAGCTAAAAGAAAAAGTAAATGGAGGTGGCTCAGCATGTGCCGCCAAGGACTACCTGCCCTAGACAGCGCCTGGTTTTCAGCCAGAATAGTAGAATACTTATCTACTCATATGTACACGTACAGTCAGCGTCAAATAGTTCATGACACCCAAAGACAGTCAACATCAAATATACTCAACATCAAATAAACCGCACCTTCCGCGACGCGAACTTTAACGATTTTCTTCTGACATAATCATGGTGCCCCAACAATATTAGTGTTATTTGAAAGCCCAATAAATATCCTTAAAGAAAAACACATTTAATTTCGTAATAAATGATTAACATATACCATAAATGTGACTTGAAAAAATACCTCACTTTGGCCCCACCTATGGGATCAATTAGACCAATTTTTATGGTTATAAAACCAAATAATGATCTCACGTGTCCTCTTTAACAGATGGATAGCGATTAATCCCAACTTAACAGTTTTATAGCCATAAAAGTTGGCACTAGCGTAACTACCTATTTTTTGAAGAAGTGACTCTGGATCCTTCTAAAGACACATTTTTGGGGTAAAAACCTTTCCTTTAATGAAATGAAGGTTAGAACTAGGCTTTTAAATGGTGCCAATATTGGTGGGAAGTGGGGATGCATACGATTGAAAATGCTTGTCGCGGGAGGTGCGATTTATTTGATGTCGAGTGTAGTTTGTGACATCCAAAGTGGCAAAGAAGCTGAGACAGTCTGCACTTTTGATAAATTGAAATGGAACTGCGCCTCTTTTTCTAATGTCAGTTATTTCAGTTAACATGCAAATAAAGTCAAATGCGCCGCGAGTCCCGAAGGATGAATAAAAAAAATACGCTCATGTCATTTATTAAAATTACGATCAAGTTAATGTTGCCATTATTCAAAGCACGCGTAACGCACTTTGTTACGTGTTTTGCTTGAATTTTGAAACTTACTGTCACGTTTTTTTTTTCTTAATAGCATGTCTTGTAGTAGGTACTGCTTAGAAGTCCTTGCTTAGATATTTAAGTTATTATATTATGCGAGAGCTCAACTTGACGTAAATATTTTTCGTGTTAGCATGACAACCCTTACAAACAACAATACAATGCAATTATTTGACGAATTTTGTCACTATTTTGTTTGGGTAACAAGGTATGTTGTGACTACATAGTATTGTTTTAAATGTTTACCTAATTGTACCTACTGCTGTTCAACCTTGGAAGTTACTTTGAACTAGGTATCTTTTTCAACCTTTGACTTAATATTCATAATATTTTTCAATGGTCTGTTATTCTTTTACCGTCGCGTCAACAGCATATGAGACTACACATTTTTGTTGAAAAATGGCTTCTATTACAATTAGATAAGATGCCACAGTGTTAAGCTTGTTCTGCCTTTATCTGCACTTTTTGCGATAAAGAGTAACATAACAACAATTCCATACACCTGTCCTTACAAACTTTCCTATAATAAAACTGTAGATTTCACTGATCCATCTATAGATTATATCTATCTGATTTCAAAGTCCCCTATTTGAGGTAAACGGCGCCTTAAAAAGATTATCTATTCAATAAGCTACATCGTAAATAATAAGATTAAATTGCCATTCAAAATTATTAGGAATTGGTATAAATAATGTTACGATAAAGTACCTATGTTTGAACTTCGATTACCAAGGTGATGTCATCTACCAAAAAGTCACTGTTCAAAGTACAAGAGTAATCAAATTATTCGTAAACAATCAATACAACACAAGAGCGTAGCTAGTTTTTTTTAGATCACGTGAAAAAAGGCAACAAGCGCTTAATTTGTATTAATGTGTACTACTGTGATCTTTTTCTTGTCGTGGCGACAATAAACCTACACAGTGTCAGCCCAAAACTTCGCCACAAGAGCGGCGTCGTCAGTAGCCTTCATTAAATCTTCCTGCGTGCAGTTTTATGGTACATCATGTGCTTCGTCAACTGGGGAACAAAACCTTATCGAACTTATGTGACGCAAGTGGTTTTATAAGGCTGTTATAACAATCTTAAGTGAATTCTTAATCTTAAGAATAACATAAAATATTACCTTCACGGCTTTGGTTGAAAAACATTTGTAACTTTGACCCCAATGCTTGTCAGTAAGTACCTACCTGCATAATAATTTTTAACGTTATAATATAATAATAGCAAAAGGTCAAGGAATTTATATTTAAAAACAATGTTTTTGTTTGTTGTTGACTGAATCTGTTTTCTATACCGCACAGTGCTACTTGGACCCGAATCGAATCAAATCTTTGCAGCATTTATACGTTCATTCGTTCGTTCGTTTCAGCCAAATGACGTCCACTGCTGGACAAAGGCCTCCTCCAAGCAAACAGCATCTATACAGGGTGTCCCAAAAACAATGGATAACCCTGTAACCCTCGATAGGCCTCGCCATGGTCTACCTAACGTCCAATTTTGACTCCAGTAAAAATATCACCGTTTTCAAGATTTTTAAGTTTTTGTGCATTTTTAGAAAATTGCCACCTGCGATTACTTTTTCTCATGCCATTTCTACAAATGAGGATACTTTTCAATCTAGTTTTTTTCCTTATCACAAGGGATAGTTGGGCTATCAAAAGAAAAGATTAAAGTTCCACAAACTAGTTTAAAAGTAAGAAAATTTTAAGAAATTGCAGAGAAGAAGGAAAAATTAATTCATTGTCTTGCACTTTTGATCAGCCATCGTGTAAAAAAAATGTAGGAAGACCATCGTGCCCATTACTTTAAAAACTTTCTTGGTTAATTGAAATTCTAAAAAAGTATCACAAACCTATGTATTCTGTATTATTTTTATCTTAAGGCTACTTGAATAGCAACTAGTATGAAAACTGCAAAAATGAGTTTTTCTCGTAATAGTTAAACTAGGACTGCATAGTGGCATTAAATACAAATGGATAATTTTTGGCGTAGGAATTTAAATAAAGCAACATTTTATCATCATCATCATCATCATTTCAGCCATAGGACGTCCACTGCTGAACATAGGCCTGTACCCCAATGATTTTCATAATGACCGCTTGGTAGCGGCCTGCATCCAGCACCTTCCTGCTTACCTTTATGAGGTCGTCGGTCCACTTTGTAGGTGGACGTCCTACAATGCGCTTTTCGTTACGTAGCCTCCACTTGAACTCTGTTGCCAGGGTGTTTTGGGACACCCTGTATATATAAAAGAAAGTCGTGTTAGTTACTCCACTTATAACTCAAGAACGGCTGAACCGATTTAGCTAAAAATTGATAGGGAGGTAGTTTAGAGCCAGGAAAAGGACATAGGATACTTTTTATTAGAGATGAAACGGATATCCGGCAACTATCCGGTAGGCCGGATATCCGGCCTAAATTTACTATCCGGCCGGATACCGGATAGTAGCTCACTATCCGGCCGGATACCGGATAGTAAAAAACTACGAAAATTTTCTATAATAAAATGAAATACATTAATCTTTGAGTTCAATATCAATAAAATGGCTTATAATAATGGCGGTTTTTATTAGGGTTCCGTAGCCAAATGGCAAAGAACGGAACCCTTATAGTTTCGTCATGTCTGTCTGTCTGTCAGTCCGTATGTCACAGCCATTTTTTTCCGAAACTATAAGAGCTATCTGTTGAAACTTGGTAGGTAGATGTATGCTGTGAACCGCATTAAGATTTTGATGCAAAAATAAAATAAAAATATCCCAATATTATCTCCCCATACTTAGAACTCATTGCGTGGACGTCATTTGGCTGAAACAACAACAACAACAACAACTTAGAACTCAAAAATTTTTTTTCATCAAACACCATGTGTAATTTATTTTTTTCTAAACCGAATAGTTTGCGTGACAGACGTTTCCAAAGTGGAAAAAAGTTGGTCCCCCCCCACTAACTTCTAAAATAAGAAAATGAAAAATCTAAAAAAAACATATGATGTTTGTACATTACTATAAAAACTACCAACGAAAATTGTTTTGAACGAGATCTATTAAGTATTTTTTTTAATACCTCATAAATCGTAAACCGCTTATTACCGGGTAATCTTTCATACAAATAACTTAAATTAAAAAAAAATAATTTCATAAATCAATAGTACGGAACCCTTTGTGCGTGAGTCCGACACGCACTTGGCCGGTTTTTAAAGTCCAAAAAGTTACAAAAAAGCCATATTAAGGCCTAAAAAAACTAATTTCTTTTTCATGTCGAAATATCGCCAAATAAATTAGGAGATCTTTTTTCACTGATGGTTTGATGACATGATGCAGTTCAGTCAGATTACGCAGTAAGTAAACTAATTTAATTTTCGCTATTCAATCACACACTCACGATGGCAACCGAAATCGCCCGAATTGATCTGCCCTATAGACGAGTGGCAAAATCTGACATTCGCTATTCGGACGAATTCGATTTTCGAAAAGTGTGACTTATCTAGTCTACTAGACCCACTGATCGCGTTCGAAGCACCTGTGCGGCGCTAAACTCGTCACGACATGCAACAAGACAATGGGTCAACTATCCGGCCGCCGGATATCCGGCTATCCGGCCAAGCAGCTCGCCGGATATCCGGTATCCGGTATCCGGCCAAACAACTATCCGTTTCATCTCTACTTTTTATCCCGTTCGAAATAAAAAAAAGTCTGTTTATTTATTGCTATAAGGCGGAACAAAGTTCGCCGGGTCAGCTAGTTTATTATAATTATGTATTTCTTTTGCTGTTTTAAACGACAAATAATACAAATGAAATGAAGAATCGTATAAATAATAAAATCGTAAATACAAATCACTAATAATCCCGTTAACCCCTCATGGTAAGATAAATAGTATGCTTGTGAAACGAAACGTCACCGTTCGGCTCAAAAGAGTATTTATTTAGTAATTTAAGCCTAAGCGCAAACCACAGACTTAAAGTTGGCCGATAGTCGGGTCGTTCTGTTAATCAGACATGGACAATGGACATGTATGAAAGTGCGCACATTACACCGATTTGGTATCGGCCGATTCTTCATACAAATTAGAAGCGGGTCCAACGATCGGCACACTAAAAATCGGTGGTCTGCGCCTAGGCTAGGTATATGTTATTGTTCTCAGATTATCCTAATAGTCTTTACATTCCTTCGTTGCTTACTTTTCGTTTTCTTCGTCTTTAGGTTCTCAGTCCACGTGGCGTATACGATGGCGAAGTACGGCATGTCGATGTGTGTGCTCGGCATGAGCGAGGAGTTCAAGCCCTACAACATCGGCGTCAACGCGCTCTGGCCTAAGACTGGTAAGTCTAATGCGAGGTTTAGACTACGGGACTATTCCCACCTCTCGTTCCCACCACTGCAACTCCTGTGTAGCCAGGATCTACAGCTTGACCGCTACAAAAACCCATGGGCAACCAATGAAGGTCAAGTTTGTCCCGGGGGAAAGTTAAACTGTCATTGGACCCGCAACGAAATTAATCAGAAGAACATAGGAGTTCGAAATTAAGGTTCGAATGGAGGGACCATTGCAAAACGGATGACAGGTGACAAACAAAGGTTTAAAAGAGGTTTAGACTAGCAATGAAACTTGCAGAAGTTTACTTCTGCAATTTGTTTACCACTGTATAAATAGCTATGGCAAGCCAACTTCTGCAAGATTGACACAGTGGTGACAGCTTGCGGAAGTCCACTTCTGCAAGATATACACAATGGTGACAGCTTACAGAAGTCAACTTCTGCAAGTTTTATTGCTAGTCTATCTTTACTAGTAAAGTTGACGTGGCATTTTACTGAGAGATTGCACTGTTTTGTTTCATTTATTCACGCAATGGAGTCTCTTTTCCATTCCCTATCTATCCCATCCCTATCCCTAAAGGTAGCAAGCTAGGAAGGCGCTGGACGCAGGCCGCTACCAACCGGGCAACATGGAAACCATTGGGGAAGGCCTATGTTCAGCAGTGGACGTCCTATGGCTGAGATGATGATATATTCATATTCATATTTATATTCATTTTATTCACTTCACAATGTACAAATATTAAAGACAGATGTTAAAAAAATGTTACATTGCTACCTCCCAGAGGTATATGTGATTTGTAAATTACAGACGTCATCCAGATCTATCTCAAAGATTATTATTGTCGCGATAACTAAAAAATTCATCAAGTGAGTAGAAGCAGTTTGAGATCAAATAATCTTGAAGTTTATTACTAAACGGTCTTAATTTATTTTCCAATTTTATGTGTTATGGGATATCAGGTGGCAATGTTTATCATCCTTAAGGCTCATACAACTTATTTTCCATAGCCATCGCGACAGCTGCTATTGAGATGCTGACCGGCGACACTTCGACCAGCCGCAAGCCCGAGATCGTCTCAGACGCGGCCTATTTCATGCTGTGCAAGTGAGTTTTAGAACTTATGCCATTGAATTAAAGATCAATTTATGATAGTCAATTAGTTGCACTCTTCACCAAGCATAAGGCCAACGTGCCTTTTTACAGGTCTAAGGCTTATCAGTGCCTGAGAAATGACATATGACGTGACAGAGTATACAACTCTGAAGCAAATCAGTGGGTCTAGCTAGACAAAGTGCACATTATAATCGCAAACCAGTCGAAAAGTAGTCGAAACTCGAAAGCCCTTTATTTTTCTATCGAGTTTTGACGAATTCGATCAAAAAGTGCAACTTGTCTAGGGGATGGAGTCTCGCTGACGTTTGATGTCACAAATACCCTCCCGTGCCGCCCCCATATACTTCAGACACTGGCTCCTGTTATGCGTAAGGCCCCTCAGCCTCGAGTTTAGCGGGCAGCGGGGCGGGAGCGGCGGCGGCGCGGGAGCGGGGCGGGCAACGCAGACCCGTTCTCGAAACAAGCGGGCAACTCACGCGGCGCTTTAGCGGCGAAATGTTGTGTTCAGGGTTGTGTTGTCGAGATATTTGTTTTTATTCGCAAACGAANAAGCGGGCAACTCACGCGGCGCTTTAGCGGCGAAATGTTGTGTTCAGGGTTGTGTTGTCGAGATATTTGTTTTTATTCGCAAACGAAATGTCTGAACAACGCGGCGACAATTTTATTTCGATTCAAATTTATTCCTAACGCTCGATTTATTGTGGGCAAAAGAAGGAGTGCGCTGCCCGCTCGTTGCCCGCTCCCGCGCCGCTGTTTTCGAGAACCGGTCTATTTGATTTTACGCATAAGATCCTGCCGCTCCCGCGCCGCCGCCGCTCCCGCCCCGCTGCCCGCTAAACTCGAGGCTGAGGCCTTAGACCTTATCCCTGTCTGATTTCATTATTATACTTGTGACGTATACAAGTGCGCTAAAGGGCCTTCCCTAGACTTCTACATCTTAGCAAAGAATTTTAATTATTTTTTTTACATTTTTACCATAATATCATTGTTCAGGGATCCTAAAACATACACTGGAGTATTTGCCATCGACGAGGACGTCGTAAAGGAAGCAGGAGTCAAAGACATGACCCCGTATGCCTGTGATCCCAGTAAGTTATATTTATTTATCTAAAAAAACCTTACAATAGATAACTAATGTTTTAACACTAGGTACTTTTTCGTTCTAAACCTAGACTAGAATAAGAATTGTTCCCAATCCTACTAGTTAGCATAATCCTTTATTAAGCACTCTCACTCACGTGTGCCATACATCTGTTCTCATATTATTTGTAAAATGATTCAGAATATTGCAACTTTACGTTTCTGCCTGGGCTTGATTTTTTTAACTATCTCAAATATTATAGGTTTTTTTTTTTAAATTGAGATCCATATAATTGGAAATCGAAGCTCGAATATCGATACAATAAATCAATGATGACTTTTGATTGGTTGAATTTCCATATTTAAAGCTTCTATAATTAGAATCCGATCGAGCTAACTGCGCACTTCGCTGGAATGCGACTCTCCCTCACATACCCACATACCTCCCCGCGTTCGCCCCGTCCGTACCAGAGCGTCAATGTGACGTCACAGCCAGTGGCATAACTACAGGGTGGCAATCTAGCAAAATACCAAGAAAACAAGGGCCAAGAAAAAAAACTATTTTTTTTTACAAAGATTTAAACTGAAACTACCCAAAAAAAATCATTTTTTGGGTTACCAATTTAAAAAACGATAGTTGATAGTACTCAGCTATGCTACCAATCGCCAGGGCCCTCAATAAATTTGCCAGGTGTGCAGTTAAGTCGATCAGGCTGTACAAAACATTAAATCTTCAAACATTTGTATGAATGCACATGTGAGTGAGCAAAAATTGTGACGTGGTCCACTTTGGCCCCAGAGAACGCAGATAACCTGCTATTGGACGGTTTCCTTGACGACCCGCAAGCGCTGGCCGCCCACCACAACGTTACCCTGCAGGCCCAGTCGGTCCGGCGGTACCATACCTCCGCCAGGCTTTGCAAGGAGGAAAAGGTTCGTTGACCAGTAGTGACGCATCTCCATTAGCTCCTCTATACACTTGTGTAACTATGTACATAGTCGAGTAAAGACGCATCTCATTTTGTTCCTCTATATCAACACCTTTTCATTCGATAGATGGCGCCACTTATTCATATCTTTGTCTACATCAACATCTGAGGGCTGATTTTTCATTCGTCAGATATCTTTTATCTGAAAAATAAACTTGTCATTTTGACATGAAACTGTCAATATGTCAAACTTATTCTTCAGTTTAAAGTTATCCGATTGAAAAATCAGCCATAAAACGAAAACTACCGTATTTGCACTCACTAGTAGATGACGTTAAATGGAACTATTCTCACGTCTCTTTCCCACTAACCTGTATAAATAGCATGCTGGGATCTCGTTTTTCGAAGAACCCCGCAAGTTCTACAGTTTGGCCTCCAATGGAACCCAACTAGTGAAGGTCAAATAATCCCGGAGAGTGATAAACGGTAGATGGTGCCACTAGTCTTGACAGAAAGTTTCTTGCCTGTGACGCTAACTGGTGAGCGCAAATACGGTAGTGTGTGTGTGAGTGAACGTAACCAATACTTAGTTCGCTTAATCGCTGCCATCACTGTCAATATATTTGCCACAAACAATAACTCAGAATTGGTGTTTGTACCAAACTTGGAATTCGGGGAATTGAGCTGTATTTATTTTTTACTTACGAGGGCCGTTAAAATTACGTATATTTTTATAAGTTGTCATTTCTATGGTAGCTTTTATAAGGACCCGTCGCTTTAGAATTATCTTTTCCCAACACATAATCAAAAACAATGGGTCCACACTAGGGTTTTGGTTCGTGGACTGTTGAAGTGTATGAAATTGGAAACATTTTACAATCGGTTTTGCTCCGTTTAATCTTTTAGCAACAATTTTGAATTTGACATTAATCGTTTATATGTGTAATATTTTGTGCCTTATATTAATTACAGTTAGAAACTAAATTAATTAGACTAATAAAATGAAATTGAATTGGATATTCGTTTGTCCACAGGTAATAAAGAGGAACTTTTACTTGACTTCTTTTTGGACGCGCCTGGGCAACCGAAACTAGTACCCAAAAAGGTGCACTAAAAAAGATCTGCTTGTTTTGTATGTATGAACACGAATTCTGGGTAAATGTTTTTTCTTTTATATACGTAACAACATACTATATGACGCTGAAGATTGTGGTAAAAGAACAAAATTAATACAACAAATATTTCGTTGTTTGTTAAAATTCACGAAATATAATGAAGACGAAGCATTGTAAATACTTTGTCCCTTTACTAAAAAGTTACACGCACATTGAAGACTAATTTTAAGTATTGAGGTATCATTCAACACGCTGGTATTTTTTTGGTAAAAGAGCTTACGTATTTCATCTTTATCAAAACAGTTTTCACATAAAATATTATGTTCGTATTTCATCTATCTATCTATATCAATATAACTTTCATATGTTCTTGTTTATTTGCTTGCTATTTGTCACTGTTCTGCTTATTTTATGTTTGCTCGCATGTTGTGAATTGCAAGATACTTATAAGGCTTTTGTTCATATTTGTTTGGTTTAAGGTTCGAACAATAAGCATCCGAAAGCACTTTCTTCAACAATTAATTCAGTATTTTCTGTAAAAAAAAACATATATTTTCAACAATTATTGCTAGTTTTTTTATTTGACAATTTTAAGTGCCTATTCAAAAATACCTTGTCTTTCTCTTTTACTAAATTACGTATCAAAAATGTGTTCTAACACAACATCTTATAACCTACTTTAGACTGACGCGCCAGCAGCTAGCGGGCAAATCCCGCAGCTGTTTGCTTCCATCAGCAAGACATTGTCGGCTGAGCTCGTGCAGAAGACGCAAGCTGTGTACCAGTTTAACGTTAAAGGTAAGCATACAAATCTCTATCATCATCATCATCATCATCTCAGCCATAAAACGTCCACTGTTGAACATAGGCTTCCCCCAATGCTTTCCATGGTAACGGCCTGCGTCCAGCACCTTACTGTTACCTTTAAGATGTCGGTCCATCAAAATCTCTACATACACTTATTTCTAATTACCTCTGTTAGCGACGTCAACCGAGAAAATACGCTAATTTATTAATTAGAATTGATTAGCAACGTTAACAATCAGAAAATGTACTAAAATAATCAATTAGAGTCGATTAGAGATAAATATCATTCCATCTCTTTCTCACATTATCTGTCATCTCACTTGCACATCAATTACTCTTCCACACACTTCTGGAATATTCGAGAGAAAAAGAAACAGGACGGCAATATCGGACCTCTCGCTTCGAACATTCCAGAACTATGGTCCAGAACATGAGAGACAGAGACAGGAATATCGGGAGAGAAAGGGATGGATATAGCCCGGGGCCCTATAAATACGGAGCGAGGCGCTCCGGGAGACAAGTTTATTTAAAGTTATGTGATGTTGAGTTCAGTTCAGAGAACAAGTGCTCCAAGCAACAAGTGATCTGAAGAAGCAAGAACTGAGAAAAGGAAGCGAATAATAAACGCGAGAAGTCTCAGCAAGTGAAATAGTGGTTTTATTCCTGCAAGTAGCACCTACTACGCCTGACATAGTAAGGGCAAGCTCTCAACGGCAGTCATCATCGTCCGGTCAGCGCTCTCGAACACACATAAACGCATACAGTCCACTGCAGTCCACCACAACCTCACTTACGACAGGGCTTCAAACTGTGCAATGTGGATTATCCCAAGGCCGATGTAAAGCGATCCTAAGTAAATGTAGAGATGAATGTAAACCAAACTTGAGCCCCGTTTTAAATCTTCGCAAAAATGGCAAATTCCCATTGGCGTCACAATAAAAAAAAGTTTGGGAAACCTTGACTTACTGGATGAAAACAATTTTCACCAATGCAGGACTCTCCACGCTAGGCCTCATGGTCGCATATTTATTTAGTGCTCTCTTTTAATGCATCACAAACCACACAAAAGCTGTAAATAACGGTTTTCTACAGGCTACACTTCAGAGAATGTGCGAAGGAATTATACGACCTAATTCCACCAGCCCCCTTCCATCACCGGGGAACCAGACGCAGGCTAGCGTATCATCCCTACATTGTCGACATTCCACCAGCTCGCACTAAGCGTTTCGACGACTCCTTTATAATGCGAACAGCTAGGGACTGGAATTTGCTGCCTGCTTCTGTATTTTCTGAACACTATAAGCCGGGCGTTTTCAAGGCGAGAGTGAATAGGCACTTACAGGGCAGATATGTACCATCCTAGACTGCATCTCACTTAACACCAGGTGCGATTGCGGTCAAATACCTGCCTTGTCTAGCATAAAAAAATAAAATAAAATAAATACACATTTATACATATGACTAAAATATTTCTTCTATTCTTCAGGCAAGGAGGAAGGCGTATGGCACTTGGACCTCAAGAATGGCGAAGGCGCATGCGGACAGGGCGAGCCCAAGAACGCTCCAGATGCCACGCTTACCATGGACAGCAAGAACTTCACAGAGATGTTCGCCGGTATTGTCCTTAATACATTCTAACTACTGAATAAGAAAAAAAAAACAAAGAAAATTAAAAACACCAACCGAATTGAGAACCTCCTTCTAGTGTTGAAGTCAGTTAAAAAAAGGAGCTCATGTTGGTAAAGTCAGCGTCAAATAGTTCGTGACACCCGAAGTATCCGATAAGTCCGCTACTACTAAACTTTTTGACTACTTTGGGTGTTACACACTAGAGATGAAACGGATATCCGGTAACTATCCGGTAGGCCGAATATCCGGCCTAAATTTACTATCCGGCCGGATACCGGATAATAACTCACTATCCGGCCGGATACCGGATATTAAAAACTACGACAATTTCCTATTAATAAAATGAAATACATTAATCTTTGAGGTAAATATAAATAAAATGGCTTATAATAATGACGGCTTTTATTTAAAAAGTCCAAAAAGATACAAAAAAGCCATATTAAGGACTTTCAAAAAACAAGTTTCTTTTTCGGGGCTATTCACTCTAATGACGAATACATAAATCTATACTAATATTATAAATGCGTAAGTAACTCTGTCTGTCTGTCTCTCTTTCACGCCTAAACCACTGAACCGATTTTGATGAAATTTGGCAGGAACATAGTTCGAGTCCCGGGAAAGGACATAGGATAGTTTTTATCCCGGTTTTTGAAACAGGGACGCGCGCGATATAGTTTTTCTGTGACAGACAAAATGCCACGCGGGCGAAGCCGCGGGCGGAAAGCTAGTAGGTAGTAAATATCTGTTAATGTCGAAATATTGCCAAATAAAATAGGCGATATTTTTCACTGATGGTCTGATGACATAATGCAGTTCAGTCAGATTACGCAGCAAGTAAACTAATTTAATTTTCGCTATTCAATCCACACTCACGATGGCAACTGAAATAGCCCGAATTGATCTGCCCCCAAGACAAGTGGCAAAATGTAACATTCTATTCGGACGGTTTTCGAAGTGTGACTAGTCTAGTCTACTAATAGACTCACTGATCGCGTTCGAAGCACCTGTGCGGCGCTAAACTCAACAGAACATGCAACGAGATAATGAGCCAACTATCCGGCCGCCGGATATCCGGCTATCCGGCCTAGCAGCTGGCCGGATATCCGGTATCCGGCCAAACTACTATCCGTTTCATCTCTATTACACACTATTTGACGCTAACTGTACCTTTAGCCGAGAACGGCATTGCGAGCAAGACGACACTATTCATACGTATAAGCAGAAATGTGCAATTGTTACGTCTTAATCACTGGATTACTAAGCCTATGTTTGAATAACAAATGGACGAAGCACTATTAAGCGGATACCTTTAGTTTTGACGAATGTTCAACCGACAACTTATTTTCACAATGTACGATACAAATTAGGCCTAGTCTTCCACAGATTGTAAGGTCGAATTTAACATTAAGAGTATGCGCACACCGTTGATTTTTCATCGGCCTATAGTTTAGTCGGGCAGTTGATCAGTATGGGCATGTATGGGAGTGCGCACACGACGCCGATTCGATTTGGCCGATTCTTCATACAAATTAAAATCGGGCACAACTATCGGCCAACTAAAAATCAACGGTGTGCGCCTACTCTAAGCTTAATTTTTGACTGTCAATTTTTTTTAAGAATATTATTTATTTCTCGTTAATGCTTACCTACATGTATTTTATTTTAACAGGTAAACTGAAGCCAGCGACCGCCTTCATGATGGGCAAACTCAAGATCAGCGGAGACCTGCAGAAGGCCATGAAGCTAGAAAAGATGATGAAGTCGCTGAAAGCCAAAGCATAATGAACTCACCAATGCAGTATTCAAATGAATAGTTTTTCGATTCAACTAAAGCTGTGTGTGGAAAAAAAAACACAATGTTGGTGCAAAGATATAAAAATATTAATCTTCAACCACAGCAACGCGTGCAGAAAGCCATCGCCGCACATAGGTAGATTTCAATGATTTAGGCGGCCAAAAATATTTTTTGCTTGAAATTGGTTATAAGTACAACATTAAATTAAAATAAACTATTTTTGACTGATTTCTTTTAGTATTAAAGATAATAAAACATTTTTTCACTTAAATATAGAAATTTAAAAAATATATATATTAAAAAGTTTCATTGTTATCATTGATACCCCATCGTGTGTGGTATCGTTGGATAGGTCATTTAAAATGACTTAGGGGTTTCTAAGACTATTTTTTGATTTAGTGATCCGTTTGCAAAATATTAAAGTTTAAAATGATAATTTTTTTTTCGAAAATGGCGTCCCCCCCTCTAAAAACTAAAGTGTTGGTTTGAAAAATCTGGAAAAATTCATAATTATAGTGCTTTTCATGAACTTTTAAGGAAAACTATGACGGTTAAGATAGATCAGTTAGTTCAAGAGTAATAGTCGTTTAACTCGTGTAAAATTTCATACTTAATAAAAAATCCTTAGAAGAAAATATTAAAAGTGACTTTAGATGAAGTAATTGCTTGCTTATGAAATATATTATGGTAACGACTGACAACTACGGAACCCTACACTGCGCTTGGAACGACAATTTTAAGAACAATATGTAAACTATTAAAAAATAAAGAAATTATTGCTCGGACGGACCCTGAAGTTAGTTAAACGACCACTTTAAAATAAAAAATACAAAAAATTTCTCATTTCGGATACAGCTATCTTTGACAATTTTTAAATATATTTAGGAAAACAAAAACTAAGTAAATTACTGTTGAAAAACATAGGCTCTATCCTTAATTATCGCAATCCACCACTGTTACTCGAAAACAATGGTTTTGAAAATAAATATGCAATTTACAAAAGTTGTAAGTTTAAGAGCGCCCGAAAACAAATACTTACACGTTAAGCGAACTATCGCATTCAGACTACTCTAGAGGGTAGATTTGCGCTCGTTGAACATTGAAAAAGGTACCATGGTATTCCTGGAAGTGTGTACTACACGCGTACATGGTTTATTTTTCAATAAATTGATTTTGGAAAACTGGGTTTTGGCCGCCTAAATCGTTGAAATCTACGTATGTGCGCCGGCGATCATAGGCCAATGACAGGTCGCGCGACCCATGACAGTTCACACGGCCTGTCATTGGCATAATGATCCCATCTGCACGCGTTGGTGTGATTGAAGCTTTACAGAAACTCACAGCCATTTTGTTGAACTTAAAACGATCCATTGAGAAATCTTAAGAATAGTACGAGTATAAACCCACAGTAAGAGACAATAACTATTTTTCTACAAAACTTTTTCAAAAACAACTTTTACTGGAAGTTTTTTACGAAAAATTGTTTATGAGTACAGTATACTGTTATTTATCATGTAATATCGTAATATTTGTAGATATTATTTATGATAATGTTTTAGAAAAGTAATGGATATGAAATGTTAAATGTTTTCTTGAGTATGCAAGAAATATTTGTAAATGACTGAAGTATTCTTATTGAATAAATGAAGAAAATATAAAAAAGCAAGCTCAATGCAAATGGGCATCGCCATCGTGTTTCATAGGGGTGCTATAATGTTACCAACTAAAGAAATAATTGTATATTTGTGAAAATACGAACAAAGTATTTGTTGTAAACTTTTTGAAATTATTTATACATTATTATGTCCAAAATTGACCTAGAAATAAACAGTTTTGGGTTTGACAGTTAAATTCATCATTTTATCCTAAGTTAGCTTTATGACAAGTATGATTTACTATTGTAATAATGTCCAGTATATTTTAGCATGTATGTGGAGGCTCACATTATGTCTATCTTATTTTTGTTAATTGGAGGTATATTGCTGTAAATAAAATGTTTATATTTTAAAATTCTTTTTTTTTAATTATAAAATAGAAATTAAATAGGTAGCTACCTACATTTTTTTTTCATAATAAATGAAATTACCCACTTATGGGATAAGTACAGACTGGAGATAGAATCTACTTACAATTTATGCCACCCCTTCAACTACTTATATTTTTGCGACAAAAAGTACCTGAGCCTGTTCTTTCTCTGAGGTCTAAGAGCTAAGAGGTTCAAAAGTAAAGAGGTACTGTCGCGATTATCATTAAGTCAGTCACTTTCGCTGACCGATATTTGCGTCATGATGTTTGTTTTGGCTAACTTCGTAATTCTTGATATTACATCAGTGGTAGTTTATTGAAGTTGATTGCTCATGCTATAAATAGGATACCTACAATTTATCTCCAATAAGCTTGTTGTTGCTGGGTCAAAGTTTATTAAAACAATTAAAGGTAGAACAGATTTGAGACATCTAGGACTACCACCTACTTATTTCGATAGAAGTAGGTACACAAATTGCAGTGCGGCTATTATAATGGTATTTAGAAGTAATGAAATAGCCGCACGTATTGTTATTTCGTCAGGCCTAGCCTCTGCGATAACCTTGTTATCAAATTGAAATCTCCCGCGTAGCTTAGACCTTGAAACTTGAAATAGGTTATGTTCGCGCTCAGTAAAGTGACAGCTGTATCTAAAGACCGACGGATCGTCGTGTTTATTTCTCAAATAAAACTTTTAACTAAAGAGATATTGTAACTTTGCAAGATGTTTTCAATTGACGCACCCGTAGAAATACAAAATTCAGAATTCTGTAACTACCGGTCTCCCCTAAGCACACGATATGCGTCGAAAGAAATGCAATACAACTTTAGTGATCAAAAGAAGTTCTCCACTTGGAGGAAGCTGTGGATCTACCTGGCGAAAGCTGAAAAGGTAAGACTACTAATAATATTACCCCAAGATTAACAATTTGACCTTGATTGGTCAATTTTCAATTCATTCCATTTACTTTTTTTTAATGTTTTTTTTAGGTTATTGTTTTGTCTTCTTCTTCTTCTTTTATTTTGGCCACAACTTGGTTTTGAGAACCACGATTTCGCCAATGTCACGTAATCAGCTTTGACAAAGTTTACAGGGTTTATAAAATTCAAAAATGTTTAAGTTTAAAATGTTAAGCTAAATTATTTGTGTGAGTACCTTAAACAAAAAAGACATCACAAATTGAGACAACACAAATATAATATACATAATACCGATTAAAATAAATGGAAGAAAGAGGGTAGGAAGGAGGAAGGTTGGGAGGGGAAAAATAATTTGGATTACTTACAAACGAATTTTGCGGGATTGGATAAATTTTGATAACTGTTTTAAAAGCGGGGGATTCATTGAGTTTAATAAACATTTAATATTAGTAGGGCGAGGGACGCTTTCAGGGAGGAAATCTAATAAGGAGGAACCTACGTTTGGACAGTTGAAGAAAATATGATTAGTAGTACCTTCGTCTAAGCCACATTCACACAAGGAACTATCCTTTATGTGCATCTTCGCTAAGTGAACCGGAGTACACGCATGACCAATTCGCAACCGACATATAGATGACCCACGCTGAACTGTCCCGCCAAACTCAATGACAGGGGGGCGCTACCATCGTTCAACTTTATGGTTTCCAACATGGCAAAAATCGGAACCAGCGATTCGGTATTGACGGTGGCGCCCCGCTGTCAATGTCATCGATAGGACAGTTCAGTATTTTGGACTATATAATATTGTTTTGTCATATTGACAGGAAAGTTTTGACAGTTGACATTGACAGTTTAAGGTTTTTATAACTTATAGCAAAGGAAGGATTCCGTGGAGGGTAGTTGAACGGGAAGCATGGTCGATCTGTTTTANTAATTAATTTCTTGCAATTAAAAATAATTATTAATTCATTACTTAATGAGGACATAAATTACCCCAAACGGTTGCATGAGAGAGAAATGGGCTAGAAAAATGAAACACGCGTAAATTAATTACATGTATTTATTAATAAACAACGGATACATAAATTAAGATTAATTGTCGATAATTGGCTACAAGAATTTATACATTTTTATAGACGCGAGTACCTTTTATATTTGTTTATTGTGTTTTGGGAGAACGGGTACATAAGGTAACATTAGCGCCGGTTACAACGATCCTAGGTTACGCAAACTACACGTCATACCTATTTAAATACAAAATTATTAAAACTAATCCGTAATTATAACTAAAAATAAATACACAAATGAAATTATTTAATTGTAAGTTACATTGTTCCAATTTAAAAGTAGAAGATCCTTAACTAAATGATGATGAATTATATTCTTAAGAGATTTGTTGTTAGTAATTTTGCTAATTTTAATCATGAATCCAATGTTAATCGTGTAGATTATTAATAAAAGAAGAAAATTATTATGATTATTATTTACCTATGTCACAAAAAATAAGTCATGTTTTCAAGAAAGAATAAGCAGCAAGGAGACAAACTTAACTACAACTGGACGGATACTGATTACTGCTTTGGTTCTCCCTTTAAAAATAACCTTAACTTAAACATACGTAATAAATAAACTAAAAAATAAATTAGTCTAAACACCGATAAATAAAGTTAAAAATTTCCACAGAGATCTACTTATTTATCTTTATCTCGATACAAAATCGACAACAACTAATAACTGGATCGATGCCTGTTTAATTTTGCTATGGGTTTTATTTAATTCTATGAAATAACTTAGACTATATTCTATTCATGGATACATGTAATTCTTTATTAATATGCAAAAGCTACTTTCAATAATAAGTGCACTAAGTATTTTTGCTTTGCATAATCGTTAAAGCTATACATTCAAACAAAAAAACCAAGACTGCTGATTAACTTGAAAATATTTGACTTTTGGCATGCTGTGTGCTAAAACTAACTTTAACTCAAATATGGACAGTTAAAATTCCATACGGTGGTATTATTTCGCATCTAAAATTATAATAAAGCACGATAAAGAAATATTCTGTTACACCAATATAAATGTTACCGCAAAAATTTTGACTGAACCCACAAAATCTGTCAGAATTTTTCGTTGTTTATCGCAATAAAAAAACTGTTGAATGAATTTGTCGGGCGATGCTAACTTACAAAATTTCGAAGTTAATGGTCAGATGCTGGTCAAAATTAATACAGAAAAGCTAAATTAAGCTGAGAGTGCCAATGAACACACAAAACAAATTCTAACTGCCCGTCGTAAATTAGCACCAATAATTTAAATAAAAATGTAATTAAACTTAAGCCTAATAATTTGGTTTTAGCGGAATGTTTCAGTATAATAATTACATCGTAAAAATTAACTTATCAAACTAAAAGAAAAGCTACCAATTATATTGGATTGGATACAATTGATTAAATACATGGAAACTTAAAACTAAATACTTTTCTTTAAGCTTTTCAATTTACTATAACTATGTATTTCCTTACCTTTACTTGCACTATCGGCCAAAAAAGTAAAAAAAAAACTGAAAAAGTAATAGCTGCCTTAAAATGAAAACCTATTTGGTGGAAGCTGCCTTTTATTGATTCAAGATGGGTAATTTTTTTAATTATAATTTAAAATTCTAAAACTAAAACAAAAGTGGCTGCCAATAGAATGTATCAATGTAAAGCTGCCAGATAGTTTAGACGAGAGTAAAAAAATAGTTGCCCATTTTAATTTTACCTTATTTTTAACAGAAGTAATAGCTGCTGTGTATAAAAGTATGTAATATTAGCTACAGCATAGGGCAATTCGTTTTAGAAAAAAAATTACATGCTATTTTATTCAAAAGCTGCAGCATAGGGCAAAAATGAAACTTTTTATCTAACTGCTTTTTGGAGGCAACTGCTTCAACACGATTTTGACATCTATAAAAATAAAATAACATAAATAGTGTAATAGCTGCCTTAAAATAAAAACCTATTTGGTGAATTCGAGATTGTCCAAAATTTTATAATTAGAATTTAGAAGTTGCAAATTCTAAAACTAAATTTAAAATAAGTAGCTGCCGACAGATGTACCTATCTTATGTAAGCTGCCAGATAGTTTATACGACAGTAAAAAATAGTTGCCTGTTTTACCTTAATTTAACAAAAGAAAAACTGCTGTGAAATATGTAATGTAATGTTTAGCTACAGCACAGGGCAAATGAAATTAGAAAAAAAGTACATGCTATTATTATTCCAAAGCTGCAGCATAGGGCAAAAATTAAACTTTTAATTTTATAACTGCTTTTTGGGGGCAACTGCTTCAACACAATTTACGTCTATAAATATTAAATATAATTATTGTAGCCATTCGACGGGACCATTGGAACGCTTAAAAATATTTACACAAAACAAAATTATACAATAAAATAAACAAATTCTTATAACTAAAGTAGTTTTATGAATACTTTGACAATCCGAGCTTACCGGCTTATAGAATCGAGTAAATTTTGATTTTAACGTTACATTATGAGATAATTTTTATTTAGATATACAGTCTTCGTCAATTTGCGAATCGAAAATAGCGTTCACCGATGCGGGGCAAAATTAATCAATAATTTAGAAGCGGTTACTTTAAGATTGGCAGATTAATAGTCGGCTTCTTTTCTGAAAGTGAAAAAGGCGTGGAAGAGGAAAACGGCGGCGTTGATGATCGCGAAGACGCCGGAGGAGATGAGGAGGTCATACGCTTGCTTGTTGGGGCGCTGGTTGGCGTAGTACGACCTGTGCCAGTCTGGAAATAAAAAAAGAATTAAAGTTATGTAGGCTGCATATTACTTTTATCTTTGCTAAAGGTACTTACTACAATTTTAAAAGAACAATTAAGAACAATGGCAATTTGTGACAAAGATATTAGTGGTTATTCAGCTTAGTTTTTAAATTAAATATTTTAATTTTTATGCTGATAGACGTTGCACAAATGTCATAAAATGAAACAAATAACAAAATATGTAATTAACAGTTAAAAAAAATACAATTCAAATCAGTTCTGGTTTAGAAACGAACGGAAGCCATAACACCAATCTCCAAGGACCAGAAGTCTATATTTAATGAGCCTAGTGTAGGCCCGTCCTTATACGGCCATGCGGGCTCTGAGGTACTGCGTGCATAATAATCAGTTAGTTAAACTAACGCGCAATAAAATAACAATATAGTCGTTTATTAAGCATTCTTCAATTAATACCTGAACTTGACAAGGTTATTGAAGAGTCAGTTTAATACTGAACGCACGACGGTATATTATCAGGTTAAACATACACATAAAATATGTTATTCAATTAGAATAAGTACGATTTTGCGACAAACATGTGTGTGCGTGTAGCCTTTACTTTAACAAGAAGCGATAACGTGCAAATTACAAGCACAGCTTTGAGGAATGGGCTGTCTTCTTCTTCTTCCTATGGTTCTACTATCTACCTGCATACGATGCGAACCTTGATAGAGCGTATAAGTTACTGCATCAAGACTTTCTCCTCACGCTATACTTCCCACTGGCCAAGGACAAAAAATAAGGACTTACCATAGAAGATGACAGCGGCGGCAGCGGTGAACATAATGGCGCCCAACAGTGAAAAGCCGATGGAGGTCCTCCACCCAGCAGACTCGCCCAGCAGTCGGGCGATGATCAGCACGCCAGTGATGAGGATGAAGCCTGAACAAAGAAAGATAAATTGAAAGAAAGAAAGATAAATTGAAAGAAATATAAATAAAAATAATTTATTAGTTCAAACACAGTTTAACACAATATCAGATATTTGACGGAATAAAATTTACTGAACCAAAATGACACCTACTCAGCGTGTTTCATGACGCTGGTATTATCAGAGCTCCTCAAAAAAGGAAACCACTACCAGCTTCCACTGGCCGATACTCTACATTGGCTTTAAGACTAGAGTTTTTGTTGGCGATCAAGCTTAAGATCCTGGCTACAAAGAAGTTGCAGCGTTGGGAAAAGTCCTTTGCTAGTTTCCGCTCATTCACCAATCATTATATTCCATATAAGCCAACTTTGGTTTGACTTGTTTCTAGCGGGATTCAAACAGGACATATAGTTTCTAATCAAACTGTAGGGATGAACACAACTAATTACTGCCAATTCAACGCTCTACGCCATTGTTTTCATGCCATTCTCGTGTGAAAAAGCGTAAAAATTGTGGCTGTTTACAAAAAGGAGGAAGCGTACGCGTGTCAACACCGCAGTATCAGTGTGCCACAACGGTTTACAATTGTAAACCTTTGGACACACCTTTAACTTAACTTTTACCCGTAATTTTTTTATTTACTAATTATACCTCATTAAAAATTGGTTTATTGATTAGAACTAGATAAGATAGGTTCTTTACTTAATGGAGGAATATGATGAAATCTAGGCATTCGACGGAGTAGGCTACTTACTACTTAGGCTTGCCTAGAAAAGAAAGTGCATTGAAAACTCTTAAGTTTCATAAGCTGTTATCGCAATAAAAACATTCTCAACTTATAAAACTTTTAACTTTAAGACTCGGGATAATGTCGTATCATAATATAATGAATAATAAATTATCGTTGCGAATAAAGACCCAATACTTCGTGATTAGAACAGCTGTTCATTAGCGACTTTCTCACTTTTTCAAACGTTGTAATCCAGTCCGCAACCTTGTGGTCTGTGCTTTACACGTCACTTTCGCACCGAGTTCATTGAAACCAATTTTCCAGCGAATAAAAGTGAAACTCTTTGTAGAAGGCATTGCAGAACAGCGCCGGTCAGCGCGCGACATAATCGCATCATAAATTACGTAAATATTCAATTATGCAATTATAATTTGACCAGTGATTGTAAGATCTTTATTGTCACGAAACGACGTTTTGAAATATTGAATAACTCAATAATATAATGAGATTTCTCTGTCATCTTTATAAACTAATGAACGTCGCAAATAACCAACTCTGTCCTAAGAAATTGTCAACTCAGAGCTATACAAAAGTTCACTGAGCAGTTTCCTGCTGTCAACAAATTAAGTACCTACACCAGAGTTTACTATTGCCTATGCCAAAATAATAGACCACTTTTTCGTAAGTAAATACATAATTAGACAATTTAACATCAACTAATAATATGGAGCATAATATTAACTGGTTTGTTTTCTTTATTGAATTAAAAGTTTTCCCATTCAATATAGGCTCTTTTCGTTTCACAGAAACTTTCAGCACTCATCAAAATGTTTTGCCATCACGGAACATTCGTTCGCTGTGAAAACAAGTTAATGAGGTCGTAAAACTTTGGTTTAGGAAAGGTCATAGATACTACCTAAATGTTAATGTTTGTGAAAGAAAAACTTGTTAATTAAATGGTAAAATTGAAAACTAACCGTCACCAATCAAGTTTGAAATCGTTCTGGTGTTAGCAATTGTTAAATTGGAAGATTAGAACAAATTCCTCGTCGCCAATTGGGTCACGGCTGCAGGATTGTTTAACAAGGACCGATGTTGAACGTCACGGGCTATTTTTGCAAACGAATCTAACACCACTGGAAATCGTAGTTAGTATGCTAATATTATAATCGCGATAGTTTGTGAGGATGAATGGATGGATGTTACATTACTTCTTTGTGCAAAACCTGCTGTTACAAACTGCTTTAAATGCATCAGAGAAAACCAACGTAAGTAACGTTGTAATTTGAAGGACGGTCTTCGATTTTAATTGTGGAATAGAACATGGCTACTGTTCCCTTTCTTTTGCATAAAAATGGATGCAAACAAAGTTTAAGTGTACCAGGATCAGACCCATGACTAAACTGTATTGTATCTACATAAGCAGCATAATAATTTTGAACTTCCGTTAGTAATACATATACTAAGGTACCCATTTGATTCATTTCAACAGTAAAAAATCTTTTATATTTTGACCATCAATTACTTCACGCTCTATTTGTCAGAGAAGGTCAAGTCATCGAATGTTTACTTTTATACGTACTCGAGTAAGCAGAGTAGATGACGGCTATGTGGTGGACATTCTTCTCGACCACCTGCGGCGAGTACAGCGCGGCGACGATCAGGCCGATGGCTATCACTGTAATTACCTGGAACAAATTATTTCAAAGCTAGAATCTAATTGGTGGAAATAGTACTTAGAGATTTAGATCACAATCATTTATTGCATCCATCATGAACCCTGTAGGGCACGACAATTAAGAGAGAGGGGGACCACCCTAGATTAGCCGATCTCTAGATGTAAGTACTATTAATACTTAGTGTACATGTATATCAATGAAACAGGTGTGTACTTCAAATGTAAATTATTCGATTCTGATTGAAAATCATGAAACGCTCCTTCCTTCTTTGATTCGTTTCGGAAACCTTATGATTAAGCTTTTTTGAAAGCTTAAAATTACACATCGTAACTTCGCCGAAATATCAACTCAAAACAGTACAAGACACTAACTTGAAATTGATGCTCATTTGGGTAAATTTCAACGCTTTTTCCTACAACTTTCTATTGTATATTTTTGCTTTTAACCATCCCGCCAACAAAGGTCACGTACATGAGAAAAAATTAAAATAAAAGTGCTACCCATCATCTCAGTGAAAGTGCCACTTGAATTTTGTTTTCACTGTCATTCGTGGTCGCAAGTACTAGTAAACGGTTTTCTTCTATACATCCATAATCTGAGTTTTCTCTTTCAAACCGTTTTGCGGGATCGCTCAGTGCGGTTACCGTTCATCTTTATGGGTGGTATTTTTTATGGTTTCAAACGAGCTCTAACGCCTGTAATAAGTTGGTTAATAAACTGCGCAACACACTTGGTTTTATACTTTTCTGATCTGTTTACTGATGGTTTTTTCAGTAGATGTTTTAAATCAGGGAAATAATTATTAGATATGCGTGGGTTAAAGCGCTGAAATACTATTTGGATTGAAATTACTATTTATTATTGTTCAAATATTTTTTTAAATGTCATAAAGCTATTTGCATCAAGTGCAGTTCGTTCGTTCGATCGTTCGTTTCAGCCGAAAGACGTCCACTGCTGGACAAAGGCCTCCCCCAAGGGTTTCCACAGTGAAATACTTCGCAATTTCCCTCGATTTTCTTTAACACCATAACATTATAAACTTCAAGTGCTACCTAATAATCTATAATATTACAGAACTGCACATTATTTCCAAGGACACTGCGGTTAATTAAATATTATCGAGTGACCCTGGACACACTGTCTTGTTCCCATCAATGCGTTTTTTATCCCATCGATTTGTAACGGCGTGGTTGATAGAAAACTTGAAGGCTCAGTGGTTCGAAGTTGTGCTTCAACAAGCACAAAATAAAAGATGAGTGTGCGAAATCGACGCTGACGCATTCGGAAGTTGCTGATAGCCATTTGATTAGGCAGCAAATGATTTTCAACGGAAGAATAACTCAGTGGAAATGTATGAAGCTGTCCATTAGTTTTTTTACTTTTTTAATTAACCTGATTCGTATATCTACCTACATACTTTGGTAGCATCTTTCCAAATTCTGATTTGTAAATGGTCCAACTTCCTCCTGAGTGACTCCTAGTTCCCACTTCTGTTGCTGGTGCTTAATCCCGTATAAGAGCATGGAAAAATGGTGAATTATTCTTCTTACCAGCTCTACAGCCCTTAGCCCGACGCACCAGTACTAGATCGCGGCCGCCGCCCGGCTGTCCCGGTCGGGTGTGGCTCCCTCTTCCCTCTTCTGTGCTCGGTGTTATATTCTCTCCAAGAGTCTTAAAGAGTGACAACGAATTATTCTTTTTACCAGCTCTATAGCCCTAAGCCCGACGCACCAGTCCGGTCGGGTGTGGCTCCCTCTTCCCCCTTCTGTGCTCGGTGTTATATTCTCTCCAAGAGTCTTAAAAGTGACAACGAATTATTCTTCTTACCAGCTCTACAGCCCTTAGCCCGACGCACCAATACTGCTTGATCGCGGCGGCCGCCCAGCTGTCCCGGTCGGAAGTGGCTCCATCTCCCCCCTTCTTGGCCCGGCCAGTGTATAGTGGCTGGTGCTTAATTCTTTATAAGACTATGGATTATTCTTCTTACCAGCTCCACAGCCCTAAGCCCTAAGCTTGATCGTGGCCGCGGCCCTGCTGTCCCGGTCGGGTGTGGCTCCCTCTTCCCCCTTCTGTGCTCGGTGTTATATTCTCTCCAAGAGTCTTAAAGAGTGACAACGAATTATTCTTCTTACCAGCTCTACAGCCCTTAGCCCGACGCACCAGTACTGCTTGATCGCGGCGGCCGCCCGGCTGTCCCGGTCGGGAGTGGCTCCCTCTTCCCCCTTCTTGGCTTGCGCCTCCGCCTCCCGGTCACCCGCCGACATGGCCCACACCACTCGCGCTCCGCCCCCGTAATCCGACACCTGGAAGAAATAATGTTGGTTAGATAATATATAAACCAAGCAATCATCATCATCATCATCATTTCAGCCATAGGACGTCCACAGCTGCTAAACATAGGCCTCCTCCAATGACTTCCACATCGCGCGGTTGGTAACGGCCTGCATCCAGCGCCTTCCTCCTACCTTTATCAGGTCGTCGGTCCACCTTGTGGGTGGACCAACCAAGCAATGGACCTCTTTTATTACAATCTACAATCCTACTACAGAACTTCCTAACTCAGATTGAGGGTTAAGTCCAGCCAGCGAATGTATGACGAAATAGTTACACCATCATCCCTCAGGGCATTCTTAAAATAATATTTTGTACTGTTTATTACATTATGTCTTGTTCATTTTTTCCCACCTTCAACATCCTTTCAACATCCTTCAATGAATTATCTTTTAGTACGTTCTACTATAAATTATTTTAGCAATGTTAGAAAAACGTAACTAGTCCTACCTATGTGTACTACATAACTTTAACCCTACTTCTGCTACTGCTGAGAAGAAGCGGCGCAAAAAAACTAAGTAAGTCACTATTGTAAGCAAAACGCCGTTACGTTCACGATGACAATAGGGGTTTCATTGCGTAAAGATGTGTTAATTGACACTTGTAACAAGCTATAATGGTGTAGCATGACTATTAAGGTTAATAGTATTTTAATATTTATCACTTACAATAACTTATTTAAAGAGGCTCGACGACTAGCAAAGCTCTAGCCAAGAGAATAGTGGCCTAACTTTTTTATTTAGCTTTCTTATTTACGTCCAGTTTCAGTCAGAACCATGCAAATGTCTATGAAAAACCATTATACTCGTATATTAAATCCCTTAAACCTGTTTGTCTATCGTTCTATGTATCGATCATTTGAATAGCATTCGATGAAGTCATCCGATTGATTGAACCACCAATAATTACATAGGAGCGGGTTATGCTGATGATTATGATCAGTCGTTATCATAAATAATTAAAGGAACAGGTAGGCAAATCGTTTAGGTTCAGTGTTAGACTGAGTTGCACCAGCTTACTTTAACTGTAACTATAACAATAACCGGTGTTTTTCGTATGGAGTTTGACAGATTTTTGACGTTTGTTAATGTGAAAGTAAGATGATGCAACTCGGTTTTAGTGTTTATTCAGTTTCATTGTGTAACTGAATTTAAAGACTGTGATGATATGCTGAACCCGAAATCAGTAACTTGAAATATTTTTATACGAAATATAAAATCGTGTGGTAACACGCCAAGTTTACAAAATAAATCGTTAAAATAATCGTTGAACTAATTAACTAAGCTATCTAAATTACATTGGTACACAGGAAACAGTTGTTATAAAGGACAATGTTCGTTCTCCATACATTGTTCGCCTAAAGAACCAACAATTTTGACATATTACTACCCGAAAGCGAAATAATACGATTCTGTGTGTAAGAACAATGATTCCTGATGGACACTTGCCATAAAATTAATGATTAAGAATATTAAATCACAGCGATTTTATAATATGTCGTTTATGACAACATGGCGTCTAATGTATTGTGTGAATGTATGAACACCGATTCGCGAAAAATGTTTTGTATTGTCGTCACGCCGAGTCGCAGCCAAATAGTATAAAATAATAGAACAAGTTTTAGAAATACAACTCGGCATTCCACTTTTACAATATGCCCACATATTGCACGTAAATAAACAACATGAATATGAACAACCCGATTTGGACCCGGTGGCGTCTCGAAACCTGCTTACGGGCATACTTAACTCCACGGAATCCATGAAAAATCAATAGAACTGAAACACCCACGTTCTATTGATAACTATGTCAATATTTTTCACTCGACATTGGCAGAAATAAACCTCCCAGAGAGGTTTGGTTGCCACAAATAAAAAAATAAAAATAGCAAAGGAATCAAGTATTTTAAAGATTAAATGCTTATTTTATTTTCATGCTTCTAATTTATAGATCGCGCAACGAAAATTGAGGCACATACAAATCTTTGCTTGTTTTGATCACTCCAATTGCAATCTTGCTGCACAACTTATTATGTTTAACTGTCACCATCATTATGTATTTTGAATGACACACTTGTTCTAGGAAGAGGTCCTATTATTTTTCATGTAAACCTTCGCTCAGACGTTTTTTGTAATAAGTACCTACTTTGTTACTTCGCTCCGTGAAGAAGGGATTCGATTTTCGGAGCAATCAAATTCAAAAAGTGCCACTTGTCTTGGCCCGCAGGCTATATCTAACACACACCCAACGGACGGATGGCTATAATCATAGATACCTATGTATCTATTTGATTTCAAATTAAAGGCGAAAGGCCTAATAACACACGTAATAGACCATATAAAATTAGTCATTGCATCTTGCAATGCGGATTAAGTAGTGTGCGTAAACTTAAAATGCTCCTTTAATAAGTTAAACATTAATTTAACAATTGATCTTGACTCTGAAACGAGGCAAACTTTCGATTCGGGGCGAAACTTCATTGTGTGTT
This sequence comes from Ostrinia furnacalis, assembly GCF_004193835.3. NCBI lineage: Eukaryota > Metazoa > Arthropoda > Insecta > Lepidoptera > Crambidae > Ostrinia > Ostrinia furnacalis. Next base: position 294,235 of record NW_021133372.1, read on the forward strand.
CATTTTCCTTGGTCTACTACAAGCCTCTTTTATTGCAGTATCAAAGTCTATCAATTAACTTCTTCAAGTAGTTAAATTAGTAATTATCCTGCTTTCGCCTCCGAGATTTATTTTACCATGTAGTACCCCTGTACGACAACCCAATCCGCACACAATATTCAGCGTAGTAGTATTAAAAAACAAAAGAGCGGGCAACNAAAGGGTGCTTAATGTATTAAAAAAAATAGAAAATAATTATGATGGGTTAATGTTTTTGGGCGGTTTTTTAGGCGGTTTCTGACAATGTCCTTTGAAATAAAAACATGAGTAAAATAAATGAAAATCGATGTGTCTTTATTTTGGAAAAAACAATCACTGTTTAACCAGTGGAGCAAGGATCTCTCCTTACAACGTAGACTGAGCCAGGTCCAATTGCCTTCGGTGTACTTCATATTATTATAGTTGTAAGTCTAACTACCTGAGCCCCGATTACGGTATTTTTTAACGTCAACAATCCAGCCAGACACGCTTCTCGATTCTGCGATACGATTGGTCGTTCAACAGCGTACGTCAGCTGTTTTGACCAATCGTATTGCAGAATCAGAAACGCGTCTGGATTGTAGACGTTAAAAGTTACCGTAATCGGGGCTCAGTACCTGTCTAATGGTTCGAAGGCAATAAATACATTTTTTTTTAAAGTTTTGGATACTTCAGACAGTCCTTCACTCTGTATTTTCTCACGACGGAAAAAATGCTATACCTATACTTGAGTGTCATGAAATCGCCAGAAATGACGTCATAAGGTTTTATATTACACTAGCTTTCCGCCCGCGGCTTCGCCCGCTTGGAATTTTGTCTGTCACAGAAAAACTTTATCGCGCGCGTCCCTGTTTCAAAAACCGGGATAAAAACTATCCTATGTTCTTTCCCGGGACTCAAACTATCTCTATGCCAAATTTCATCAAAACCGGTTGCGAGGTTTAAGCGGGAAAGCGTAACAGACAGACAGACAGACAGAGTTACTTTCGCATTTATAATATTATAGTTGGGATTAGTTGGGATGACAGATAGCAATTATGAAAAGTTACCCTTAAGTTTAATCTTAATAAACAAGTTAGCAACTCCATGGGATGTAGTATTAATAGGACTATGTTTACATCCCATAGATCTTGAAACCGGTTCAACTATCGTGAGATCTAGCGACTTATAGTGCTTTTAATTATGAGCTGCTGTTGACTCTAAATGACACACAACATAACATTAACTTAACAGATTGTTACGGTTTTAACTACCTTTTTTGCTCTTTCGGTGAATCAACTTATTTGCTTAATGTTGTTGTTAAATGGGGAAATCGGGGATACGTTTTCAGCGAAACAATTTAATAAAAAAAACTAACTAGCGCGTTTTATGATTGCGCCAAAATGGAAGTTTTCTTTTTTATTTAACGTGATTTAATTAGGTTCTGCATTAAAATAGGAAACTTTCCCTGTTACTCGTTTCGTTAATGTAATACCCAGTTTGCAAGTCACTTGTTTCGTAAAGAATTGCAAAAAATATTTTTTAACTTAGCCTGACTTCTCTGTATTACTGATGAGTTCTCAATTCTCATAATCTGTGAATTACATGAATTTTATTGCATTTTTGCCGTCACCTTCATCGTTTCTGCTTCATGTTGTGTTTATTCTGAACTTATCCATATTAGGCCCATATTTTTTATCTTGATCGTCACCCGTAAATATAGTTTTTGCTTCGTGCTGTATGTCATCGCATGTAAACTACTAGAAACGTAAAATAAATCATGCTAGATGCCGCGCACTGGATCGGAACGCACGCGCGCTTTCCAATCATGTTTCGACCATTTTTCATTTAGCAGTGAAACTGGGCTGCACTTGGAACGTCGTTCAATTAATGAAGCCTCTTAGTATAACTGGCCGATTGAATTCGCTGAAGATTTCTTTTGTTTGATACTTGAAGGTTTTAGGCTTTTATGGAATAGCGCTTACACCTTCATTATTCAGAACTGCTGATTGGTTGATTGTGAAATATTTTAACGAATCACCGGTGTCAATCTATTCTTGGGCGTAGATTGATATTTGAGTATCATTTAATAATAGAAGAAGCTTAGAAGAAAAAGTTACTGAGTCAGTCGAAGTTTGCTACTAAGACTTCTCTATAATTTGAAGTAAAGTTACAAAAAAAGTAACGATTAATGCGGTAATCATCTAATTTCTTATTCAAATATTTTAAGTAACTAAATAGGCACTTTCGTAATAGAAGAAACTCAGAAGAAAAAGTGACTGAGTCAACCGAAGGTTGCGAGAACTCTTACTCTATAATTTGAAAGAAAATTACAACAAAAGTAAAGACCAATGTTGTTATCATCTATTATCATCTAATGACTTATTAAGGTATGTTCAGTAAATACAATATTAACTTCTTTCTTCTTCAGATTATGTATACCTATAAAGAGACCATCATCGGTGGTTACGCTAATTTATTTAATTGTAGAGGCTGATGGTCGGTGGTGGAGGGTAAATTTGATCAATTGACCTTTGAGAAAGCTACTCTAATTCAAATTACGAGTGTTAACTGTATGAATTGAGTTACCGAGATGAGCATAAATGAGGTGACGTGTGTAGAAAATTGTTGGATAAACGTAAATGTCCCATTTAAAATTTCAGTAAACAATCGATGCTTATCTCAAATTCAAACTTAAAACTACTTACACATATGCACATGTAGTTCATATGATTGACCTATAACTATGTGTTTTCCATTGGCACATAATGACAGTTAAACTAAGTTATTTTTACCCCACTGCGACAGAAAGAGGGTTATGTTTAAAAAAAGATTTATTTGATACCATAATCGTTTATTGGTAGTACAGTCAGCGTCAAAGTTCGTGACACCCAAAGTAGCCAAAAAGTTCACAACACTTCTTTGTTCCAATTGGAATAAGGCTGTCTTGTCAAATAATTGGCCACTTTGGTTTTCACAAACTATTTGACGCTGAATGTACCTACTTAAAGTAACTCACGTGGTAATCCATTCAATCAGAATCAGTTGATTATGGGTAATTTATGTAGGTATTTATTTATTCGACGTGCGCACGCGCACCACATTAGAAGCTGCGAACTTTCTTGCGCATTTGCTTTCTTGTCATCACGGACTGATGAAAGCTTACGATCGAGTTTGATGGACAGATTTCTAGACTTCTAGAGACGTTTCCATAGAAAATTGTTAATGATTTTACACATTACAGTAATGGATTATTATTGCATTTATTAAAGGACCTAGTTACTTACTCCAAAAAGATTAATTAATATTATTGTCTGTGTTTTTCACCTTGAAAGTTGAGATAAATAACTGCTAATGATATCCCATCTACCTACGTAAACGTATATTTTCAGTAGGTATCTTACAAAAGTAAAACATTTTAATGTCTTATTGTAACACTACAATTCTTATCAACTGCTTCTAAAGAAAAGCAACTCATACACTGAGCATCATATAGTTCGTGACACCCAAAGTAGCCAAAAACTCCGCAACACATCTTTGTTACAGTCTTGTTTGTTAAAGTCGTGTTAGTTACTCCACTTATAACTCAAGAACGGCTGAACCGACTTAGCTGAAAATTGTCAGGGCGGTAGTTTAGAGCCAGGAGAAGGACATAGGATACTTTTTATCCCGTTCGGAATTAAAAAAAAAGTCTGCTTATTTATTGCCATTAAGGCGGAACAAAGTTCGCCAGGTCAGCTAGTTTGCAATAAGGTAATGTTGTCAACTTTTTGGCCACTTTGAGTGTCACTAACTATTTGACACTGACTGTACAGTCCTACGACTTTTTTTAAGGTTTCGAGGTTGGGCTATGTTTCCTAAATGTGACATTACATGTCTATCATTATTGCATACAAAAGGTTTTAAGACAATAGGTATGGACAAACAGTGTGTGCCTATCTCCTTCTGGGAATGCATAATGAATTAAATTAAAAGGCTTGCCTCTAAAAGTACTCGTATATTTAAATTATTTTAGTAAAAATCATGACGAAGCTTTATATTTGTGGTGTGGTAGGGCCGTAGTTGGTACATCTCTTCTTTATAGAACCCACAGTTTTTATAATTTTGACTCTACATATAGCTTACTTATCTTCAATGAGAAGCCTTATAGCTTGTTTATCAGCCATGATAGCGTTTTTAAAGTACCAAATAACTAACTTTAAAACAACAATTAAACGAAAATTAAAAGGACTTGTAGGAATACTCGTATTTGGTTAACTTTTCCTTATTTACATTGTTAATTGTTAGTCACTTTCAATCCGAGTGGAATCCCCTTTGAACCATGGCGTGGGCTATATTTTTCCATTGTTTGAGTAATTTGCATCCGTAAAACAATATGGTGTGTCATGCGAAATTATCAACCTACGCGCTTTTGTGGTTTCTATCAATTGTAATTATTAAGATGTGTGAAATTACTAAGGCATTACGAGTATTTGCATATCTTTGGTGATCTCGTAGGTGTTCCGGTAAAACATAACCCTCCTTCTGGCGCAGTCGGGTAAAATGTGACCCGTTAGTGATCCCGTATTTAATTGACCCCGTCGTAGTTACATTATGGACTTAATTTTTCAGTCGACATTGGTAGAGCAAAAACATTATGAGATAGGTAGGTATGTTACTGAATTTATAATGTTTTATCTATGCCCTACTTATCTATGTTTTAAAAAATATGTTGTTTTTTCAGAAGTTTCATTTCCTGTTTTCAGGATAAAAACTGGACCAATTTCGTCATTTGTGTACCACAGATGATATTCACGTAAATTAATTTCTTTGTAATAATTCACAATACTTTTTGTTTTACCGTTGTGTTGAGAAACAGTAAAATTATTTCAAAAATATTCTATCTACGATATTATGTAGACATGACATAAGTGACTGTCTTAATTTTACTAAATTCTACTAAGTTTGTTGACCGCAATATTACGCAGATAAAATTATGTTTCACTTGATTGCAGCTTGCTCAGTGCGTAGTGGATTAGAAAACACGCGTGCGTGTAACACAAAAACTGCTTCAAACATTGTTTTATGCAAATCACAACACTCTATTGCTTATTGGTGCAGTAAATAAATCACAATTATAATTTTTTAAATAGCTAAATATGGAATTTAACTTAATTAAAAATGCACTACTATTTCGTACAAAACACTGCTTAAAGTATCTCAATAAAAAGCTGAAAAAGTGATACCAATTTTTAATTGATGTCATGATTACTCATTAAAACGAATTAATTTTCTACACATAACTAACTAAAAATACAATTAAAAATAATAAAACCTCTTAATAATAACATGCTTTGATATTAAAAAAAATCTTACCAAAAACAATCACGAACTCCTTTGTGGAGAAAAAAAAGCACTAGAATGTCACTTGTTTTTCAAATTCACCCACTGAATTTCGAATTCCACGGTGAAGCGCGAGCGTTAGAAAACTGAAGCGAGCGTGTCGATGGCAAGGCGCGAAGCGACTGGCGCTCTGTGGGGATCCTCGCTCGTCTATGCCTCATTCAGGGCTGCAACCGCACTAATACTGTAGTGTTCACGTACAGGAAAATGTAATTAGTAATTAACGTAACACTGATAATGTTCGGAGAATAAGCTGCTGTTTTCTTGAAAATGACGTGGGTGTCCTTCTGGTGCAGTGCTAAGTTGATAAAGCCGACTTCATTCATGACTGTTTTTTCTGCCAACCCTGAATGTATTGTAAGCACATTACAGAACAACAAAAACGGTGATGGTAATGATATCTACCAAGATATGAAATATGTCTTCATAAAAAAGAGGTACCTACCTTTAGATTATTTAATTAGTACCTTACCTTCCTTAGTATTGTATTTTTCCAGTTATAATGCTGAATTTACTGTAATTTTTTGCGTCTAGCTAGAGACTATAAACGAATAAGTATAAAGAGGCATTTGAAAGATTCAATTTTTTTAATGCTAAATAAAAAATTCCGTAATCCGAAATACCAGTAGTACCTAATGCAAACTCACAAAATAAACGCAAATTATAAATAAGGTTACAGGTGTATAATGTGCTGACAGCTTTCATTGTAAAGCTCTAGTGGCACTTTCCCAAGCAATATAGTAGTATAATAATGATTACAGTCATTATAATGAGAGTAGAGGCCTCGTGATTGAAGTGTCGTGGTTTTGCTCTTGTCGATTTTATCTTTTTTTTAAGATATCTTCATAAATAAATGATAAATGAGTGTTTTAATATCGACAATTCTTGATATTTCGCCAAAAAATGTCGTTGTTAATTAGAAGCAATTTTTATAAATTAATAGTTTTATTTTATTTTTTATTTTTTTATTTTAGTTGGCATTACTTGGTAAATTAGAGAAATAAGTTAATTGATTTAAAAAAATCTTATACTTAATGATAATAATATTAATAATTGTATCTAAAATTCAAAATCATAATCAACAGTAATTATCTTTCCCTGAACTATATAAATAAAACATAGGCCTTCCGAAATTGTCTCTATTTGTATGCACTGTAACGATTTGAAAACGTAGGTTACGTTATCGAATAAAACACCCTCTCAAGTGACAAGACGATCGCTTTATATTAAAACTAGCTTTTGCCCGCGACTTCACGCGCGTGAAATTTAGTGTCACAGATCGGCATAAATTATAGCCTTTATGTTAATCTGGGTTACAAACAATAATACTGTAAAGTTTCAACAAAATCCGTTCAGTAGTTTTGGCATGAAAGAGTAACAAACATACAGACATCCAAACTTTCGCATTTATAATATTAGTAGGATATAACAACAAAACACATCAGTGAATTTTCCATGAAACAAGTAGGGATGTCGGCACATTAAACTTAACTCTGTGGCATCTTATTAGTTTGTATAATAGGTACTATTTTGCGTAACTCAATGTGTAGCCGGCTGTACAACTATTTTAAAAGCTACGAGTACTCTTCGCTATCCACTTGAGCGGATTATCAACTTGGGCTTATTTCACCCGTATTCACAAACGATGCTTGCATAAGCGAAGCAGCACAGCGTTGAATAGAGCTCTGTGATTGGTTCGTGTGAGATCCTGTACGTCCACGCGCACTGTGAGACCTCATAGTAATGTTTGTAAATACGGGCGCTTATCTTTGGCCCTTTTTCTACCAGCAATCCCTGGCTTATATCGTCTAATCAGCCAGTAACATTATGGATTTCATTGCGAAATATTCATTTAAAAACATTATTGAATACTCTTTGGTCGGCTGTTTTGTTTCATATTTTACGAGGCCAGTGTTTCTAGTAGTGTTGTATGAAGGGACTGGCTATTTTTAGAGAGACTAGTATAAAAAGTACGAGTATAGAAGTAAAAATAGTAGGTAGGTACATGAAATGTATCAGTTTGTGTGTGTTTCATTTGCAATTTTGCTAAAGCACTAAAATAATCAAAACGATGTTGATTACTGACTATAAATTAAAAATATCAAACATTTAAGAATGATAATAGTCGGTTATTAATCGTTTAGCGCTTGCAATAGATGCCAATTTGCCTCATTTCCTGAATAGAAAAGAACATGTTTAATATTAAATTTATTAGAATAATTAGCAATTTAAATTCGACACGTGATCGTAATTTTGAAACTGTCATGTGAGTAAATGAAATTATCTTGAAAGTGGTATTTGAACGTCGGTTACATTACTTCATTATACTTACATAAAAATCTAATTTATTACTTTTTATATTTTTTTAAAGTTAGTATAATACATATTATATTTGTTTTGCGAATTTGCCCAATAAATTACAAAATTCATATAACACAAATTTAATTTTCACAAAAAATACCCATCAAAACACGCACTGTAACACGCATTTTCTGTTCGCCTCCAAAAACGTCCTCGATTTTTTGTCTCCAAATAATATGTTCTCACCATCGAAACGAGGCAAATCTACTAGTTTAAATGACAGTAACGAATAAAATAGTACATGAACACTGTCATTATATTGTTTGTCCAGTTGGAACATGATAGTAAGTACATAATTATGTACCTACTTATCTAATCTGATGCTGCGATGGCTCTGTGTGAACCTGGGAAACTGGTGACAACTTAATTTTTTTGACGCTTTCTCTAGTCTGATACGGGACCTAGCAGTAGTATAGAGCCTTACACCGTTTGTTACACCATAGAAATGCATTATATATTTATTGATAATCCTACGCTGTATAAAAAACCGGGATAATTTCTGCTAGAGCGTTTTCGTCGCAAGAAAAATTGCATATTCCGATTTCCTAGACTATTGCTGTTTATAAGTGCCTGTAGACAACGATATTGATTTCGATTCAATGAAGTTTCATAAGTACTTCTTCTGTTTAGTACTTAAACTAGAGAAGCAACGGAAGGTTCTTGAAAAGCACATCAGAAAAAGATTTGAGCCATTTTAATATGCAGGCGTTTTGAAATTGTAAGCTCATCACACATGTCTAAGTCATACTCATTTATCTTGTACCTACCATAGCACATTGACTTGGGATATTGGGAAAACTCAACCAACTTGAAAAACAACTTAGGGCCGTGTTGACTCTATGCATTGTTTGAACTTGCGTGTATTAATTCAAGTGGATTCTTTTATAATGGTGACTGATGACTCAAAGATTTCTCTGGGCTGAGAGAGTTGAGAGTTTTCTCTAGATAGGGTTTATATATTTTTTAAGTTTCATACATTTTCTTAAAAAAATGTATGACTCCGTGTTGTAAACTTTATTCTTCAATGAGCACACCTAAATATACTTGCTTAACTTAAAATAATTCGACTGTTTGTGATTCTACATAGTCACGTAATTCTTCCAAAGTACGAAAACACTTCCCTGTATGCATAATATTATTACAAATGCTTACGACAATTGCCCGCCAACCACTCGTGCGCAAAGGACGACAAAATTACCATAAAAACTTTATTTGTTTGCTAAATTGATAACAGAACATTTTCAAGGTCTGTAAGTCAGTCAATGACACATTAGCGATTGAGAAAAAACTCATTGATGTATGCATTTTAGCAAATTAATGGTTTCAATAATGACTATAACAGCTTCGTGTTATTTGACAGCGAAAAGTGATCATCACACTTGCAAACTTGATGTATTAATTAACGTCACTCATCATCTGCTATTTTTGTGAAATAATGAACACTGATTTTTGCAGACACAATTTAAAAGTAAATTACACTTTCTAAAAAGGTTAGTGTATCACTGTGATTGGTTGGAAACTGTATTCGAATGCTTCTAAGATACTGGCTGCATAACACTAAAATAAAAGTGTCAGAAAAAAACAAATGAGAAAAATATTGTCACGTTCTTGTTTTAAATAGTTTAAATATTTCATTAATGAGTGCGAATCAAATAAATCAAATTCTGAGTTACACCACCTAACTTTAACCGTAACTATAACACAATAACCGGTGTATTTTGTATGGAGTATGACAGATTTTTGACGTGTGTTAAAGTCAATAGTGCAGCCCAGCCTAAGATAGCATATTACGCCACATTACACGTATTGTTTTAAACTTTAGCTGCGTTCGTTTAGCTTTATTTTTTCACGTGTGCAATTATTGCGTAACTCGGTTTAGTTCGTGCATTACCAGTTGGAAGCCCAATTAGCCACTTAAGTCGCCCATCCATCTAGTTGCCGAAACCTGACAGTATCGATCAGTACTTCCACCTTGATTGGGCACAGCCGGCCGGCAAATCGAGCAGATACTTATTATGTAGCTATTCGAAAACTGAAAAGCCACTTTCTAGCGTTTTCCGGTCTAGAAGCGAGCGCATAACTGCATAGCACCCGTGTGCGCGCACGCACCTCGAGAATAACTAATGCTATTCTTATTTTATTCGAAAATAAACTTTATTAGTCGAAAATAAAAACCATTTTACAATGTCTATGTACTAAACTTTTAATGCAATCCAAAATGAACTCTATTCTACGGTAATGAGAATCCATTGGTGATATCTGCTATTGCTAAGGATGGCACTAGTTTTTTACTATGGTAATACCACAAATTAGTTTTAATTATAGCTACGTATTGTATTAATAATTTTAATACTTGAAAAAATCTGCAGTATTGGTTATTAGTGAACATTAAGGTTCTGAAATAAACACGCGTTTTCAGAAATGTATTTTTCAGTTCTTACACACATACATTTTTAGTTTTTCTCTGAATTTATGTCAAACTATAGTATTGTTAAGTCCTGAAATCTGAAACTGAGTATTATTCATCTTCATGACAAATTGAACGTGGGTTTTGTTGGTTAACATTACTCATTTAATACAATTAATTAACGTCATTATGTTTCCCATAAATCGGACAAATACGATAAATATTGAGTCTCACTTGCAATAAATATTATCAACAAACAAACGTCAAACCTAAACATTTAATTGTGTGGGTTGCATTATTATATCAGTTTCATAATGAATTGATAAATTTCACTTTTTTATCGACTGCTGAAATGTGATGTTTTTCAAGTGTAGGTATATCGCTGTTTCAGTATATTAATCGTACAATCGATTGTATTAAGTATATACAGTCACAAAAACCAGTAAACATATATTTACGAGTACAATAGATTTGTGAATTGTTTGGAAAAGGTTTTGTCAATCGTACAACTTTTAAGTATTTCTAAAGCTCGTAGTGCATTAACAAAAATCCTCTAATTCGTATTATATTGGCACATAAGCAATAAAGTATCAGAGCATACTGATTCCATCAGGAAAAGATTAACTGGTCACTCAGTAGTATTTAATTCGTGTATGGTGCCTCTTAATTGCTCTACAGACAATACAAACTACGGCGACATAAAAACAAACGTAGTATAGACATTTTATAGTACATATCAACCATTGTCATGACCATGGTCGAGGCAAGGTCGCCCTAATTATGGGTGTCCGTGCTTTAAATGGCTCGTGAACTGCCCTAGGATGTATTTCGAGTAATATTATTTTATTGTAAATTTCAATACTTATGTCTGAATAAATACTATGGTAGGAAGATATTTAGCTATAAGTACATACATATAAATAAAGTTAAATGCTATTCGATTTTATAGAAATAAGTTTCAATTTACTAAACTACGTATTACAGGACTGTTTATTTTATTCTAAAGGTTTTTGTATCAAATCGAGTCAATAACTCACATTTTTGAGGTTCAAAAATAGGCTGGCTCGAATAAATTATCAATTTGACATACAATTTGAACTGTAAATTACTTTGCATCAACATGCCGTGATTTTAAATGCGTGTATTTTTCCTCCAAAACTAAAACAAACCAACGGGTGCATACAAATGAAATATTAGTGCAACTTTAGTGGCGAGTCGTGCGCGCGCGCTCAATGCGTCTTTGTGCGCGTGAGCCATTGTTTGGTCTGGACGTTACGACTTTGAGCCATTATTTTGAAACATGATTAGATTCGACAGGTTCATATACTGGTAGTTGCTGTCTCTCTCATTCACCAAAGGATGCTTTTAAGCCAAAGCAACAGATAAAGCAAAGCAACAACAAAATGAGAATCAGCAGTAGGTACAATATGCAGCAGTAGGTAAGGTACACGCCAAATTTTCCTGATGTCAATTTTGTCCGTCATAACACTCCCCTGCTTTTAAATTAGATTTAGGTCCGGGAATTAGAAAGAAGTCTTTTGATATTTTTTACCTAAGTACTTCTGCTTCCTTGCGGTTTATATCATCTAGCTACATGAAAAAAGTAACAGGATGTTACTACGACTTGTACTAGTAACTGAGTACTTACTCCTACGCCCGTATTCACAAACATTACTATGACGTCTCACAGTGCGCGTGGTCGCACAGGACACCACAGGGTGACACAAGAACCAATCACAGAGCTCTAATCAACGCTGTGCTATCAGTTTGCTGTTTCACTTAAGCAAGCATCGTTTGTGAATACGGGCGTTAGTACCTATTGGTCTCACTAGAAACAAATTCATTCTACGTTTCGATTTCATTTTTTTGGCGTCAGTTCAACTCTACCTGATAAACCAATTCTTCTAGATTACTATGGCGTTAATATTGTCATTGTAATCTTAATTCAAAGAGTCTGCAGTTGCCATGCCCTTAAACTTCTTAGCACATGTAATCTTCCAAGGATGGGGGTTGACCCCATACAATCCCCTACAATTGATCGCAAGCGGCGCCATGACGGCGCCTGTTTTGGCGCCAAAGTTCTTGCGCAGGCTCCAGAGGCTATAAGGGTTGCCACCCTCTGGACTAAACTTTCCCCCTTTATGTGTTAAAACACCCAAACATTAAGTTTGGCACATGGCATAAAGTTCGCCTTTTTTAAAGAAACAAATATTTTACTTAAATAGAAAATCCTTGGCGCGTAATTAATATTTATCCCAAACAATTACGATGTCAAAATCCAATAGCAATTAATAGGGTAAACCAGAGAATGATTGCCCACTGGTAGTGATTGCCCGCTTTAAGAATAATTTTGTCAGGTGCTGNTTTCAATATTTTCTAAGTTACGTAAGTTTTAACTAAAAACTGTTAATATTCTGTTTAACAGTTTATTGAGTTATAAGAAAAAATTCATAAATGGTCGATAATTAAAATACTTTCTTTAATTTTTCATTTCAATGTGTTTGAAATCTTTAAGTGGGCAATAGCTATACGGTTTACCCTACCTATCTGAGCATAGGTTTTGGCAGGGTACGTCAATAAGTAAAAACTGTAAATCCAATTAAAGAGAAGTTTTTCTTAAATATTTTCAAAACCACCACGGAAAATTAATTACATCATTCTGAATCTACAAAAAAGTAACTAATTACGTGCAAAGTTGTAAATTGATTGACTGACAACACCCGACGTCTTCAAGAAACTCCTCACAGATTAATCCTACTAATATTAAATATGCGAAAGTTTGGATGAAAAACTACTGAACGGATTTTGCTGTAACTTTACAGTATTATTCTTTATAACCCAGAATAACATATAGACTATAATATATGACGATCTGTGACAAACTAAATTTCACGCGGGTGAAGCCGCTAGCAAAAGCTAGTTAGGTAATAAACTTACAAAAAGTATTTTGGCTAAGTTATTGTTTTAGCTTTCAAACTTTTGACACAAAGCCCTAGAAAACTTCACCTACTCGGCTACTACGTAAGCAATAAAAACATATTTACCCTATTCTATTGAGTGGCAGTCCTGGTTGCGACCTATTTGTCCAAATAACGCGCTCTACTTTTCGGGTTACGCCGAAAGTGTTGTCATTGTGTCATTGACCTTTAGGTTGGGTTAGTTGGCAAGACGCGTTTGTTTGAAAAGTATCGAGTTTTTGATAGGATTCGCCGTAAAAATGCGTAAACAATAGAAAGACAACATTAAAATCAACTTGCTTTTGAAAAATATTGATAGAGGTAACTTAATTTTTTCCATCATAAACAGAATACTTCTTACTAGGTGTAATTTCTGTAGTATCGTTGTATGTATTAGGAATTATAAAATAAATAAATAAAATAAAAAGTATTTATTTCAAACAATTTACAGTTCATATTATGGTTAGTAAATGAAATATGAAGACAAAAATGTATTTTGTAAAGTTGGGTTACTTTCTTTAAAAGTCAATTTTCTCATGATTTAATTTTCACGAATAATCATGATTAAGATTATAAAGATAATGATCACTTTTTCGTTAAATAAGGAAATTCTGAAAGTTATAATATGGATCTTCAAATTTTAATAATGACAAAACAATGACGTCTCAAACAACGCCTATCTGAGTATTTTATACCTTTTTTGACGCATTTTTTATCTAAGTTTCCAACATTCATTACCTTGCTACTAAGTACAGTTTACCGTTTCCATGTGAATCGAATAAGCCATCATGGATGTCACAGCAACCCACTTTTCATGCTAATCGGCCCTACGCCGTTTGTGCGTGCGCGCACCGCTCATCAGCGCTTTGAGGGTCAAAGACTAACTGAATTACGCTTTTGACCTTCTGAAAAGATAGGTTTTGAAATGATACAAAAGATTGTAATTAAAAAAATCAACAGTTACTCGTACTCGTATACTGTACACTGTACAGAGTAATGCTGAAAAGTGTCATGAAAACCTTCTTCTAGCTTTCTGTGGATTTAGAAGTTTATTTTTGTTGATTCTCTGGTGTACTTTTTTTTGTGTACTGATGTTTTTTTTTCTTTTTTAGTGTGTAAGCATTTCTTTTAACCGGTCTTGGCATTACGTTTGATTTTATAACATTAAGATCGACCGGGTTTCCACAGTCAATGCCTAGTTGGTATCTTATCGATTTGAATAGAAGATGCACAGATTTTTATAAAAATAAGGCTCAGTTGCACAACAAAACCCACTTTAAACCCGTAACTATAACGATAACCAATGGTTTTTGTATGGAGTTTGACAGATTTTTGACATTTGTCAAAGTTAAAGTATGATGGTGCAACTCAGCCTAAGACTTGACCTTCTCGACATACTCCATCGCTATTTAGTGCCTAATATTTTTTCACTTTATAGTAGGTAATGCAGTCATAAAGCATTTTGTCGTGTCGTCACGTTCTCTAGTCTTTGCCCGGCGGGCCGTTAGTCGCCGGAACCGCGTCTTGTTGATGTTATGCATAGTTCCCACCGGAATGCTCGTCAAACACATTACGGCGGTGTCGCTCGCGGCGCTTTTCTTGCTACTTAGTGTAAGGCCCGATTCTGGGAGGATCTTTGTGTTTGTAGACAGTTGTCCCTTTCATTCTCTATCAAATTGAAAGAGACACCACTTTCAACAAAATTATTTACAAGCCTGGTTTTCCCTTTATTCCTCAGCAAATTAAGAGCGACTCTACAAATGCCATAACAGAAAATTGATTACCTAATAAAGTGGACTTATTCTTGGCTCCTATTTAAGTCTATAGTAGAGCTTTCTAGAGTAGAGAAGAAGTCTCTAAAAATCATCAAAGAATTATGTATTGTTGTTTGTAGTATACTACATACTTTGACTGCATCTTGATTTGACCTGTTCCCTTTTATTTAAGCACATGAAACTGATGGCAAAGGACGTGGAATCGGACCCTCTTCATTGTAGACATCAAAACATGCAATTATGTTGTCTGTACTTAGCTGCTTTATTTTTTCATTTTACAGGAGTGGCAAATAGCATTTAATTGATTTATAATTGTGTAGGAGCTCTTATTTAAGAGGTTTAGACTTAGTTCATTTGTGAATCACTGGGTATAAAGTGTAATAATAAGTTTCATAACAGCTTATATTGAAACAAACATACCTATAGGTTTCTCTGCGGTTGAATCCAAGGTATCTTAGTTTAAAGTAAGCCCTGCTAAATACTAATTTACTATTTATACAAAGCAAAATAATTAAACAAGGCAAAAGTAAATCTAAACGTACCTACACCTATTCATTACAATCACAAAATATTGTCGCCATTTCACATACGATTTGACCAATAAAGGTTTACAACATAATTTTGTATAAGTCTACAAGTGGTATTTACTCATTTGTATTATTGACAAAGGGATGCCACAATACGGTGACCGACGAGCCCATCATCCGTTGCAACGGTGCTCAGACAAAGAGGCTCTCACTGTGTGCGCTAGCGCAGTTAACGCGAACCAAGCTGTGTACTCGTACACGACATAGCACATAAAGCGAAACACTGTGGCACCTTAACACTTGCAATACGGGCGATTTTGCAACCAAAAATGTATATTCTGATGTGCTGTCGTCTGTACAACTCGGGTTTATTTCACCAATAAAAAGTACTCATGAATGGAATGAATGGATTGCTTAAATAAACACTTAAAAGGACCTAAAAGCCCTATAATCACTGCAATTCTTCAAGAAATAGACATCCTTGTTTTACATAGAAACTGTCTTGTCAGTGCGAAAACTTCAGTCAGGAGCACAGGAACTTCTAGCAGCCAGCTGCTGTTCTGTGGTAGATTTTCTCGTCCAAGTTTAGAGGGGACAAGATCATACCTACGATACATTTGAGGAGTAATGGAGGCAACTTCCAAATCCGATCGCACATAAAATCCTGGTAAGCACAGCATGTGGCCTGTTCCTCCCTCTTCCAGTTTTAGGGTTGTATCATCATCATTATCATTATAAACAGCTCTTTACAGTCCACTTCTGGACTATGAACCTCCTTCACTTTAGTGGAGGGTTTTTCTATAATCTCTACGCTTGGCAGGCGGCTTGGAGATCTTAGTATAAAATGTTAATTGGGGTGGTATGTGAGCAACAAATGGTATAACTTACGGAGTCCGTTAGGGGAGCAATGGTGGCGGCTTCGAAGTCCAGGTCGCAGAGGAACTCTCGGCAGCCAGGCGAGGTGGCCACCGCGTCGTTGTCCAAGTACTCCACCGTGCTCAAGCTCTGGGCCTGGCCAGAACTATTGACTCCTAGATAATGTTACATAATGTAATTAGACATTTTAATATTCCCAATACTGTAAGAGACAGGTTTCAAGGCATCATTTAAAGCTGCAATCACCAGATAAACAGATTTGCATCAACAGATATGCGGTTCTGTAGTCTTATAAATGCTTAAAATGTACACACCCTTACTACTATTATGTATTCTGTGCCCTTACTACCTAATATGAGTTGCGCACGCTTTTACATGTTTAGTTCCAAGTATTGTGGATTCTGTATTTTCAATTTCAAAATTAGTAGTGAAAACTTATTGCTTATGTAATACTCATTTTTCGTATGTTAATATGAGTCAATCTGTATGTTTCCCAAATAAAGAAAATAAAAAATTTCCAACTTCGTATTCCACTCAGGGAATTAAAAATTTCAGAGGAATGAAATCCAGGAAAGCCGGAAAAAGTTGCTTTTTCGTCTGACTAAACATTCAGACACTAATAATTTGTGCTCATTACATAAAATATAATTGCGAATTATCACAAAGAACGCTTGTTTTGTATTATTTTTTTTGTACTTAAATTTTTTTATTAGCCATATCTTGTGTTTGAAAACATTCTCCAAAAATTAATTGTAATTAACTTGTTTCCGTATTACAATGAGTAAATTTCTGTGTCTTACTAATTACTTACGTAATCATTGTGTAATGCGATCTTTCTTTACTTGCATTAACTTTTCATTATTCATAAAAGTACCCAATTAAAGAGTAATGTATAATTTTCAAACATTGTTACATCAGGTTGGTTAATATTTCTTGAAATTAATATTCATGAAACTTTTCTTGTGTAGTCCGTAAAAAAAATAAACAACTTCCCTTAGCTTTTTTCTTTCCCTATTTTTCCTAAAAATGTGTATTAAGTACCATTTAACAAAAATTTATGAAAACAAATTCTTGAACAACCAATAATACCAAATCTTCAGTGGATATTAATTATGTAGTAGATACGTCAGTCGGGTTTCAAGAACCCACTTTGTCTAAATTTCTGTCATGCAGTATAATAATATTTTAAGTAATTGTACATACTAGAAAGAGTTTTCTAAATTGCTTTTTGCACTATTACTCGTAATTTTAACATAATATCTTTCAATTATTTTGAACTGGTAGTTTTATCCGCTGTACACAAATTTAATTAACAATTCGTTGTTACAGAAAATTGATTTCTGTAAAATTAAAGACTAACTTTCTCTTTGAATTAGAATTTTCTTATATGATAACTGTGCCAATCTGACATAGTACGGTTCAGAATGTCCGAGGTCTCATGTGCAGCGCAAGAAACTATGTCACCCATTCTGCCCTTGATAGTTGAAAGGACGCATCTAACACCAAATCAAAAAGGAAATAAAAAAGTTTCAAATAATTTGAATGGGTAGTTCTTCTATCCTCGAGTTTAACTTATATCGGAAAAATGTTAGATACGCCTTTTCAACTATCGGGGGCAGCATTGCGGATTATTAAAAACAAAATAAATACTTACGCAGTGGTCCTTAGAGAAGTCCACAGTCTAGCTGACACGTCTATCGGAGATCTACGGCTGTAGTGATGGCTGAGCGCTCCTAAAGCGCCCACTTAACCTAAGACCCCGCTAATTTGACGCTCTCTTGACCCCATGTCGGCTAACCCGGGTTAGTCATGATCCTCCATCTGTTCGTAACTCCTGAAGGATATTGGTACACATACAAGATATGGAGCAAACATTGATCCCACATAACTATATCAGATACTAGCGGCCGCCCGCAACTTCGTACGCGTGGATCCCGCTTTACCCCCTTAGGGGTGGAGTTTCGTAAAATCCGTTCTTAGTGAGCACCTCGTGTCTTTTAAAAGGATCTAATTGAGAAAAAAATGACTACTAGCACTTGTAGTTCCTTGATGAGTGAGTGAGTCAGTCAGTCAGTGACCTTTTGCTATTATAAATATAGATGCTTTAGTATCAGCACACTACATAGCACCAGACTCTACACTTCAACCGTTCTGGTGCCACTAGACAATTATGCTAAGCTATTATTATGATTTCTCCCACATACGAACACACAACAAAACAACTTTATATACCGTTTGGGCCACGCTAAATCTATTACGGCTATTAGGCCAGGTATGAGCCGTATAATCAGCTGCTCAGATACTTCTCGTGATTTGTTTACAGTGCAAGTAGAGCGCGACGACTACTGGCCTGTGATATCTCTATGAGATACTTACTGTTTTTGTACAGCGTGCTGTGTATTGTGAGACGTGGTGGCGTTTTAACTGCGCACCAATAAAAGTCAATGGCCAAATGTACTTTTGACATTTTCTTTGAGAGTTAAGGTACTAATATTCTCTCATTATCGAATACGAGTTGTTTATACCTACCTTGCGCTGCTTCTTTTCAGCACTGGCCCAATTATTGTCCCGAAGCAGTAGTAGGGTTAATATTGGGGACGCGTAAAAGTGGCCTATTTGCAAAAAAAAATATGAGTTTTTCCTGAACAATAGATAGTTATTATTATACTTCAAAGTTCTTCTACTCGTATATTCTTGTGATTATTGGTTCCAAGGCAGTCAAATTTGGTTTCCATGAGTTGGTCCTACCTTTCAAGATATGCAACAGTGAAAAGAGGGGTGTGATTAGCCTTGTGTTGTCTCCAAAATTACATACAGGATCGTGAAGGGTATATGTAGAACTGAAAATAGACAACACTGGCAAAATGTCTATATGAATAGATACCTACTCGTAAATTAATGTTTTTATTAGAGCTAGAGTTTTAAGTTTAATGTTAATGTAGCATCATAGGTATATTCAATATTGCATACGTTAATACTTAATTGTAAAATAGCAAATAATCGTCCTTTGTGTATTACGACTTCAATGACTAGTAATCCACGACTCAGCGTAATCGGTATTTGAACTTATTTGTTACATAAGTATCAAGTACAGTCAAACACAGTGTACCTAGCTTGTTTGATTACGTTTGCATTTGTTGACACGAATGCAAGTGAAATTATTTTTCGAATAACACAAGTATCTATTAAGGCACATAGTAAGTAGGTAGGTAATATAATGGGACGTGTAAAAGTGCTTTTTAAAAGCCTAGCCTCATGCAAAAATAAAAAGAGTTTAATAGGAAAGTACATATTAAGGCGACTTAAAGAAGTAGTAATATTTATTTTGTCATATTGTTGTTCTAACTGTCGACTTAGTTATTACGCATAGTATAAAACAAAGTCGGTAAAACTACGCAATGGATTTTGATGCGTTTTTTTATAGATAGAGTGATTCATGAGGAAAGTTTTTAAGTATACTTAGCACCCGTGCGAAGTCGGGGCAGGTCCCTAGTTAATAATAACGCCAAAACCCAGACTCAGAAGACAGCAATCTAAACCCTGTGGCATCTTACTTCGTTGATGCGATTTTGCAACAAAAATTGTAGTTTGCTGTATTGGCGCCTGTAAATCAATTTATGGTGACCTATTATGCCTACCATCGTCGTCACGTCATGCTATTTGTTGTAGGGACTTGTTTACCGTCTATAGTGACTCATGGGTGGGTATAGTCATGCAGGGAGAGATTATAGGGAAACAGGGTCATAGTGTCTCATGAATGGATGCGTCACGTGCTTTTTGTTCCTGATAACTAGGGGAAAGAAGCTGGTAGACTTACGAGTAATGATGTGGTGGACAAATGCATAGTAAAATCGATGTTCCCAGGCTTTGTCTGCTTCGCTTTTGCCCGTACGCACATTTTACTTGTATGAATTAGTAATACAAGGTTTGGCAGAAACCAGGTGGCCGCAGGTATTCACAGCATTATCAGAGATGCAAGAACAATGAGCACTTACTTCTGAATCTTCAGTCTTGCACTGTCATTTTTTGCAGAGCCTGGCCTGTATGAAATTAGTTCTGCACTCGCTAGTTTGCACTTGCAGCATAATCTTATATCTTCTTCTCATAGTGAAGGGAAAAGACTATGAAGTTCACATTTCACACAAAATAAATGTAGGTGTTTTGTAGCAGTAGCTTTCTTTAGCTTTAAACATAATATTTACAGTACAGGGAATTAATACATACTTTTAGTTGTTATTAAATTTATTTCAAAATAACGTCATACATTAAAAATAATTCTGGCACATACAAAAGTTAACTTATGAACTTAACTATCAGAAGGTGGGAAACTGTAAATAAGTCAAGGGTGAATGTTTTCGAAAATACTTAATCTAAAAGCTAAAATAATAAAGCTTTGAGTTAACAACCAA
Organism: Ostrinia furnacalis; assembly: GCF_004193835.3. Classification (NCBI taxonomy): domain Eukaryota; kingdom Metazoa; phylum Arthropoda; class Insecta; order Lepidoptera; family Crambidae; genus Ostrinia; species Ostrinia furnacalis. The sequence goes on from NW_021133372.1 coordinate 314,926, forward strand.
CATAGTAAAAGCCAATAACACTCTCAATAAGGATAATTATAATAATTTACTAAAATATTTATTATTAATGTTTATAGTTTTAAGAAATTACTAAGCACCACGTGCGTAATTAATAATTATGTAGATAGGGACAATAAAATTTACGTGACGCAAAATATGTATCGTTCGTCATTTGTTTTTGAATCCGCTTCGATATTCAAATAAACTATTTTGTACGTCAAATTGACTTAACACTCGAAGCTGTGAAGACGTAGAAGTTGGCTTCTTCAGTGGACTTTCTATAATTTCCTAAAAAACAGTTGGCTCTGGCTACTCAAGCTAAAGGGTGTGTGTTTACATCTCCTTTGCGTAATGTATGACGGAGAGGGCCGTGTCGAGCAGGTATACCGCTCCCTGAATGACGCAGAGCGCTCCGACGGCAATGCCCACCTGGAAACAATGCACCATGACGTCAGATGTGTATGAACGTAATGGATACGTCAGCAAATGGGACAGGTTTATGGAGTTGGTCTTTTCCTTAACGCCATGAGTTAATGAGCAAAAGGAATAAAAGTTTATTGCATACTGATTCCTTAAAATAGAAATATTAGTTATAAGGTATTACAATATTTTAGACACTTTTCTAAAATCTTCGCTTTCCTTTCTGTCGATACTTACAGCCAAAAATAATGTTCTATAACCCGCTCTTCTTATTTAAGCGTTTACTAGGTACTTAGCTCCGTGAAAATATCGCAAATCCGATCTATCACGAATGTAATTTTGTACAAACCTCAGATAATGAAATACATCTATTGATTCTATTACTTGTTCATTTTTAACTGAAAGCGACCGTATCTAACAGATCTCATAGAAAATTCTGCAAGAATATCTGACAGGCAAATAGTACGCAGAACTGACGGCCGATGAGGCAGCAAGGTTCTGGAGCGGAGGCCGCGTACCGGAAAACGCAGCGTGAGACGTTCACCTACTAGGAAGACCTCATAAAGGTAGCAGGAAGGCGCTGAATGGAGGCCGCTACCAACCGGGCGATGTGGGAATCATTGGGGGAGGCCTATGTTCAGCAGTGGACGTCCTGTGGCTAAAATGATGTTTTTTTTATTATTTTTTTATTTAGCTTACAAAACTGGGTACAATCAAATATCATGCAAAAGTAAGTAATGAATGTAAAATCAATTCATACTGATTTACCCTACTCGATGTAAGCACAGCATGCATATAAAAATAATTAATTAAACCACCTTAAATTAAGAATATTACACAGATAAACCAGATCTTACATTTACACAGAACTAAACAAAATTTAGACTAATTTTAGACTATTTTAAATCAAGAATAGCCGTATTGATACGGCGATGACGAGAGAACCAAAAAAGATGTCAAAGACAAAACGCATAGAATTGTAGCAAGTACACATGCGATGTAACGGGGAGTGCTGACCGAGTCGAGTCCTGCACGGAGGGATAGAAAACGTCTTTCGATTTTGCACGCGGCTGCTACTACGAGGTACGGCAAATTTTAAACGTTCCAGTATATCCGGGGCATCGATAAGACCATTAACGACCTTGAAAAGGAAAAGTAAATCAGAAGCTTTCCTACGGATGTGCAATGGAGTAAGACCATAGTGTGAAAGGCGAGCCTCATAGGTCTGTAGTGAACGACACATGTTATCTGAATAGCTAAGATGATACAAGAAGCGTTTTTGTACACGCTCCAGTCTATTTGAATGGACTGACTCCAGTCTATATGATGATCTGAAAGCAAACATACCTGTTTCTCTGCAAAGACAAACTGGAACTGGTGTTCTCCCTGGTATCCGCCCCAGTAATGCAGCGCCACCGCGCCCACAGCCAGCCACATGAACACACCCACGAAGTTCATCACCACCTCTGACAGGGCTCTGGAAATCACATGACATTATATTAGAAGTGGAAAAAGCAATGCTCATTGAGGCATTCAAAAATAAAATTATAAAAGAAGATATATCATTTCAACAGTTCCTAAAACTTTAGAAGAACATACAATAGGGCTTGCCAGAAGATTCCAAATGAAGAAAAATGGTTAAATAGAACTGCGTTGCTGATATCAGATTTTCCATACATTTAACTTTAAAGGTCCCAAAACGTGATACATATTTAAGAGGCAAGAAATTCTTACACTTTGATATCATTAAGTTCAAGGCCGTGGCATATGACACAATGAAGTCTTACTAAAACCCAACATTCAAAATTTTGATGCCTCGCGATAATTCGGATGATTCTCATAATAAAGTTAACTTATACCTTTTATGCTCTGTAGTGCCGAAGAGGTATGTGACGATTTGCACCAATGTGTAGATGAGGTATCCCACAATGACTCCAGAAGCAACTATCTCAGCGTCCGGATTCTTCTCCTCATTGAGGTTCCACGTTCCTCCCACTCCGAGGAACTCCCCATTATACCCCGTGCGGTACAGCACCAGGATTATGATGTTTAGGACCTGGAAAATAGAGATTATTGTTGGTAAAAATACTGCTGTGAATATTTAATTTTGTCGAGATAAGTGGTCATGGATAGGTATTGCATAACGTCTCGCTTTGGTCTACTAGTCAGGGAGTAACTCTCGCAGTCCAGCGGAAATACTGTGTTCGTTTCCTAGTAGATACACAGGTACATAATAATAAAATCACTATTATTATTAATCCCAGTTCGGTAAATAGGGCATTGTCCAAAGAAGAGGGGGAGAGAGGGACGTTATGACGTACCTATTCAATCTATAACTTCAAGAAAAAATCTAAGAAAGGGTCCTACTTTGGGTTTGTCGGTTTTATCACTATAAAATGAAGCGAAAGAAACGCTGAAATTTTTTATCAAGGCATTGTCATTTTGTTTTTAATTTTAATATTGTAGTATGATAATGAGATAATGACTAACTCGGTTCCTGCTAAATATCCGGTACGAGTTATCACAGCACTTCCGATCACAAGAAAACTATCTCTTATCTACACCTGACTCACGTTTCAGGTATTAATGATAAGTTGAACACCTGATTAATATTATATTTCTGTTTCATGAACGTTCACGATTTTTATAGCTTGAAGTCATTTGATCAAAATAAACATAAATAAGTTTTTTACACTCTTCTACATGGAACGCTGATTGAAAAAAATTGAAGGTTTCTATAACACAAGTTCTTTATTTATTGTTTACTAGCAGCCGCCCGCGACTTCGTGCGCGTGGATCTCGTTTTACCCCCCCTTCATCTATCTTACGCGGTTCAGATTTTTTCATACAAATGTTTTTTCCCGCTAACTCCCGTTCCCGTGAGAATTTTGCAATATCCTGTTGTAACTAAGCTTTAAGTTTACTAAGGTACCCGCATGCCAAATTTCAAGAGTCTATCTTACGCGGTTTAGATTTTTTCATACAAATGTTTTTTCCCGCTAACTCCCGTTCCCGAGGGAATTTTGCAATATCCTGTTGCAACTAAGCTTTAAGTTTACTGAGGTACCTGCATGCCAAATTTCAAGAGTCTATCTTACGCGGTTTAGATTTTTTCATACAAATGTTTTTTCCCACTAACTCCCGTTCCCATAGGAATTTTGCAATATCCTGTTGTAACTAAGCTTTAAGTTTACTAAGGTACCTGCATGCCAAATTTCAAGCGTCTAACTTAAGCGGTTTAGATTTTTCGTACAAAAGGATTTTCCCGCTAATTCCCGTTCCCGTGGGAATTCCTAAGTATCCTATAACCTGCCCAGGAGTATGAAGAATAATTGTACCAAGTTTCGTTAAAATCCGTCAAGTGGTTTTTGTTTCTATAAGGAACATACAGACAGACAGACAGACAGACAGACAGACAAAAATTTTACTGATTGCATTTTTGGCATCAGTATCGATCACTAATCACCCCCTGATAGTTATTTTGAAAATATATTTCATGTACAGAATTGACCTCTCTACAGATTTATTATAAGTATAGATTTAAGACTTAAATAATCAAAAAACATGTTTTTATAAAGTAGTTATCGTTGATCCTTTGTAGACAATAATATCGATCGGATTCTGATAATAATTTGAGATTAGCTATCTCTACTCGCATTTATTTATTACAATGGTTACGACTAACATAATTTCAAGTTTTTTGGAACAAATAATTTGCCAAATAAGTAAGATGTAAGTGCTTCGGTGCACCCACAAGGTGGACCAACGACCTGATAAAGGTAGCAGGAAGGCGCTGGATGCAGGCCGCTCCAACCGTGCGATGTGGAAGTCATAGGGGGAGGCCCATGTTCAGCAGTGGACATGGCTGAAATGATGATGATGAAATGCTTTGGATCAATGTGTAAGCTGACTTGTAAAAGTAAATATATAAATAAATAAAGTAAACTAAAAATGCAATACTACGCCACACTTTCATTGCCATAGTACATAAATACCATTCAATCTTCATTATCAGTAAATGCTTGTAGTCTCCTGAATATTTGATGCCATCAACATCGGCCGTTTGCTAACGCATTAAAAAATCGATATTAATGTACTATAAATTGTGTTTTATGTTATGTTATTGCTTCCATTAAATAATAATCGAGCAACATGAACACAAGAAAATAAACTATAAAAATCGATGCTATTACGAGTACCTACACCTACAATCTACATAGTAACAAAATTATTGCTGTAATTTCTATCGCATAGCATGTTAAAACCTTAAGGTCCGTTTAAATTAAGAGTCTGTAAATTAACTGATAAACCACTAAAATTGAAATCAATGTTAATTAAATTGGATCTAAACTCCTTTAAAGAAACTTAGGGTAAAAAAAGCTCTTAGGTAGTTTCTTCAACAAAGTCCTGAAAAGACAAGGGAGTTCCTAAGTGGTACATAACACATCCTTATGGAACAATTATTGCTTGAAATATTTAGGTCTCGTATTTCTACATGCGTGTAAGTTCGTGCAATAAAAAAAAACAATCGACACGCGATTGTCAAGGTAAAAACATAACACAGTGTGGTGTGTATTGATGCCATCAATACATTTGATGGACAGTAGTTATTTTAACTACAATCGCAATATTCGCTATGGGGCTTTGTATTTGTGAAGAAAACCCTAAGTTCGTTTAGTATAGAACAAATTATTGAACATTCATGAAATAGGTAGATCAATTTTTTCATTGCCATTTTCATCACGAATAAAATATTTTCATGATTTTATGAAGCATTATCATCAAAAATAGATTGATTTTGGCTTTACGCTAGATAATAAATTACACACATCAGCGCATTCAGGCATTTTTGATAGTGTTCCCTCATCTTTTTCTTGTCAACAAAACTTCTTCGGAATTCTTGTGTCCCTACTACGAAAATTGGTCATAACATTGTCGTGCTGGGTGGGCACCAGTAAAAAGGTATTTACTACTGTATATCTGAAGAGATAAGGCTGTTTATGAGTCATCTCTTCTATTGCAATCGCGATTATCGCTTGCATTCTTTGAATGTTTACTGAGTTTGAAATTAAATGATTAGGTGCAATGTACCGGAGACAGTTTCGCTAGAAAAGTTAAGTAACTATAAATTTTAACTATTAATGGTGTGCTATTTTGTTTTACTTCAAAAAATAAATTAGGTTTACTAGTATTAGGCTGAGTTTCACCATCTTACATTAACTTTGACAAACGTCAAAAATCTGTCAAACTCCATACAAAAAGCACCGGTTATTGTTATTGTTACGGTTATAAAAAGGTGGTGCAACTCAGCCTTAGCCTTGCAATATCTTGGTGATATTCTTGTACGTTCCATAATAGAACTTATTTTAGTTTTAATTATTATTAAAATTTTATCTGGCTGGTTTTAAACCAATAAAAACGTAACATTAAAAAAAAGTTAAAAGTGAGTAAAACAATTGCTACAATTTTTTCAATTGTTTTTCTGCGCACCAAATTGTGAATCTCGATTCTTATTTTGAAATTTTGTAACAGTTCATAAAATACGACACAAGCCAAAAAGGGGGAAGGTAGGTAACAGTTATTTACCTACTATCTGATAGCTAAAGTATCGGTTACATATTTGGAGTTGGATGAGTAAATAAGTGTGATAGATGGATTAATTAATTTAACAAGTAAGTACAGTCAAACTTAATAATGCTCTCACACTAAAATTGAATTCGGAAACGTGCACCTCAGGGTGACAGAGGATGAGCTCAATGAATACGTCAGCGACGGGTCAGGAGTTAATGTCCTTAAGGGGCTGTCATAGATTAATACTGATTCAGAGCAGCTGCAGCATTATGTGTCTTCTATTTTTATACCTACTGTCCTACATACTCATATTGATATGATAAACTGTTTCGTACATTCATAACAAAAAAATTAGTTTTCAAGTACTAAGTTTTTAGAATTTTTATCTGCACTGTAGCCTTTTAAGTATGAGATTTTAAGAATCGAAACATAGCTAAATTATGTCTCTCAATCAAGATGTTGACCCAAAAATATGATACAAACTTTTCGGTGATTTTTATTAGATGCTTCAAATCAAATCATACGACACTAGAAAAAGAAAGTTAAACACAAATCATCTATGACTGACTAATATTTATTTATTTATTTGGGCATTCAATACCTACTTACGTACTCATAGGTTACAAAACAAAGTGAATAACCTGAAACTGCTAAACGCCTTAATTGCATAAATCAATCAATGTACGATAGATACGAGTAATTCACAAAGCTGTTTGATTTATAAATTAATCGTTTATAATCTGTGGGAATCAAGTAGAGTACAGCAATCATATAATTAGGTACAATTTAGACAATCCATCAACTTCTTTACATTTTCACCAACGCCCTTGACATGTCTGGAAAATCTAATTTTATGCATACCTAATCAAATTCAGTTTCTGAAAACCGCTAACTACTGTGTTATTTAACATGTTTTAGTCAATTTAAAATTAAGGTGTTACTTCGATTATAAGTACAATTAACTATTAAATTACTTAGGCATAAATTTAAATAAGTTAGTTAGTTGTAGTATGAATTTTTACTGCTTGGCTATTTTTAAATCATAGTTAATTTACGTTTTGTCTTATGTTCTTTTACTTTTTTTGTAGAATAAATGACATACAATAGAATAAACCCGTGTAATTAAATAAATAGGTAAGTATTTTACCATCGGTAGTAAAAATTTTAGACTAACCGTTTCTTCGGTTCTTTCCATAAGGCTCTTTGGTGTATTCTACTTTTGGAATACGATTTTTATCTGTCAGATCTGTATCGTCACCTACTCTATGGTCGCCAGTGCATGTGTTATCGTCGCATCGTTTAATTGTCGCTCGGGCAGGAAGCTTAGATTCAAACAATTAGCCGGCTGACGATTTCCTCCCTTAATCTAATCATTTATTATGCCCTGATTGCTTGCAGTTGCTCTTAATTGCTTTCAATTTTCATTATCACTAACTCAGCATCCTTTTGAATCCTTTGTTCAGTCCGACCTGTCTATAGTCTTGTGTACGAATGAGTTTGTATGTGTGTAAAATAAAAACCTCTTTGGGGATTTGATTATAAAAACCCCTTAGTATTAAAAAGTTACATCTAGGATGAACGCTGGATTAAAATGACATTTCCATACTAAATGATATTAATTTAAGCCAGAGTTCAACTAGGGTGTAACTTTTGTTAATAAGGGGGTTAAGGTCCATTCTATTCTTAGAATTAAGGTTATTTCTGTGGGGGAAAAGGTAAATTTAACCCAAAGGGGTTTTATTCACAAATATGAAAATAGTCCCAATATACCGTTTCGAGCCAAAATTTTAACAGAAAATTACATTAATTCGATATCACAAATATAGCGGAGATATAGCGTTTCATGGCATTAAAATAAGAGGATAAATAAGCCTTTACTATCATCAATTATTGCTGGACAAAACAATCGTCAAGTTATCCTATGTTCCGTACATCAGCAGTTCCATAAAGCAATTCCATCACGTCCACAGTCTAATGGGTCTCCCAAGGTAAACGCGCGTATTGTCCACGGCCCAGAGGAGCCATTGTGCGCAGGCGCAGCGCGATCAACTCCTTATGCATAACTGATGTGATCTAGATTGATGCGATTTGAGATCTTCTCTTTTGTACACACGGAACATAAAAAAACAATTTGTCGCCTTTTGCAAGTTGTAATAGTAGTTATATTGCAACAAAAATGTAGAAATAGATGATGTGCTATCGACTCTACCGTAAGTTGCCCTTATAAAAGAAGTCGCGAACATTCTGCTGCCTTTTTATAAAATTAATGATTGTTAATAAGGTAATTTCATCGTCATTTATCATTCTTTGGTTATACGCTAAACTTTTACAGAAGCAATTAAATCTCATCACGAGTATCAATAACACATACTGCATAATGTACGACAGCGGCAAATGTTTAGTGTGCGTCTAATTAATTACATAAATTACGGAAAAGTCCCATCACTGAACTTCAAATTAATATCAAAGTTTCATTGTGGAAACTATAAACCTATGTACCTATATCTAACTACTATTGACGTATGCACTTGGTTATAATTAAATCTAAACAAGCTTGCATGCGTCTAAACGAGGCGTCAAACAGAACATCTTAGATATGAATTAATGGGCAATAACCCCCTTCGGCAGTTAGTTATAATGTTGCAAACTAACCTACAGAAACATCAACACAGTTGGCTTAGAATCCCAATACTCAATACTTAATATGTTTATTGCTTCCTTAAGTACATTTAGGTGTTACATATATTTGGAGATCATTAAGGACCCTGTTGGGCGCTGCAAACTTAAAATCTAAGGAGAGGAGGCTTCTTTTTATAGATAGAAAGTTATAGTTTAGTTAGGTACTTACATCGTTAATTAATTTTATCGTCTAGACATTATTTTATGGTGTAATAGCATTTCGTAGTTAATAGCTCTTTTAGTCCTGTTATGAATGTACTATTATTATTTTCTTTTAGTACTTTTAGTACTAATGTATCAAAACATGTTGTTGTAGAATTATTTCTTGAACAGTATTGTTGTTATTTAATCCACTTTAATTAAGTTTTTGAATTTCAAGTAAAATTAATACGTAACAAAGCTCTCCTAGATATTATTATTAATTACGTTAGGTACTATAGCAACGTTAGGAAACCAAAAAGTTGAATAGATACTGTAACTTCCTAAAACGTTGATTAGTTTTTTGACAAATACTCTTTTTCTGAATAAAAATCTAAAGACAACACAGGTAGTTCGTGACTTCCAAAGTAGTCAAAAAGTTCGCAACACGTCTTTGTTTTATTGGAATAAGGTTGTGTTGTCGAGTTTTGGCCACTTGGTTATAATAAACTGACTCTATGACCCGTGCCCTATTCTGAAATGAATTCAACTTTAAAACCATATCATCCTCATTCCGCAAGAACCACAACAAATAAGTTTTACTTTTTGAAACTACTATTAATTGCTAATTAAGGCAATTAGGCGTACTTAAAAGAATCCTCTTATTTAGGCAACGCCCTTCGCTAGGCACATGTTGCAAACAGCAAACAAAGCCTTATCAGATACGAAGCCACAGGTACTAGGACAATGGACCATGTGACTAATTTGGATGAGTAAGTTTTGAAGAATGTACGTTATTCCAAACTAATGAATGATACCTAACATTTAAAAAATCAGGATAGAGGAAATGTTTGATAAAAAATAGAAAAAGCGTTCGGAATATCATCAGTAATTAGTTACCGGCAAACTGAATCTGTAATTACTATAAATAAATGCATTTATGTACTTAATAGAAATGTTACAATGAAAAATTTAAGAATCGTCTTTACTGTGGCATCTAATAAAGGAGGAAGTTGTTTTGTAACAAAAATGCTTGTATCTGATATACGAATACGATATAGGGTGACAGGTAAAGCGATACATTCCTTGAAAGGGGTTAAAGTAGAGCTTATTTGCAGTCATTTAAGTCATATGACACCATGTCCGAAACTTGTTCATTTCCAAGTTATTCAAGATTTAAGTATTTTTAAAAAAATCTCCAGTTTTTATGTTAAAATGTACCCTTGTAATGAAGAATACGGAATAATCTTAACTTTTTTATTGTATTCGTATAGCTAAATAATAAGATTGACATTTTAAATAAAAATTTGCAAGAAAGAATCGTCATTACTCAAGTAAAAGCTAAAAAACCATGTATTATTTTGCAAAAAAAATATGTTTTAGGTAATTAAACGAAGAATTNTAAACACCTGTACCTTTCTGAATAGCTAATGAATCACGGAACTAAATTCTGTAATTTGTACACAACATTCCATACATTTTTTCTTGGTGATTCTTCGTTTAATTACCTAAAACATATTTTTTTTGCAAAATAATACATGGTTTTTTAGCTTTTACTTGAGTAATGACGATTCTTTCTTGCAAATTTTAATTTAAAATGTCAATCTTATTATTTAGCTATACGAATACAACAAAAAAGTTAAGATTATTCCGTATTCTTCATTACAAGGGTACATTTTAACATAAAAACTGGAGATTTTTTAAAAAATACTTAAATCTTGAATAACTTGGAAATGAACAAGTTTCGGACATGGTGTCATATGACTTAAATGACTGCAAATAAGCTCTACTTTAACCCCTTTCAAGGAATGTATCGCTTTACCTGTCACCCTGTATATAGGTAATTAAGTTAACATTTAATAAAATGTTTGTTTGAAAGAATAATAAATTACTTATTTAGTTGTGTTTGTGTATACCTTTTAATACATTTCTTCTAACACATTTTCCTGTTTTGGGAAATCAACTTCGCTTAGGCAGTGCTGAGTGCATAGGTACCTAATTGTTTCATTGCTGTGTTATTTACCTTGTAAGTACCCTACCCTTTGAAGAATTCGCTTATTACAAAAAGGTTCAATGAAATATATATGTAGTCAAACAATTTATTTATACGACACATTAAAGCTATCAACAAGGTGTGGCGTTATCTAGTGATAGGAAATGAGGCCGCAAGGGCCGGTAACCCTGCCAAATTAAACACACTGAAACCTCTAACAAAATGAACTAATTAAGTCTATTGCAAAGAGTAAGGTAATTAAAGTTGCAAAAGTATTGTTACTGTTAATGTCTCAATTTATCACTTCTACAAGTACTATGACATCATTATGTGGTATTGATAAAGCGACGCCAATAAGCGAACTCTTGTTTGTCTATGGTCTAATTCCATAGTACGATGCACGTACTCCTTGATGATTCATTCATGTTATTCATTGTTGTTAGTCATCTTTGGATCAATTGCTTGCGGATTTCTTGTAATAATCCTGAATAATTGAATAGAAACTTATTTCTCAATAACAGTTTAATATTTCACTCTAAAGTACGAGTAAGTGTAGGTAGGTATACTTATATGGTCATCACTATTTTCAGTTATGAAATCATAATTCAGGAGAGAATTCACTATTCCTTTTTATTGGAAAATAAAGGTTCACTTTCAACGAATCAATTTGTCTGAGGAAACTTCAAATTTAGCGTAACGTAGTTTTTGTATAAAGTCAGCTCGACAAATAAGATCATAGGCCGGCTGTTGAAAGCCGTTGTATTTATTTTCCTTCTTTTAAATAGCGTTTAATGCGCAAAACAATACACAAGGAATTAGTGCTTATACTTACATTACTTACCTAAGATGAAATGTGTCCTTTAGGTAAGTATTGCACGGTACTGAATTTACTTATTTGGGATAACGTATTTCAGGATAACAACAGAACTGACATAGAGAGTAATTATTCTATTTTATCTGTCTTATTGTATTGTAAATTGGTCAGAAAGAGGTGCCTTTCAGATCTAGTTCCTTTATAATCGTGACAGGTAATAAAAATTAACTAGGTTACTCACAACTTTGAAGGTTTTCACCACTATCGTCGCAATCGTTTGTACGGACACCATTTTCACTTATTTTGGAACTATCACTTGTTTTAAAATACAAATTTCACTGTTCTTCTTTTTCTTTTTTTTTTTATCACATAGATTGCTTTGTCTTTGTCTGTTTTTGTTAACAGTCGTTTCGCCACTGGGTGATTTCACTTATCGTATAGTATGGGTTATCAGCATAGTCCATGCGGACTTATCTTATCTTTTCAGCGAATTAGTAGGGCAGGTGCCGCGTAAGTTGTTTTCATTCCGTCATTCATATTGAAGCCAATGTTTATTTGATTAAGATTCATTTTCCCTTTTTTCGTTAGTTTGATTTTGTTTTATGCTCTTCTTTATTGTATACCTGTCATCCGCGTCCTAAGATATCAAATCGTTTCTGAAAATAAACGCATTTGATTCTTATATTGTCCTTCGTTTTCAAATAGTATTAGGTTCTAAGATATACAGTGGCACGTTTGAATCACCCTGTAAATACCATATCGCTGAATAGTTTCAGTCCTCGTAACTCCGTTAAATAGGGCATAGACAATATTTTCGTTTCACATACGAGTGGATTAATAACATTTTACACATTTTTCATTTCGTAAATTCCGGTCAAATTATTAGAATAACTTAATTTTAATTGTTTAAATCTGAAGCCATTTCATTCGCATTAATATACCAGGCTTAAAATAACTTGTACGAATAAGTAACACATGGTTGTGTTAATAAAATAAGAATACAAAGCCTTGCCCCAAAATAGCGGCTCTACATTCCATAGTACTTTAACTAGGACACGCATCTGTGCACTGAATAGTTTAGTGGATTGGTCGACCACGATTACTGTCACTAAAATAATCGCACTTGTATTTCCTTTCTTTTTCACTGTGTGCTTTGAGACAGATTCGCTTTATGAACACCGTGTTTTATGGCACAGTGGTCTGGAATTTGAGCTTTATACTCAAGAAAGTCATTTGAATACCCTGGCCTAGTGGTCTGTAGTTTGAGCTCAATAATCAAGAAACTCAGGAATTGAAAAGAAATTGGAATGTACCTGTCTGGTATCATTTCATAATTCAATACAAAAATATAGAGCCATGGGCAGCTTCACGTTTGAGACAAAAAGTTTATTTCTGAGTGGGAGAAAATATTTAAAAAAAAAACATATTTTAGGACTGATTACTACTAAAGGATGACTAATTGCTCACATGTGCTATAAATACATTGAAATTTCCTATCTTTTTTGTAATTTCACTAAGTTTCTATGAGAATGTAGCTCAATTTTCCGACCACTGTGCGTTGCTCGACGATCGTTTACGTCTTGGTATCTTTTTCTTTTGTTTTATTAACAATCGCACCATTAGGGTTGCCAGCTGTCAGCTTTTTGTCGAATTTCTGCTTTTTCATTGATTGTAATAAAAATGCAATTAAACTCAACATTACATCAGTAATAACAGGCCCAGTACGCATTGAAGCGTAGTTTGATATTAGTTCGGTAATTGGTAGCTGTCTACGGGTGGTATCTTTCACTAGCCTGCCATTGTCTTGTAGTAGATAGTTAGGTATACATTTAAATTATTAACGGAACTATTATTATGTAAAACAATATTAATTATATTTGTGATCGCTTACTAATACTATAACTGCTACTACTTTAAACTTTTTACTTAATACTGTACCTACGTCACACTAAATAAGACTTCCCGCAGTATAAAGAATCGGCGGATATCAAATCGATGTAATGTGCACACTTCCATTATACTCGTACATGTTCATACTGATTATCAGCCCGATCAAACTATCGGCCGACAAAAAATACTATAAATATAAAAAACACCATTCAAACAAGTAGAGAAAAGTATAGTTGCTTGAAAATATCGAGGAAAGTGGTCAAGTATTTCGAACTATTAAAATCAAATGAGAATTATAAAATACTCTACCTTAAATCATTTTTAAATTCCATTCCAACCAATCCCTAGAATTTGTCACACGAGTGATTACCATAACTGTGCCATGGAGCCATGGTTCTTTGTGGAAACATTACGAAACGGCTTCAAAACCAAATAAGTATTTACCTACCGCTTTCACTCTGCCCTATGCTTTGTTAGAAAATTGTCAACGGTGGAAGTCACCATTACCAATGGTGTACTTTGCATTGTTGGCAAGAGGCCGTAGCAAATTTGGAGAATAAATAATATAAAATGATGTTCATTGTTGGAAAATATACCACAGAAAAGAAACTTTGTTGTAGAGTTCTTAAATCTAACAAAACAAGCCAATATCTACAAGCGTATTTAAAATAATAACAATTTGTCAAAATTGAGGCAAAGCATTCGCCAACAATTATTATCAGTCTGAGTTTGTAACTTTGACCTGTCATCTTCTGATAGAGAGCGTATTTTCAAGTCGTATTTGTCGTAGGTATTCTAAAGCCCGTTTTAAGTGTATGCCAACTGCCAGAAACAGTCACAACTGCTGGAGCAGTTCGAGGTGTATGTGTGCACGTAGAATACTGTAGTTTGCTAGCAGTCGTAGCTTGAAGCTGTCGATGCTAGCTGCTTCAAGCGGACCATTTATTGCGGGCCTAAATGTGGACGTTTTTCGTCTGTTGAATTTGTTTTTAATTTATTTTGTTTCTCAATTCCAGGAGCTCGGCCTGGACATCACCGCAGAACAGATCGCGGAGCTAGAGGGCGCTATCCACGACATCGACTTCGCAAGCGCGGCGGAGCACGAGCGGCGCGTGCGCCATGACGTCATGGCCCACGTGCATGCGTTGGCGCAGCGCTGCCCTAAAGCCGCTCCCATCATCCACTTGGGCGCTACCTCTTGCTACGTTGGAGACAACACCGACCTGATCGTGCTGAAGCACGGGCTTGACCTGCTGATTCCGAGACTCGCTGCTGTCATCAGCAGGCTGTCGCAGTTTGCTGATGAGCATAAGTAAGTGTTGTTACTATTAAGATATGACACTCAATCTGTAGGTTTTTAATACTCGTATCTGGGGCTATAAATGGCTCATCGATGTCCGCATCTGGATTCTGAATAGCTTTAGCTCGGCGCTATCCTAATAGTNGACTATAAGGTCTATGTCCAAATTGATTATTTACTGCTATTTAACTTCAGGGCTGTGGTTTGCAGCGATGATCATTGATCTGGGTAAGACAGTTAAAGTTTGATATGGTAAATCTGCACCAATAGACTTGTAAAAGCTGCACCACAGTCCACAATGCACACACTACAATTAGCTACCAACATTATGTTTTTATAATGATGTACGTTGATATGGCCTAGTCGTGATTTCAAGCATCCCGTCAAGTTCACGACGCCATTGTTTTGTTTCTCAACATCCATTCATATTGCTTTAAACAATATACGAGTACCTATGCTACGCAATCGGCATTTTACTTACAATAAACATCGACCAAAATTAAATGCAACAAGACCAAAAAAAGACAAGTTTGTATGAAGATAATTGTTCAAATTTGTAGTAACATTGCTTTATATCTCTCATTTCAGGTCAATTCCCATCCTCGGGTTCACCCATCTCCAACCAGCTCAACTTACTACCGTTGGAAAGCGAGCTGCTCTATGGCTTAGTGACCTTCTGATGGACGAGCGTGCACTCTCCCGAGCCAGAGACGACTTACGATTCCGCGGAGTCAAGGGAACCACAGGTACCCAAGCCTCTTTTCTCCAACTCTTCAACGGAGACAGCGCTAAAGTCAAAGCCCTCGACAAAAGAGTTGCAGAACTGGCTGGATTTGACAAACGCTACCTCGTCACCGGTCAAACCTACTCTAGGAAAGTTGACTTGGAAGTCGTCGCTGCTCTATCAGGGTTAGGTGCAACAGTCCACAAAATGTGTTCGGATATTCGTATTCTTGCTTCCCGCAAGGAACTCGAAGAACCCTTTGAGGCATCCCAAATCGGATCAAGTGCTATGCCTTATAAAAGAAACCCAATGAGGTCTGAACGTTGCTGCGCCCTTGCTCGCCATCTGATAACTTTGCACGCGAATGCAGCCAACACTCACGCTGTCCAGTGGCTGGAACGGACCCTGGATGACTCAGCTAATCGCCGTATCACCCTTGCCGAAGCATTCCTAACCGCTGATGCTACACTACTCACTCTCCTTAACGTTTGCCAAGGCCTAGTAGTGTACCCGAAAGTAATTGCTCGTCATATAGCCCAGGAGCTACCTTTCATGGCTACAGAAAATATTATTATGGCTATGGTGCAAGCTGGAGGCGACCGTCAAGTGTGTCATGAGAAAATAAGAGTACTTTCCCATGAAGCAGGTGCCCAAGTGAAACAACACGGAAAGGATAACGATTTGATTGCACGAGTTAAGAGTGACCCGTACTTTGCACCTATTATTTCGCAGCTGGACAAAATCTTGGATGCCTCAACCTTCATTGGAAGAGCTCCGGAGCAAGTCACTGAGTTTATCGAGGAAGAAGTCGACCCTGTTCTTTCGAAGTATGCACTTGCTTTAGCTGAAGTAGAAAAACCAGTCGCATTGAATATTTAAATATGATTGGGAAAAATATACATAAGGGAATAATATAAAACTACACTCATTTTAATAAATGATATATTTACAATTACAGCGTATCAATTCTAAATTAATTTATAAAAATACAAAAGCATGACTTTACTATTTTACAAATCGTAACATATTAATAAACTAGGCAGTGGTAACTTATGTTCAACCGATGAATTGATAGAAGTAAAAACCCTTAGCAAGACAGAAGCGGAATGTAAATGATTAATAAATAACTACGAAATAACATTAACAAAATCAAACAAATAAATAAGCTTCTAAAATTACAAGAAGAGAGACACATCATTATCTTAATTAGTGAAAATTGAGATTTTATTGATGGTAACATGTTTTCAATGGCACAGATTTAACGATTTATCACTTGTATTTAAAGAGTATTGGTAAGAAGCGTATCACCCTGGCAAGCAGGTCCTTGGCTGGGCCAGTTACATGCTCCCAAGCTTTCGTCGAAGCTTAGTTGAACTGGGCAGTTAAAAACGTGAAGAGTGAACCTCTGCTTGGTACAGTCCCATCTGCAAGCGTAGAATTTGTTACATTGTTTGGGATGACGGAACAACCCAGCCCTCTGGCAATCAACGGAACCCTGTAGAGTCTCGTCTCTGCTTCTCCAACCACCTGGGCCATATCTATCAAATGCCTGAGAGTCTACAGCCGAAGCTTCGCCTCCCGCTTGCTTCGTAATTACAGTAGGCGCCACTTCTTGATTTAACAAGACAGTTTTGTATGTAGGTGCAACCGTCACAGACTTAATTCTTGGCCTAAGTTTAACAATCTTTTCAGTTGTTGAAAATACGGCAGGTGTGCTTGAAACATAACCGTTTGAGTAAACTTGTTTATCTCTAGACTCGTATCCGTCTTGAAGATCCTGGTAGTATGAGTCATCAGGGACGATGATCGGATTAAATGTAGTAGAAGAAACTATAGGGGCAGCTGTAGCCGCTAGTGTACGTATTCTGGCAGTCTTCTGGGCCCATTGGTTGTCGTTGATATCACCACGACCATCGTAATCGTTGCTATAGTCATCGAAGTCCTGTTCTGCTTGCACATTAGGTCTTCTTCCTTTGAGAACTAGGACAGGCGATTGACAACTGCATACAGCACCCAATTTCCTCACGAGAAGAGGGTTGAAGTCGTTTATTTTGGTCACAACAGCAACCTTAGGCTTGGTTCGTCGCACCGGTAGGTAAGCAGGTGATGGAGTAACTTCGACTAGTTCTTGTTTGTATACAGGCGTTGAAACCCGTTGTGGCACGGAATATGTTTCACTGCTAACTTGAATAGGTGCCGATGTTGTGTAAGAAACTTGCGATACAAGCCCAGCGTCAGGTCCCACTGTTCCAAAACCAAGTTGGTTAGATTTGGCTGTTTCAACTACTATGTTATGTTTTCTTTCAACTGGCGCTTGGTATGTGTCTACTGATGCTTCGTAAGGATTGTATTTGATCTTAGATGACTCAACATTTTTGTATCCGAAGCTTTCGAAATTGGCAGCGCTTTCAGTTTCTTCAGAGGGAGGTAAATATTCAGGTGCTTTGTATTCTGTAGTCGACTGAACGTATTTGTAAGTAGGAGCGCTCGTTGTATATTTAATAGGTCTGAACGTTGTGGAAACAACTGGTGCGGCTGTGGTGTAAGAAGCAGGTGACACAAGTCCAGCGTCTGGGCCTACAGTACCGAATCCAAGTAAATGTGACTTGACAGTTTCAACTACAATGTTTTGCTTCCTTTGAACTGGGGCATAAGTAGACGATACAACAGTGTCTTCCGCAGATTTGTATTCTTGGTATGGATTGTATTGCACTTTAGAGTCGTATCCATCGTAGTTGTTGTATCCGAAGCTTTCAAAATGTACTGTCTTCGAGTTGCTATCTTCTTGAGGTGGCAAATAGTCTGGAGCTTGGTATTTTGTGGTCGACTCAACATATTTGTAAGTAGGTGCCTGTGTGGTAGACTTCACGATAGGTCTGGCGGTGGTGGAAGGTGGGAGATAAGAGTTATCAACTTCGTATTTGACTTGAGAAACCGGAGGAAGGTACTCACGGGTAGTGGCGGCTGTAGAATATGTCGAAGGTTTATAAGTGGATGAAACAATGTATGGTGTTTCTGTAGAAACTACTGGAGGTAGATACTCCTCGGCTTTGTATGCAACTTGAATCTCAGGGGACTGGTATCCGACTTGCTTGTATTTTGTAACAACTTTCTTAGGTTGCGTCACATGAGATGTACTGAATGAAACTTGTTGTACAGGAACAGAATCGTACTGTTGAGAGTATCCAGATGATTGGTAATCACTTTGGTCTTGAGTTTGGTGGTAAACTGCACTATTATGCTGAACTATGGGAGTCGAAGCCGTAGACACTACAGAATAGGATTGTTGGTAATCAGTTTTTGGTGGAATGTATTCGGGAGCCTTATAGGTGTCTTTCTTTGAGGAGTCGTACTCACTGTAGTGCTCTTCATAAGCAAGAGTTGACGGAGAAGTAGATACAAACACTACTTTTTCTGTTTGCGCTGGCACATGAGTTTGGTGGAATACTTGATGTGACACTACACTAGCATCAGAATAAGATTTAGCAGCATTCAAGTTTTCTTCATTTCGTTGTATCTCCGGCTGACTATACGAATAACCTTCTTGGCCGAATTGAATGTTCTGGTGAGAATACGATTGGTCGTCGTTGGTTTGGTATTGCACCGGCTGACTTATGTGAGTTACTTCATGTTGAGCTACAACTGGCTTATAAGTTTGAGTGTAAACAATAGGAGTGGGCTTTACATAAGTTGCTGGCGTAACAGCAGGCTCGGAGTATTTAAATAGGGGATTCTCATACACAGAAACTGTGGGTTGTTGATAAGAAACTTCCACTTGTGGTAGGGCAGTTGAAGATACTGGCACGTATTTTTGTGTTTCAACTTTGTGAATTGTCTGGTGGCTGTACGTCTGTGGTTTATATGTAGATACTTGGATTGGTGTGGGAGTAGTATACTGAATGTATTCCTTAGGACCTTCTTCGTACTTAACCGCAGGTTTGTTGTATTCATACCCTGATTCTTCATAGAATACCTGTGGTTTCTGATACTCGTAACCAGATTGAGCTTCGTGCGAAAATGTGTTGACTTTGCTTGCTTCTACCTTGTGCAGAGTCTGATGACTGATCACTTGAGGTTGGTAAGTCGACACAACTTGCTGAACAGCAAGCGCTGGTTGAGCAGTGGTGTAATGATGAACTACTGATGGCTGTTCATAAGAAACACTTGATTCATATGAGCCGACATCAACAGAGGGTGTGTAAGATTTGGTCTCAGTCTTGTGAATTGTTTGATGACTGTACGACTGAGGTTTGTATGAAGACTCTACGTAAGTTATCGGAGTCGGTTTTTTAGTATACTTGATAATGGGGTTTTCATACACGGTCACGGCTGGTTGATAGGAAATAGCTACTTGAGGACTGGCTGTAGATGACACAGGAACGGCGTGTTTAGTCTCAAACTTGTGAATAGTCTGATGGCTATAGACCTGAGGTTGGTAGGTCGAAGAGACTACTGGTGCAGGGGTGGAATATTCGAAGACCTTAGAACCTTCATCAAACTTGATTTCAGGTTGTTTATATTCATATCCTGACTCTGAGTTTTGCGAATAAGCATTGATTTTGCTGGCATCAACTTTATGTAACGTTTGATGACTGATGACTTGGGGCGCGTACGTGGAGGATACAACCGCTGGCTGAGCCGTCGTGTACTGAACAATCGTTTCTGGTTGTTGATAACTGATCTCAGATTTTGAGTAATCGTTGCCCACTTCAACTGACGGAGTGTAAGCATGATTGGTTTCTACTTTGTGAATAGTTTGGTGACTGAAAGATTGAGGTACAGTAGCAACTGTAGGCTGAACGTACGTACTTACAGATGGCCCAGTAGTATAAGCCACGATTTTCTTAAAAGGCTCTTCATGAATCGGTGTAGGTGTTGTATATTCAAATCCTACAGATTCTACTTTATGAAGCGTTTGCTGACTGTGACTGAAGCCTTGAGGTTTGTAAGTAGAGACAGAAACAACAGGAGCTGGGGTCGAATATGTGACTCCTTCCTCGAATTTAACGCTCGGTTTGTTGTAGACATAACCAGATTCTGATTTAGTTGAGGATTGAGTAGAATAATCACCAGATGAGTATGAGTAGCCGTTATCTACGTTTATACCCTGGTTATAATCGGATACTTCTACCTTTGGCGTAACGTATTGTTTCACAGCAACCACTGCTGGTTTCACATAAGTCAATTCCGGTTGCGTATGTGTGAAAATTTGCTTGATACTTGTCTTAGGAGGTTCAGGTACAAATGTTGTCCTGTACGTCGTTACTGGTATAGCTGTTGTGACAGCGAAGGGAGTTGCTGTGGTGGGAATTCCTGAAGACGTTGGAGTGGTCGCGAACTCGTATCCATCTAAATTGTTTCCATCAGTACCAAGATGATGGATGGATACCGCAGGTTGCGATATGTACGACACATGTCCAGGATGCACCGTTTGGTGAGTAGCACCGTGGCTCACTGTAGAACCAAAGCTATACCCGTTAGAGCCAGCTTGATAATCACCTTGGTTAGAGTAGTCAGCGTCAACCAATGTGGTCTTTCCTACTAAACCCACATTAATAGCACCAGCTGTTAATGTGTGAGAAGCTCCCGTGTAAGCCTTAGAGTCACTCAAATAGTTTCCTGAATTAGCTATACTGTAAGTTCCGTGATCTATGTTCAGTTGGCTCTGAGAACTGCCGCTTAGTCCAGCATTAGAACCAATGTGACCATCAGCCCTGTAGACTCCAGCTACGTATTTTCCTGCATCGTCATTTTTGTATGATCCTGAGTAATCAGCATTGTAGGCACCGGAGTTGTCTTTATATCCATTGCTGCTGTAGCTGTATGATCCAGAGCTACCGCTGACATCGCCATTTCCGCTGTAAGCACCAGAGTTTCCAGTACTGAAACTGTAAGAGCCGGCATTGCCATTGTATCCGCTACCAGATGATCCCGATTCAACGTAGGCTCCTGAATTGTCTTGAACATATTGTCCACTGTTTTGTTCTACATACTTTCCATCGTTAGCTCCCTGTTCGACATATTTGCCACCATAGCTTCCAAAGGAAGAACCTGAATACCTGTTGACGTCATAGTAATCGCTCGATTGTTTGTAACCTGAGTCGCTGTGGACGTATGGCGCAGCCGGTGAGTCTTCGTGTCTGTAAGGTTCCGCGTAATCTCCCGACGGATCATGCACGTACGCTCCAGAGTTATCTTCGTAACTACCACTTTCTACTTTCTGGTATTGAATTTTTGCCACATTTCCGGAAGAATATCCATTGTAGCCATTGTATTGTCCATTCTGTTGCAAATTGGACTGAACTAGGTTTTGAGCCTTGCCATGACCATGTTTGCCTTGAGTGGGGAGCCTGTAATCGTCTAAGATGAGCGAGCCGCTGGTGTACTTCTGTTCATTGCTATACTTCGTCGGCTGGACTAATCCGACATTGCCCTGAGTGAAGGTAGCGTCGCCTACTTGGTATGCCAAACCTTGGCCGTCTCCAAATCCAGAGGAACCGTGACTAATTTCAAAGCCTTGGCCTCCCGAATAGGCACCGTTAGAAAGTTCTTGGGAGGCGATGAAGTTGGAGTCCAAAGCGTCGTCTTTGGTGAGGAAACCGTTCTGGATGCCGACGAGGTTGTTGAGAGAGGCGCCGGAGACGAGGCTCTGGTGAGCCGCCACGTTGATGGAGTCAGCTGTCTGGCCTTGGAAGCCTACTGCACCTGTAAGTAACGATGTGTCATCTTTAAAAAGAGGTAATTCGTTTTTTCAGTACATACCTACTAACTAGGTACTTGTAAACTTACTAGGAAGTAGATATTATTTTAATGATTAATTGCAAACTAAAAGAAATACAAAATTAAAGGTGTATTGCAATATTATTTATAATCTTTAGGAAGCAATCTTTTCTTTAAAAACCCAGCTAAAGGATGATAACATAGACAAATTAATACAGTGTCTTAAAAATACAACTGCTCTCCTAATCAACCAGTTATCAGAGTCAATCTGAAAACGCTGAGCTTCGAAGTTCAGTACTATGCTGAGATTGGTACTTTTTGCAAATGTCAGACTTTTTTATCGAACAGTTATAAAATCAGAAATGTAAATATATAGCAATGAAGACCAAATTACCACTAAGAGCAGCACCAGAGAACCCGTGCGCCTCAGCTTCGTATCTTGCAATGTTTCCACAAGCTGGCACCAGCCAGGGCCAGTCGCACTTTAGTCGGGCTGCATCGAAACCAAGTCCGAAGGGACAGCGGAATTCGTAAGCCGTGAGCGGTGCCTTCCCGTGGTCGAGACACGCGAAGAACCAACGACAGTTCTCAGGGTCGGCGTAGTAGCCTGAAATAATGCAGACGGTAAAAAACTAAAAATAAAAAAGAGAAGAGAAGAATTTAAACGTAAAGAAGGGAAGCGTTGGATGACGGCTACCAACTAGGAATCATTAGGGAAGACCTATGTTCAGCAGTGGATATCCTATGGCCGAAATGATAATGATGATAAAAAAATTCTTGTTCGATTTCCACTGAGATAGGTACTATGTGGATTTGGTGGTAACACGTTCCTCGAATCTGAAATCGGCAGTCCAATACCTCCGTTGTGCTATTGTCACTTCAACCCAGAATGACGGTAGTTCTTGTTCTTGAAACGTGATTAATGCTACCTAGTACCTACCTTCATGTTCAGGGCAGATGAACCTGGTCTGAGGCACGGGAGCGATCTCAGAGGACCCGGACCAGGCCTGCGAGTGCGGAACGCTTCCTGGTCACACGCACACTTCGTAGCGCCGACTGCTTTGTGCTATTGTCGCTTCAACCCAGAATGACGGTAGTTCTTGTTCTTGAAACGCGATTATTGCTACCTACCTTCATGTTCAGGGCAGATGAACCTGGTCTGAGGCACGGGAGCGATCTCAGAGGACCCGGGGCAGGCCTGCGAGTGCGGGAGGCTTCCTGGCCACACGCACTCTTCGTAGTGCCGACAGCTTTGTGCTATTGTCGCTTCAACCCAGAATGACGGTAGTTCTTGTTTTTGAAACGCAATCAATGCTACCTACCTTCATGTTCAGGGCAGATGAACCTAGTCTGAGGCACAGGAGCTATCTCAGAGGACCCGGGGCAGGCCTGCGAGTGCGGAAGGCTTCCTGGCCACACGCACACTTCGTAGCGCGAGTCGAAAGCGAGACCAGCTGGACAGTCGAATTCGAATACCTGTAATTAATTGGTTTTGTAAATAATCTTGCACTTTTAGGGTAGGTACAGTCGATAGTACCTCAGACTATACATTTTGTTGCAAAATGCAGGCTATTTTGTATTGTTCTCGCCCGTACAAGGTACTTAGCAGTTATACATTGTAACTGAGGGGCTTAAAATATTAAGTCTAATTACTGTATACTATACCCATGATTATTCAATAGCTCACATGTAATTGAGCTGTTATTGTGCAGCAGCCGCTAGAAGAACAGACTGTAAACCCTTTGTTGGCAAATAAATACTTTTTACATAACTTTACTTTTTTAAATACTGTTGGGACAGGTAGGTACATATACCTAACAAAAAATTAACAAAGGTATTTTATTGTTCAAATCATCAAACAATTGGACCACTTACGGTGTATTCTGGAGAGAGTTGGTCGAACTTAACGCAGCGGTAGAAACGGGCGCAGGAGCGTGGATGCACGAAATACCCTTGTCTGGAACAAGTGAACTCTGTCCGCGTGTCCTGTAATCAAAATAATAATAATAATATGCCATTTTTTCAGTCAGAGACTATGAACCAGGCAGGAGACCCGTAGTCTCCATCCATAGCCCAGTAACCAGTCCCTCCATCCTTCATCCATAACCCTAGTCCATTCTCCAATAACTGCAATAGCTCCTGTGCACAGGCTGGGGATGGTCTCTGGCTACATCCCATGATATAGTCAGAGACTAGATCCAGCATGTGCACCACTTTCACTTTTGTCGATTATTTTGCGCTTAAAACGGCCTCTACGTGTTGGATCTGTATCCCCACGCAAGCCTTATAAAGGACCGGGCCACTTTTGACCCGTGAGCTTCAAAGCGTACAAACATAATAATAATAATAATATAATAATAATATATCCTTGGACATTTTTACACTGCGCCTCTAGTCCCAAACTAAGCAAAGCTTGTACTGTTTAGATTTTTCATACAAAAGGATTTTCCCGCTAATTCCTGTTCCCGTGGGAATTCCTAAGTAAACTATAACCTGCCCAGGTGTATGAAGAATAATTGTACCAAGTTTCGTTAAAATCCATCGAGTAGTTTTTGTTTCTATAAGGAACATACAGACGGACAGAATAAAACATGAAATATATTTTCAAAATAACTATCAGGGGGTGATTAGTGATCGATACTGATAGTCCAGTAGAATTAGCTTTTAAATCGGAAATAATTCCTACAAAAGATTTTATTGTTTTAATGGCTACATTGGTTGCCCATTAAGACTCTCCTAAGTTTTCGACTTCGACGGAGTTGTGCTTAAGTGGTGGGGGCCCCCGAAAGCGGCATTTTTTCGGTTTTCCGGTTATACCGAGTAAAGGACTTACCCTATCAAANTTGACCCGTGAGCTTCAAAGCGTACAAACATAATAATAATAATAATATAATAATAATATATCCTTGGACATTTTTACACTGCGCCTCTAGTCCCAAACTAAGCAAAGCTTGTACTATGGGTACTAGACGACGGGATAAACATACTTATATACTTTTTTTTTTTTTGTAAATACATACATATTATACATAGAAAACACCCAGACCCGTCACAGAAATTAAAATTCATCATTTCAATTTCTGCCCGGCCGGGAATCGAACCCGGGACCTCTCGGCATAGTAGAATAATAATACACATTATGTATGGCGTCGGTCCACCTTGTGGGTGGACGACCCAGGCTGCGTTTTCCGGTACGCGGCCTCCATTCCAGAACCTTGCTACCCCATCGGCTGCCAGTTCTGCTTCTGCGTACTATGTGCCTTGCCCATTGCCACTTCAGCTTGCTAATCCGCAATCTTGCTAATCTTGCAAGGTGGACTGACGACATCATAAAGGTAGCAGGAAAGCGCTTGACGGGCAGGCCGCTACCAACCGGGTAACATGGAAAGCATTGGGGGAGGCCTATGTTCAGCAGTGGACGTCCTATGGCTGAGATGATGATGATGACATTATCGTATCTCGAAGGGGCCTCTGTTGGATCTGTATCCCCATGAACGCCTTCCAAAAGAAGCCGCCGCCACAGGAGAGACGATATTTTTTGGAAATAAAATAATAATTATTTTATTTCTTAAAAATACACTTTAGTTAAATCAGTTTAACAAAGTTAGGAAGGTTTACTAAGAGGATTTCAGATAACTTACTAGTAGTCCCCAAACTAGGTAAGTCATGCCTTTTGGGGACTTGAACTTGGTACAATAATACTAGTAACTACTAGTAAAGTACTAGTGACTGATTGATAATGTATTTTTTTGAAGCCACGATAGCCGAACGGTGAAGGGGTTCGGACTAGCCCACTCAATCGGTTGTAAATAAACACAAAAGCTCTACAGAGAAGTAAGTTCACTCTCGCGCCAAGAGATGGCGCTGCATGTACCTTAAATTGCGATTTCATTTGATTTTTTCCAATAATTTAAGTAATGCAGACAGACTTTCTGAAATTTTAAGACTGAAGGATTTATATACTAATTATTTTATGTACATTCATTTAACAATTTGCTTGTTAGTGTGAAATTTTTGAATTCGGCTTAAGCTATGCAATGGCGATGCCGAAAAAAATTTCATCCAACAGACACAGTTTTCTTTTCAAGTTAATTTTAGTTTAGTAGTAGAAACTATAAAACTAACTACCTAATGTAAGTAATATTTATTGCTATAAATTAGATTTATAACGTATTTTAAAATGTATTAAATGTATATTTTTTCATTGCTGCTCCGCCCTTATTAGTCGTAGCCAGATGTTCTGTAGCCTATAAACCCTTCCGCGATAAATGGGCTATACAACAGAATCATAATTTTTCAAATCGGACCAGTAGTAGTAGACCTACTGAGATTAGAGCGTTCAACCAAACAAACAAAACGGTTCTTATAGTACCATATTCTAGCAAAAAATATGTTTTTAAATAAAGTCAAAGTCAAAATTTATTTATTTGTATAGACTATTATATAGTGCTTACAAATCTTCAAATATTTTGCTCTTAAGGAGCCTCTACAGGGTGGAAACGATAAGTGATCTCACTCGATTATTTCTAAACTATACAAGATATCAATAAACTAGTTACTGATCCTGAAAGTGCTTCATGAGCTCTATCAAACGGTATAATAATAAGTTACAGAATAAACTGGATCTATACGAAAATTCAATGTTTCCAGCTTCCATACATTTGGTAAAGTTACATTATTTTAAAAACTACACATGATATTGTAAAACTGATTACTGATTCTCAAAGTACTTCACAAGTTCTATCCAATGGTATCAATAATAGGTTACAGAATAAACTGGATCTATCAAAAAGTTCAATGTTTCCTTCTTCCATACATTTAGTACTACCACAGTCATATCACTCATCTCTTGACAATATTATAGCAAGTAAAGCCTAAAACCAATGTTTTCCATGAATATTATTTTAAATAAAAATACAATTTACGAGTTTATTTTAAGAGTTTATTATTAAATAAAAACAAATACACTACTAATATTGTGTGTCTGGCATACATTTAGTATAGAAGCTGGAAACATTGAATTTTCAGATAGATCCTGTTTATTCTGTAACCTATTATTGGTAACGTTTGAAAGAGCTCATGAAGCACTTTCAGGATCAGTAACCAGTATTTCAATATCTTGTATAGTTTAGAAATAATCGAGTGAGATCACTTAACGTATCACCTACCTCTCTTATAGAGTGAACGACGCCGCCGTCCACAACCTGCGTGATGCGGTAAGAGACATTCTAGCTAATACGTTTTTTTATTTTTGAATAAAGAAAATGAAATACCTCACTTATAGAGTGAATGACGCCGTCGAAATTCATTTACTACGTGATGCGGTAGGGAGAACCCTTCTAGCTTATATTTTTCTATTTTTTAATAAAGAAAATTAAATACCTCTCTTATAGAGTGAATGACGCCGTCGGAGTCCACAACCTGTGTGATGCGGTAGGGAGAGACATTCTAGCTAATTTTTTATTTATTTTTGAACTAGCGGCCGCTCGCGACTTCGTACGCGTGGATCCCGATTTACCCCCTTCATCTATCTTACGCGGTTAATATTTTT
This sequence comes from Ostrinia furnacalis, assembly GCF_004193835.3. NCBI lineage: Eukaryota > Metazoa > Arthropoda > Insecta > Lepidoptera > Crambidae > Ostrinia > Ostrinia furnacalis. The sequence goes on from NW_021133372.1 coordinate 342,726, forward strand.
TCATACAAATGTTTTTTCCCGCTAACTCCCGTTCCCGTGGGAATTTCGCAATATCCTGTTGTAACTAAGCTTTAAGTTTACTAAGGTATCTGCATGCCAAATTTCAAGCGTCTAACTTAAGCGGTTTAGATTTTTCATACAAAACGATTTTCCCGCTAATTCCCCTTCTCGTGGGAATTCCTAAGTATACTATAACCTGCCCAGGAGTATGAAGAATAATTTTACCAAGTTTCGTTAAAATCCGTCGAGTAGTTTTTGTTTCTATAAGAAACATACAGACAGACAGAAAAAAATTTTACTGATTGCATTTTTGGCATCAGTATCGATCACTAATCACCCCCTGATAGTTATTTTGAAAATATATTTCATGTACAGAATTGACCTCTCTACAGATTTATTATAAGTATAGATAAAGAAAATGAAATACCTCTCTTATAGAGTGAATGACGCCGTCGGAGTCCACAACCTGTGTGATGCGGTAGGGAGAGACCTTCTAGCTAATAACTACGTTTTTTTATTTTTGAAAAAAAAATGAAATACCTCACTTATAGAGTGAATGACGCCGTCGGACTTCATTTACTACGTGATGCGGTAGGGAGAACCCTTCTAGCTTATATTTTTATATTTTTTAATAAAGAAAATGAAGTACCTCTCTTATAGAGTGAATGACGCCGTCGGAGTCCACAACCTGTGTGATGCGGTAGGGAGAGACCTGGAGAGCGTCCAGCGCTCGCGCGTGGCCTGGAGCTGAAAGGATCTCGTGTTCCAGGGACCTGGAAAGGATGGTACATTTATAATAATAAATAAATATCCTTGGACATTTTACACTGCGCTTCTAAAGCCTGGTCCGTGAGCACGTAGAATTTTGTCCAATGACCCCAAGCTACCCATCCTTATCGCTCGCCCGTAATTATGTTGCTGTTGCGCTCGCATACTGCGGGCGCCCGTCGCACAGTCGCGACAGCAATATAATTACGCGCGAGCGATAAGGATGGGTAGCTTGGGGTCATTGGACAAAATTCTACGTGCTCACGGACCAGGCTTTAGTCCCAAACTAAGCAAAGCTTGTACTATGGATACTAGACAATGGTTATAAACATACTTAAATACTTTTTTTTTGTAAATACATACATAGAAATTAATTTATAAATATTAATTTGGTGTAGTTCATGGTAACTTAAGACAATATGTTTAGTGGCTCGATGGGCTAAGCCTAGGGCCCTAGGCCGGCTTTTAGTTGGGCGTTAGTTGGGTCGGGCTGTTAATATGTACCTATGGATGTATGGAAATGCGCACATTATAAAAATAGGTGGTGCAACTCGGTCTAAATGTTGTTTCGTGTGCTTCGTGGTAAATTGTTGTTAATAAATTATAATTATTATGTACCTAACCTAATAACTCGAAATTACGGGGTAAAAACGTGAAATACAAATTCGAGCCGGAATAGAAAATCAGGGAAAACCACATTACTCTACGTGAATAATAATGATAACTTTAAAAAAAAATATAACCGACTTCAAATGCGTGAACACAAAAAAAAACTAAAAATTAAAAAATTTTGATAATACCTATTCAACAAAAAAATAATCGTTCAAATTGGTTCATAATCGGCGGAGATATTGCGTATAAAAAAGTTCATCCCCAATTTTCCACCCTTGGGGGTTGTTTTTTTTATTATTAAATTTAAATGGGACCACCCTTGAGGTATTACCTATACGCCGAAAAAAGATTTGTTCAAATCGGTTCATAATTGGCGGAGTTATCGCGTAACAAACATAGAAAAAAAAAAACATACGGGTCGAATTGAGAACCTCCTCCTTTTTTTGAAGTCGGTTGAAAATATCGAGTCGAGAGCGAATGAAAAAACAAAAGAGTATCGATATTGGCTGTCGAGAAAAAGAAAAACAATTTTCTTTATTTTTTTCATAGAAGGTTTACGGCTTAATGACAATTTTCTTAGTGGCCACTGGCCAGTGTCGCGCAGCCAAGGAGGCGTGTGCAGCCGTAAAGTATGATAAAATTTTATTCTTCAACCTCTACCTTTTTATTATAACCCACCCAATGGTGGGTGTGTGACCTCAGTAGGTCAAGTTGGATTTTTTCCTGTATGTTGCGTAAAATCTTACCTCAAAACCGCAGCTCTAGGCGCTCTACTCTGCTGGTTGAGCACTTTAGCCAGCGACTGCTTGAGGGTAGGCCCGCAAGGAGTCTCGGTGTCCAGCTCAGCCCTATGCAGGGCAAGACCGGCCAGGCCGCGCACCCTCGCGTACTTGCCTTTCACGTCCACTGACGAGGAGTCTTCGAATGATATCCATGTAGTGTTCCTGGAAGAAACGAAGGGTTTTAGCTGGTTATTTTGACCAGAAAGATGAATGCGGATTTTGGCTTGTTTGTCCGAAGATGTGAGTGAGAGAAACACATATAGGTACAGAGTTTTCTAAAATTAACACGTCACACCACACCGGGGAGGTGGATGGGCCTAAAACACAACGAAGCCGGTTTATGATATAGAAAAGTTTCATGATATTTAAGACCAATTTTAGTTATTTTTTGTATGTAGGTACAAACTCCGGTGTCAGTGTGACGTGATAATTTTGGGACACCCTGTATGTGGTGCTAAAAAATAATATGGAGAAACTCCTTAAATTGTCCTACGAGTCTAATGCCCGTTTTCACCATCAATCCCCAATTTTTATTTTTACTATGAAAACAAAATGCCTATTATGTGTTACCATAGGGGTCACTTAAAAATTAGGGATTGATGGTGAAAACGGGCATAATCCTCGCTTTTGTGCCTCATAAAATCTTAGCTACTTCAAGTTTGTGCAGCATAACAGATAGAAGAAGGCCTATTTTTTATCTTGTTTTGTCACAACGTTTGAGAAGACGATGCCGTGAGTCATTTGCTACTGGATAGTCAAGTATTTCGTGCACGTAGCTCCTGACATGAGTTACAACTTGCGATCTAAAGCCGATAAGAGTGATTTGCCAACACGCGCTATGAATAATATGTCTGGGGATCTGATTTTTTTTTTTTTTTTTTTTTTAATTAGGTCTGCAAAACTGGTTTTACAAAGTTACATACATATGATAGATGACACACTTTTTTGATCCTGTGGAGTGTAAGATTTTTATTACAAGAAGTATCAACAATAAAGACAACAGTCAAAATCTTTAACTACTTACTCTTCCATCGATTCCACTTCTTCTCAGCACCAGCCCATTATTATGTTGTCCTGAAGTGGTGGTAGGGCAAGCTATATTTGGGACGTATAATAAGTGCCCTGGAAAGAGCCTATGTACTGAATAAACTATTTGATTTCATTTGAACTTCTTGATTCTGAACCAACTTAATAAGACCTTATTGACAGAGTCAACCGGCGCTCAGTAGGTGATAAAGTGTTAGGCTCTACCAAGGTATAACCACTACGGAACCCTAGAAATAAAATTATAACTCACTTGAAAGCGTAAGGTCCCGACAGGTCCTGGTCTCTCTCCAACGTCCACCGACCCTTCTGCAGCAGTCGGCACAGCTCTGCCTGGTCAATCTCCTTGGGCTCATCATCTCGTGCTGGACTGCCAGGAGTACTGAGGGTCTCATTCACCAGGGTGAACTGGCGAGCGGTGGCTGGCAGACTGATCACCACCTTGGATGCTGGCACGCCCAGACCCACCACTAGGTCTACTACGGAATCCTGGAAATGAATGGCATACTTATTTGGATTCTATGTTATGGTAAGGTAATCTTTATTAAAATCCGTAAAATCAAATCTTTTTCAGGCCATTTTCAGGGAACTTTAAGTTCCAAATACCTAATCCCTTTGTGACAAAGTTAACACTTCCGCGCTGATATACTTAGAAAGGATGAATGTAAATGTCTTTATGTGATGTTTTATAACTATGGTAAAATTATTTTATCCTACCTAACAATGCTTGTAAGTAGGCACTTAGTGCAGCTTTTACTCGTATACTCCTCCAAGTAGTTCATATAGAGGTAAACAAAAATATGTAAATTTTCTGTTTAAAAATACAACAACAGAGTTTTTATGAATGCATGAAAGCAATAAAAGTTTTGCAACATCCACGTGTTTTCTTATTACCCCGTTATGTAGGTACTAAGTAATGAGTGCAGGTTGTATAAGTATCAACAAACTGCAGTTAGTGCTTACGTCTCACTCATAACATCGTATTAACTTAGAAAAAGTAGATCACCGTACTTTAGAAAATTGCGTTAAATTACTAAGTATGTGAACGCTGGCTGGCAATAAATTAAAAGAGCTTACGCCTACTAATACACACTATGGGCTGGAAGACGTATCTAGTGTAGGCAGACCCCACACTAGGTGGTCCGACAATCTGGTGTGGTGGTGCAAAGGGTACAAAAGGGGTGAACCTTTGGTTATGGGAAGAACCTGGATGCGGGCAGCGCAGGACCGTTCGTTACGGAAATCCTTGGGGGAGGCCTTTTTACAGCAGTGGACGTCATTTGGCTGAAACGACGACGACAACGCCTGCTAATGTCACGTCGGCAAAAACGCAAAGAATATTATGTATGCGAGACAAACTGTTAGGCATTATGAAACAGAGTAGACGCAATAAACACATCTAACTTTATGTCCATAAAAAATCTTAACCGCTTGCGAATTTTAAATGCGCAAAGGTACACCTGATGTGTGACCTAGTTTGAACCAAAATAGTGATCATCATTTACGCAATTTTGATTTGAACCTTATGGCTTTTAATTTAAGAGCGAGGATGCGTAATGCCTAGGTTTTCTTGTTAAATTTTTCTTTAACTTACTAGTTTGCCTTCACTGACATCTAGACATTCAAGTCGGCAAGCGTGAATGTATGGCAGATGATGGATATAAATTTGAACGGCTCAAACTTGAATGATGCTTAATTATAGTGATGAATGATGGCAAATAATTAATTGCATGTTTATCGAGAATACGAAACAATTTAAGTGACTGATGCGATTAAAGTGTGAATTGATGATCGATCAATTTGTTAATTGAAACCATCTCTATTCATCATTAAAGAATTCGCAAATCTTGATCAAACAATCTTTGCAGCCTGATCAATTAAAATGTGTAAAGCCATGAAAAACTGGTAACTAGGTACCTATTATATGATTAATCATGGTATGAAATTTATGAATCATCATGCCCTGTGCAAAGCACCCAGCCCATGATGATACCAATATAAACTGGGCCTAGAATGCAGTGGTCATTCTACGAGTACTTGTCCTAGGTTCAATTCTTCGTTAATTTTATTTAGAATAAGAGCATTTCTAGGTTAGCTGTTTGACCGAGGTAGGTAAAAGCAAACTCTACAATAATCCAAGCTTAAGTAAGTGTTTCTAGTCTAGCTTCAAGATCAATCTAACAATTGCTAAAATACATATTATTATGCTATTAAAATTCTATTATAATAAAACTAACTTCCATTCCATTACTTAATGTGCCAACAAATAATCCAGTTCAATTGTTCCACAGCACACGTTTACATAACGGAATTAGGACCTTTCAAACATCCGATTGCAGTGACATAATAAGAATTAAAATTAATCGGTGGATCGATGACAGCTGTCGAAATAAAGTAGGTATTATCCGTGGGGGATCAGCGGCAATAAAAATATTATAAAGAATGTAAATGAACCGGTTTCGTCAAATATGAATCGGAAATAATCGAAAGTGAAGCAGTTACTTAGAATTTCATAATCTGAAAGACCTTTACTAATAAATTACTCACTAGAACCGCCGGATTAGGATGTGCGCCCTGGTAAAATTTTACTTAACGATGATTTAAGACGACAAATGTATGGGCTCATCGCGTTAAATCGATATAATCGAACTAGGTCTAGGCCTATAACTAAGAAGTTTCTGTCTAAGGTTAACTGGCAGAGAATTCCTAATGGCATTAAGTAGGCTTTATGTACCAATTTTGTGGCATTGAAGGATAAATAAAATATTTGTAGTGACTCTATCAAAGGCAGTTCCCAAATGTAAGAAATTCAATTTTGGCGTATGGGACGAATTGTTTTAAAACTTATTTAACTCGCTAACATAGGAATGCTGACCAGTTGACAGACAGCCTGAGTCATGATCAAACCTTGCAGCAGAAATAGGCGCTACATAAAAATGCATAAGCCCACTTAAATAAATGCATTGCATTAAAGGTGTACTGAACCTATTAGCCTGTGTAAAATATTGCCTGTTTATGCTATTAAGCTTTATAAACGTTTTATATTATACTCAGCAAATATATTTTATCGGTCTTTACCTACAACATACAACATGTGAATTCTAAACCTTCATCTATCTATCGGTATGTAGTAAAAGATTCGAGGATGCAATGAACGGGAACGGTACAGTAGTTTTCTAAAAATCTAATTAATCTAGAGATCGATTTAATAATTATATGATCGGTTAGGTCATTAGGTATTCTTCATTGCTGAAGCACGAGCATGACCCTATTTAATTTACCACAGGCAAATGGAGTATTTAAATTTGGACTAAGTATCTTATCAACAACATCTTTACATGTTTGGAGCTGTCCATTCTTTTAGTAAAATTCAGAGAAATCATCGAAAGCCATGCTCTATTAAAAACACCACTTACCGTGTTCATCATATCCCAAAGTCCGCTTAGTCGACTCGGGTGGTACGTCATCTTCTTCATGGCGCCTAAAGCATGAGTCTGAACCATCATCAGGTCCACCTTCTTGACCAGCACCCTCAGGTCGTAATACTTGGCCAGGAGTTCAGGGTTGGCCGGCAGAGCCAGGAACAGCGGGCCTCCTCCGTTAGAGCTGATGGCAGACCTTGCTTCTTCAACCGTCTCCAGGATCTTGGATTTGTTGAGCGATTTGTGGGCATCGTTGATCTCCAAACCTTGCACGTGCTTGGACTTGACTAGCGTGCGGAAGTCCTGGGAAAAAAAACATTAAATAAGTTTGAATAACAATGGAACTTATTTGTTTAGACAGGGGTTGTTTTTTTTTTGTATGTGCAAACAATAATTGCTCACTTTTATCTCCAGTCAGGTTTATTTGATTAAGATTGGAAAATGTAGATGATTTGATAGATAAAGGCACTAATGCGCTCATTCCAGGTCACGTTGGCACGAATATATGTATTTGTTAGAGTGTGATTTTTAAGGAGGTAAGGAAAAGTTTAATCCTACAAACTTTTGGCCTGTCCCTGCTCTGCTTTTATTGATAGAGAATGCTCTGTAATAACTCTAATTACACATTTGTTAGGTTGAAAAGGTATATCTATAAATTGTTGAGACCTAAATGTATGGCGTAATTATGTTGTCAGATTGTATTAAGGTCTCGTGAACTGAGGATATCCGTCGCCCGGTAGCGCTAGTTTCGTTGCAATAAATCGAGCTGCCGTGTTTTCGTCAAAAGATTTTTGAAAGGCCCTTAATGGGAACATAATCATTAAATTAGATTGTGTGTTTACTTGTGTATTAATTACCAACTTAGTTTAAAACTAATTTATGGTTTATTCCCAAAGGAGACGACTCTATTGTTTTCAAAAAATGTAAGTTCATACTTTGATTCCCAACGGGTCCACGAGTTCCACGATACTAAAAATAAAAAAGCATTTTCGTAGTCTAGGTATATTTTAAAATTCCATGGACCCGGTGGAAAAAGAAGAACAGTAGAGCCGTGGACCTTTGGGAATAAGCCCTTTTATGGTAAATTTAAGTTAGTTCATCGTATGAAATGCATCCCGTTCGTGAGAGTTGCTCAGCGATGCAAATGTCCCTTTTTCAGGTATAGGTAATTTGGATTGAACTTATTTATTATCACTATTGGATTATTGCAAATTCAAGATTCTGTGCTTAAAAGCGCTTTGAATTTTTTATACTAATCGGTAGCTATTTGCAGCTGGTGAAATCAAAAAAATATAAGGTCTAACCATGATTCGCAGTTCACTTATAAGACTATATCATATCACCTCAAACCGCTCATGGCGATCCGGTCCAAAGGTCTCGTGCCATTGTTACAGTAGTATATACTAATAAAAACAAAGGCAGCTGTGGACATATGACGTAACCGGCTATTAAGGTTACGGCTGATCGATGATATGGATCACCAGTGGTGGCCATGACTGTTACGTATCGTGGTCACCGTCCAATTACATCTACGTACGTATTAGCATAGCAACTAGAGCTGCTAACGTATCAATTAGGCACATTTTCTCTGGCGAAAGGAAATTGACAAGGAATTAAAACCGCAAGCAGTTTAGGAACTTGAAATAAGTAGGTACTTTTTTTGCAGGTTATAGCGCCATTTATTAATGCAAAGGGCAGTGTTAGCAGTGTTAAGAGGTAAGCTTTTATAAAAAAAATAGGTATAACTTAATAGCGTAAAAATGGTATTGCGAAACATTGTATAGTCCCTGTAAATTATCATGTTCTCCTTCTGCCGTTTGGATTGTAACAGCTGATTTTATAATAACTTTATGAGTGTTGTGTTAATCGTTCAAGATTTATAGTGATTTTAAACTAAATAGATCATTAAAAACCTTAATTGGAATGTCATTGCCTTTCACAAGTACCTTAAATTGGGCCGGATATAATCATTGACCAATAAAATAATTATAGATATGTGTCATACTCAAAAATGGTGACGCTCCAAAAAGTTACACTATTTATCAACAAGGCTGGCAGGATTTGTAACAATTTAGGCTTCGCCCGCGGCTCTGCGCGGAGGCTTTCAATGTCGACTAGTTCGCTATGGCTAAGTAAAATTTGTAAGTAAAGATGTGTTTGGAATAAGTAAGTTAATGATGACATCATTTCATAAGTAAGTACTACAAATATCAAACATAGACGAGGTATTATTTGGTGACATCTAAGATAATGAAGGTACCTATCTAAAACAAGGATTAAATTAATATGAAAGTGGATTACTTGTTTAGATAATTAACTACTTAGTAGAGTTTAGGTTTCAATAAAGTTGTTAAAATTTATAACTTCATTTGAATCAGTATGTGCCTAAGTACATTTAATAAAAAAGACAAACTTAGTTACATTCGTTTTAGATTCCACTTTTAAGTCACTACTAACAAGCAGCATTTTATTTAAATGATGACTGGTACAGTGTGTACTACAAATATCAAATTATGAAAAGATACGAGTATAAATATCTATTATAAAGAATTTAAACTTCACATCTGCTGGATAATTATGCCATTTTAAACTTAATTAAATGTCCTTTTACAGCGTCAAGATTTTTCTTCTTCATTTATTTTCCTCTTGCCGCAATTGTTTTTACATTTGTCAAGTTCTCAGCCATTCTAGGTACAGTCGAAATGGGGTCAGTTTCCTTAACTGGCCATAGCCTAGGCAATAATCGTAGCTCTTACGCAAAATGACGTAGGAACGAAATAATTTCACACGTGCGTTAATTAGAATGCAGTAATAAATCGTATAAACGTTTGCAAGTGGGAGTGTGTACTGAAATAATTTAAATTGCCCTCAGCGTGTGTCGAATGCATATATTAGGATGCAAAATTGCATGGTACGGTTAGGTACCTGTAGAAAATATATTACATATTGCTGGTACTTATCGAGACCACTTCGTGGTGACACAATATACATATACATCTCAAAATGGTTCAATAAATTATGTCTTAAACTATGTTCGAACTGAATTAATTACTTTTTTTTTCTTCTTTTCTTTCAAAATGAATCATAATGAAATGAATTATTGGAGATTTTATACTAATTAGTAGTAAAGTAGGTATAACTTTAGCGTTTGCTCTACCAAAACTACTTACCTCTGATATCTGAACCAGTTATGTAGTTTCATATCAACATAATCGAAAATCTTACAAGGATGTAAATTAAAATAGATTTCAGTCAGGAAACGCTACATAACCCTTCTTTTCAAAGTCTTTCAGGAGATTAATAGTTAATATTACAAAGGGCCGAGCTATTTTCGTCTCAGTGATTAGTGCAAAAAATGTAATGCAATAGTCTCCTGTGCCAGTCAAACAGGTTTGACTATGAGCACAGATAATATAATACTAGTACTATGAGTGTACACATGATATACGGCCTCCTTAGTTACATATTAGGAGCACAAGTCAAGTGCTTTTGCAACACAGGCCAACGAATTTAGTTGCAGCCGGCTGCGTACGCGCACAAGCGAATTCTAATCTGAAATCTGAAGGAATTACGACCTTATACACCTACACAACTGGCCACTTTAAAACTGTTTCAATACTTTGCCTTTTTGGAATACTAATAAAATTCGAGTTTCATAAAAATTACTGGGTGAGCATGAGCATGAGTTTTCTCAAAAGGGACTAAAAAGGGACTGTTCACTTTGTTTATAAATTGAGGCTCTATTTATGTGCAGTTAAGTAATTTTACCGTATCTTATTCCTGGATGCCTTTGGATAGTAAACTTTTTGAATTTGATATATTTTTTAAATGTAGTTCAGAAACTATCAATTTACATAGAGCTAATAAGGCTGAGCTAAAAAATCTTGTAAGCATTTAGAAATAACTTCAGATTTTTTATAATGTTGACAAATTAGAGCTTAATAGAACTTTTACGTGTAGTAATTTACTGTAAATGTTCTTATTATTACAAATTGATAGATAATGTAAACTACAATAAAAATACAATTAATACCTAACTAGCTGCTAGTTCTTAATGTGGCGTATGTAGCCCACTCTGTATCGGATTCGGATATCGGAAATGAAGAAATAACATGCACTGTATTTAATATAATTATTTTGCAATATTCTCGACGTTAGTTGTCCGCGGAAACAGGAAAGGTTCCAAAAGCCATGTTTACCTACATCTAAGAAAAGTCTTTATTTATTGAATCTGTTGTATAAATGATCTAATATTAAAATAGACCTTCATGCTTATTAAAAACTGTTGCCTTAAAATGTTTGGCATTTATTAAAATACTTAAGAAAAATACATTATTGCAAGTTTATGATAGAGTTGTGAAGATTGAATTTGAAATACTACGTATCGTTTGAGAAATTTCTTGAAACCTTACTATTAGTGCAAATTAGCATCTCCATATTAGAAACTACACCTAATGTTTCGAACCAAATTCCCACAATTGGTTCTACCACATTTTAGGTAGGTAGGTATTTTGAATCTCTTAGACTGCTGATTGTGCAATATCACATGTAGCAGCAAACCGAGAGCTTTTCCGTTCTTGGCAAAAACAACAACGAATTTTAGGTAAGATCAAAAATTGAGGCATATAAATTACTGGCATACCGACGCATCTTACAGAAGTACTTTACAATAACAATTCTGCCATAATTTCATTTTCCCACGGCGATTCCGGTCCCACTGTAATCATTGATTGCGATTAATTATAAAACAATAGAACATCGCATACAAATGGCTGCCAAATAGTGTCCTTGGAGGAGCACACGCCTATTTCATGTACCATCGGCGGTAACAGAGTAGGTATGTCAACAGTACTGCCTACACCATAGAGGTCATCTTCAAGTTTCCGCAGCATTGTCTCTCAGTAATCAGACCAAGGATGCGAATGACATTACAATACAATTAATAGGTTATTTTGGAAGATGAATGGGGGGTAAGAACGCGTGTGCATTGTTATACGGTAATGTGTTTTTAACTAATCTTGTTTTTTAAGATCTGTTCCATAGATAAGAATATCGTAAGTGCGATGTAATAATGTGAACTAAATATGATCGATATTCTTATGTTTATTCTACTACTCTTGTAAAGTACCTAACATAATGTAGCTGTCCAATTTCCATCATTGTAAAATAAATAAACGCTTGGTAACGCAGTTACTGGATAATTTCATACACGCAATTATTGGGTGTGATATAAACATTGCATACCTTAAGTTTGAGTCTTTATAATAGTATTTCCACTGTTCTATTTCATGTGTGATGTTCTCAGAAAATGAACCATGTTATTTTATATTATGTATTTTTAAACTTGTATCGTCAATTCGTCACTCATTCGGTCTAAAAAAGCTTCACCTAATATCGATGTCCAAAAAAGACAATACGATATTTTTATCTTAAAGAGACAAAAAAGTCGTGTCGTCCCCAACAATGGACACACACCGTAACGATGACATGGTAATTAAGACAGATAAACCCATTAACGGCGGCAGCCACACAAAGACATGTAAAATGGACTTCATTTGTTTAACCTAAGAAAAACTGCCTCGTCGTTAACAAAGATGGGAATTTTAATATCCTTAGGTTTTTTGAATAAAGTAGGGTAAAATGCCTGTTGTAACCATCCATGGTGTTCTGAGGATGTGTGCGAAATTCTTAATTAGGAAAACAAAGTAGGTACGTACCTACTTACATACAACATAACAGAAAATGTTTGTAATACCAGTAAGGTATAGTTAAGTAAGACCAGACTTTAAATTATGTAACATTTCTGAATACCACACTGTAAAGAAACCAATGACAGTTACACAAAAACCATGCATTGCCGTAATATTGTTATATTTATATTTCAGAAACAAGCTCACGAGCTTAGTATGATACCATATTAATTGGGATCAAAATCAATGTGCCAAGAAACGTGCCCCTGAAAATTATGAATTTTGAAAATGGTCTTCACGTTTTATGTTAATATGATCACGAAACAAGAAGAACTGGTCCTGCTTTATCTATACTAATATTATAAAGAGGTAAAGTTTGTGTGTTTGTATATTTGTTAAATTGTAAGGGATAATCTCGGGATCTACTGAACCGATTTTAAAAATTCTTTCACCAATAGAAAGCCACATTATTGCAGAGTGTCATAAGATACAAAAAACCGAAAAAATCTACGCGGTCGAAGCCGCGGGTAGAATGCTAGTAATACATATTTTGAACGCAATAATTCATACATAATCTTTGCCAATGACATTGAAGACTAATTACACACTCCATATAACAGCGAAAGGGTAACGCGACTCTACATTATTGCTACACTATTCTGCACTTTATTGTAATAGCAATAAGACACATACATTTGATATAATTTATGTATTCGACATCGCGGCATCGGTGTGAACGGTTCTCGAGCTGTCATTATCGAAGCACTAGTTTTGCATGTCAAATGTATTTAATAAGTGTCTGAATTAGACTAATAAACGGCTGTACGTAAATTGAAACTATTGCTAATAGCTGCCAGGTGTATATAGGCAATATACAAATTTAATTGCGTATAGAAACATATTACACGATGTATGACATGCGCTGGATTGATTTTGGTTAATTACAATAATGTATGTATATCGTGAGGTCTTTAAATCATGGAGATTGGATACCTAATACTATAATTACTAATACCACGCTAATACATTGATTACAACAGCTGTATCTGTACTGTGCTACTTGTTCTACATCAATTTTCTCAGCAGAATCAGATCATAAATCAAAAATATCGCAAATTAATTACTAAAATACAAATGTTATGTAGATGGTAGAAAAAAATGGAGGTAGAGAAAGAAAATTAGTTTCCCATTCCTTAAATATAAATAAATATCGCAAATTAGCTACTAAAAGTTGCGTTAACTGCAAAAAATAAAAATAGAAACAGAGAAAGAAAGTTAATTCTCAAAAATATAACTTAATTTCTTAAATAGCAATGCTAAACTTGCGGATATCTCTCCATGGTCAATGCCATCTATTTATTGCGGTCCATTATAATTTTCACGCCCATTTGAAACACCGACAGGTAAGGTTAAGCCACAATGCACTTATTAACATGTATGTATCATGCTGGCGACACGGGTTCATAAATCTAGAACTGTATGACAGTACAGTCAGGTGCTTAAAGATTGACTCCAAAGTAAGTTGAAAGATACAACATTTTCTTCCTTCTTCAGGCCTAAAACTTTTTAATTTTTACTTTGACTGAAAAAAATTTTTGTTAAACGTCCGGAAACATGTTTTAGGAATGTTAAAAATCAGGAAAATATGTACTTCTTTGTATTATTTATTGTAATGACTACTACTACTATTTATTGTAACCCAACTATCAGTCAACTAAAAGTTGGTGGTCTGCGCCTAGGCTTAGTAACTTTGTTATTAATTCTTGTTTTTGAGCTTGCATAAAGCCTTTTATCGTACTATTTTATATGCTTTGGGTGCTCAAGATATTTCGCATCTCAGTGTACTCTACAAGCTTCAATAAAGGGCCACACCTCAAGCCCTCATAAGTGCCCATTACGCTTCTCATGTAAATAACCTGCCAACATTCTAGTTCAATTTATTGCAGTACACTACAACCCACTAATTTAAAACTATTACGTACCAATCTCATTATTTACAGGATTATAGTCGCTATATAGAGCTTTGAATATAGGAATTTGCAAAATATTCACATTTTATGCCAGTTTTGCGTTTTGAAATATGCATAACAGATCTTAATTCATACATATGCATTACGAAGCTGTTCTCACATAAATTGAGTAAATAAATTATCCTGTTTTGATAGGTATGAGTAGGTATATTATATCGAAGGTACCTACCTACTTATTACATTATTGCAATTTTCTTTGCAATTATTTTTTTTAATACCCTGTTGTAGCAGTTTGTGGCCGTTTCAGATATAAAACACTTCACCCAACCAAAATATGAATAAAAAAGACACAATTTTTCACTTAAAAAACTCATCGAGTTGCACTTTGCATGCCAGCGGCAAAATATAAGAAGAAGTCAAGTACTAGTACGACTCGTGCGCTTTGGAGTCCGTACCCTTCTATGCTCGTACTTCATCCAGTTCTATACTTCCACGAGATCCTTAGAAGAAAGTTTTGACAGTAGTTGGACAGCCGACAAAGTGCTCTACTCGCTCAGCGGAATAATCCTACTAATATTATAAATGTTTGTATGGATGTCTGAATGTTAATATATTTGTTACTCTTCCTCGCAAAAACTACTGAACAGATTTTGATTATAACTTGTTTATAACCCAGAATAACATAAATAGGCTATAATTTATGACGATCTGTGACAACTTTCACGCGAGTGAAGCCATCAAAGTAATCTCATTAAGAGTTACGTTTATCTTCTTACGGAACCCTAATAAGAAATTCGTCGGAACGACTAAATAATGACAGTCCTGTAGCCTTTTGAACGAGCCATATGGCAACGAAAGCTTCAGCTGTTACCGAATACGTTGAAAATGATTGACTGATCAGTAATGAGACTTCAACAGTAAAAAGCACTTGGAATCAAAAGGCAAAGGCCTTTAAGGACTGTTATACACTCGACGTCAAATAAATCGCACCTCCCGCGACAAGCATTTTCAAACGTATGCATCTCCACTTCCTACCAATATTGGTACCATTTAAAAGCCTAGTTCTAACCTTCATTTCATTAAAGGAAAGGTTTTAACCCCAAAAATGTGTCTTTAGAAGGATCCAGAGTCACTTCTTCAAAAAATAGGTAGTTACGCTAGAGCCAACTTTTATGGCTATAAAACTGTTAAGTTGGGTTTAATTGCTATCCATCTGTTAAAGAGGACACGTGAAATCATTATTTGGTTTTATAACCATAAAATTTGGTCTAATTGATCCCATAGTTGGGCCCAAAGTGAGGTATTTTTTCAAGTCACATTTATGGTATATGTTAATCATTTATTAAGAAATTAAATGTGTTTTTCTTTAAGGATATTTATTGGGCTGTCAAATAACACCAATATTGTTGGGGTACCATGATTGTGTCAGAAGAAAATCGTTAAAGTTCGCGTCGCGGAAGGTGCGGTTTATCTGATGTTGAGTATATGTAGGTATATGAAAACAACCGGATTAAAAGATTAAAAAGTTAGGTAATATTATATGAAATCGGGTGAACCACCAATGTACCCTACAAGTTAAGATAAATTAATCGTTCGTTCCTCCGTTTCAGCCAAATGACATCCACTGCTGGACAAAGGCCTTCCCCAGGGATCGACCTTCATCAGATCGTCGGTCCACCTACTAGAGGGCCTGCCCACACTACGTCTTTACTAAGATTTTAATATCCATATATTTAAAGAAATCATATGTATCTATAACCTAGATTAATCGATCATATTGCTCTAAAATCATCAAAACAGGTGTCAATTTGCGCAATTCGTATCGTCTGTCAAAATATAACGATTTAAACCAGTTTGGTGAAGTTAACCCGATCGTACTCAGTTTGCGACACTTGTAGTTTATGTGGTCATTGGGTGAACTTGTGAAGGACGTTATAAGTAGGTGGACAGGTACGTTTAGGTACTTTCTCGGTCTACTTACCTAATTGTAAATGTCATTTGTTTTTTAAATAGCTTTGCTCGTAAAAAGGGCTGGGCAGATTATTATGTTGTTGTTTTTACAGCATACGAGTAGGCTCACAATAAATGAAGAAATAAAATGTAATTTGGTAAGTTTAAGACGTATAAAAGAAGCATAAAATTGAAGAGAAATGAGTTACCATGAAAAAGACATCAACGAGTTAGCACCGTCGTATAAGCATAATTTATTTTATGATGCTTAATACATTTCAGCTAAGTTAAGACTTCTTATACCTTTAGGTAAAATCTTCAAGTGGTTTTGATAAACAAGATAAGTTTGAAATCTAAATTTCTCTAGAATAAAAATGTGCTGTTACTGTACAACAATATGTCACAAACAAAGATCTTTTTATGATAAAAGAAAAAGATCTTATAAAGATTATAAATAACGTGAAAACATGGAACCCACGACCTTTCGCTTGTCGGGCCGATTTTACCAATTGCCAATACATCGCATAATCAGGTCTAGGTATAAATAGCTCAATAGTTATCAACATTTGTACATATTATTATACTTAATTTACATAAAGACTTATTGACATCATAATAAACTTGCGAAAATTATATCACACAGTCATTTACATTAGATAACTCGGTCAGCCTTGACTCATTGAACTCGTTATGAGATTAACTAGTGAAAGCACATAAAAGCTCGCGTTTCAATGTCGGCGGATTAAGCCGTTAATGGAAGGCTGACGTGACCAGCTTCGGGTGACCTTAACAGATCCTTGCAATACTTTTTAATAAGATTATTGCGGCGGTTACAAGGTGGACCGACGATATCATAAAGGTAGGAAGGCGCTGGACGCAGGCCGCTACCAACCGGGCAACATGGAAAGCATTGGGGGAGGCCTATGTTCAGCAGTGGACGTCTTATGACTGAGATGATGATGATTGCGGCGATTACAGCACTATAGTTTATTATATTACTAGCTGACTCGGCGAACTTTGTTCCGCCTTAATGACAATAAATAAGCAGACTTTTTTTTAATTTCGAACGGGATAAAAAGTATCCTATGTCCTTCTCCTGGCTCTAAACTACCTCCCGGACAATTTTCAGCTAAATCGGTTCAGCCGTTCTTGAGTTATAAGCGAAGTAACTAACACGACTTTCTTTTATATATATAGACTAGCTGACCCGGCGAACTTTGTTCCGCCTTAATGGCAATAAATAACGGGATAAAAAGTATCCTATGTCCTTCTCCTGGCTCTAAACTACCTCCCTGACAATTTTCAGCTAAATCGGTTCAGCCGTTCTTGACTTTCTTTTATAATATAGATTATGATAGAGTGTTGTGTTGAGTGATAGCGCACTTATCGCTATCACTCAACACAGGATTAGAAACTGGATTAGTAGCAATGATATTTAATCGTAACTTGTTGTACCAGTTATGGCACCTAATTAATTCCACATACATTTACTATTTTTACAGGCAGACCCAATACAATAGTAATGCCTTACAGTTATCAAAATTTATTTAAAGTGGTTGGTGTTTATTTTCGACAAAGTAGAAAATGTACGTATAATTAATGACCGACTCCACGTCCAATGGCTCGTTACACGCAGGCTTCCAAGTCTTTAAAGGGGCCGCCTCAACCAGTGTAACCCTATCAAGGCTTACGATCTGGATGCGCCTATCCTTGTTCGTCCCAGCCGTTCCTTAACTGCGGTTGGTGCACCTCTTCCTTGCACTCTCCTGAACGACTCTGTGTTACCTACTGTGGCTGCCCCTTTTCCTTGCACTCTCCTGAACGAATACGTTGCCTAGCCGTATGCCTGGTCCAAGATTCGACACCACACGACAAATCTTAATGGGCAACCAATAAAGCCATTAAAGCAATAAAATCTTTTGCAGGAATTATTTCCGATTTAAAATCTAATTCTACTGGCCTAATAATATGTATCATAAATCATAAAAGTATTACATAAATATCGACCGTATCAGCCAGTTATTATCCCGTAAAGCTTGTATGTATAATGCACACAGCAATTCATAAATAGAGCTTTTCACCTGTAGAACATAACAATAGAACATAGCATTGCTATTGTCAACATAAACTAACTGGTAGAACTAGTCGTGTACCACACATCCAAAATCAATAAAGTTCACACAGAAGTTGTCCTCACCGAATTCACACACAACAAATGGTAACAAATCAATCATTAACACAATAAATGTTTTCATTCAAATCGATGCCCTAAGGCTTAGGCCACACAATTGAAAACCAAGCGACAAGTCCCACGCGTCTGCATTCTTATACGTCAAAATAGATAGCTGTCAAACTGACAATAGCCGATAACAATCGGCGGCCTTGACACGATCTGCCAAATCCAGGGTCAAGAATACGAGCAGTGAGTCATGTGAACAATGCGATGTGTGATTGATATTTAATTAAGATATGTTATGTGAGGAAATAAAGTAAATAAAAACACTACCTAAGCAAGGGAATATTGAAATAAGCTGCGTGCGATGATTCTTAACCCGCCGAGCGTAAGGTTGGAAAAAGTAACAAATAGCGCCAGGTGGGTGTAGCACACCCAGATCGTGATTGTGTGGTTATTATACACTATTATTTTAAATATCTATTTTCTTTGATATTAAACTGATATTTAGTTATATTTTGAACTTATTTAAGAAACAAATTACAGTAAATAATTTAGCAATGTTATTTATTTAAGAAATTAAGAAAATTAACAATTAGAACTTACAATGGCACATGTTTATGATTTTTTGTCAAAAATATGAAAACAAAAACAATAAAGACTATTTTTTCTTTAAATAGACTCAACATAAGAACAAAATAACACTAAAAATGGATAATAAAACTAATAAAAAAATACTTAATTCGTTTTGAGATTTTGTGCAGTTTTTACAGTCGAATTTTTGGTACTGTGAACCATTTTGTTCCATGTTTTCCCAACAAATAACTACAATTGCCTTCGCCATTATTCTCTATCAATCCTTCATGCTGCCTCGTCATACATCTCCTACTCCTATGTCACTTTCAAAATTTCTTTCGTTGACATCCCAACTAATATTATAAATGCGAAAGTAACTCTGTCTGTCTGTCTGTCTGTCTGTCTGTCTGTCTGTCTGTCTGTCTGTCTGTTACGCTTTCCCGCTTAAACCTCGCAACCAATTTTGATGAAATTTGGCATAGAGATAGTTTGAGTCCCGGGAAAGAACATAGGATAGTTTTTATCCCGGTTTTTGAAACAGGGACGCGCGCGATAAAGTTTTTCTGTGACAGACAAAATTCCACGCGGGCGAAGCCGCGGGCGGAAAGCTAGTTATCAATATTTTGGTCACTACCAGACTTGTCGGAAGAACTGACTTCAGTTTGTTTGAAAAGACCTGATAATCTATTTAATTATCTTCGTAAGACATTCTAGATCTTTAGCCTGAAGAAAAACCAAAAAAAATCGATAAAATAATAAAAATATAATAAAATGTGTTTGATCAAATTCGTTACAAGTAGCGTAAGGCGGGTGTCACGCACCCGCGGACAGCTTCAACCTCGTCCTCAGCATACCCCGGGCGGCGGTCGCCTGAAACAGTGGCAAGGGACGCTTCCGTATGTCCCTCCGCGCAGCTACTCAAGCGCACGAAGCATAACAACAATTCGTTATTAAAATATTAATCGATTTTTCAAGGTCTGGGTGTACCACACCCAACCTTACGCTCGCCGGGATAATAATCCTTTTACTTCAATAAATCATACTTTTACAGCACCAAGATTTCAGCTTAATTACTCATATTTATTAAAGGAAACAAATGAGACATAAATTAAATCAATTTTTAATTACGTAGGTACTTACTTAAGATCGATCATGTCATGATGATAAACTTTTTTGCATAAATTTGATACATTATAGGTACCTATCCTCAAAAAGGAAATGAAAATTATTGTTGATTCGCTCCATAAAAGGACAGAATTTTTATTATAGGAGGCAAGCAATCATAATTTGTGGTAGGACTACTTTTAATGAATTCATGTGACGTGAAAATAATAGCTTTTGAATAACTTTAATGATTGTTTTGAAACAAATACCGCCCACGATTGAAAACCAGTGCAAAAAATCTGTCAAAACCCATTAGTTATGAAAATATCATGCTTAGATACGGTCTCTAAACGGATCTGGGCTGTGGGCGTGAACCAGAGCAATTACTGCTGTCATGGCATTGAGGAGTCAGGTTACTCCTACATACGCGTATTAATCTATGCTTTATTATAATAGAAGATAGGTTTGAAAGCATTTCTATAGCGGCTGTTATGCTGCCTTTGAAGCAGTTTGAGTGGTTGTGGTAGCTACTCGTATGTGTAATTTAGTTAATTTGGACATAGAGAATATGGAGATAAAAAACGGGACTATTCCCACCTCTCGTTCCCACCACTGCAACTCCTGTGTAGCCAGGATCTACAGCTTAACCGCCACAAAAACCCAACCAATGAAGGAATATGGAGAATATGGAGATAGAGACATTTGGTTTTGGTTCAGTCAAAGTTTCAACTTTTGCTTGTTATACAAGCTGTGTTTTGTATTAAGTATAATCAGGCTCCATCCGAGGGCCCCGTCGGGCTTTTAGAGGATAGGCCCTGTCCTTCTGGCAAAGGATGCTCCCACACAGGTATTACACGATAGAAGAAGATAATTATTTTCTCGCTAAGAAGATTACATGAGATGAATTTAAATTAACTTTTTTGACTTAGTACGAGTATACTAAGCATTAATAGTTCGATACCAAATCCATTTGCAAGAATGAAAGATATATCAAACAATTGAAACAAATAAACTACAAAAAACCCATAGATATAAAATTGTTGTATCATCATGTTGACTTAAACTAGGTATATCTTTTTGTAAAGTTATAGTGAATTTCTCTACAATAGACACCAAAGCACTTGCTAAGAGCAGGTGAAATCGATCTTTATCGGAAGCGAAAGGTCCAAAGAAAGGAGATTCCATTATTGATAATTCTAATTATATTACGAACACCTCAAAAACATACAAAAGTATAATAGGAATAACTTGCTTTATGCTATAATAAAGATTAATCTGATTTCGTAATTTGTCAAATTGTGCTAGGTAAGTACCTAAATAACGCGTTATTTGATAACGCGGAGTAGAATTTACGTGTTTATTATCATAAATTATTTTATTAAAAAGTCTACACAGTAATTTTAATCAAAATCACACGAAAGCCTAAGTATATGAGTAGTGCTAAATTAGGGTTTAAACCTTAAGTACAATCTACACTAGAGAATACCTAGACTCAAATCGGCATGATGCTGAGTGGATACCGTTTCGGTGACACGCACATTATTTAGTTTTAGTTTTATATCTCAGATGTTGTTTTGTGTCGCTGAATAAAACATTTCATTTTCATTTTTTTTTCATTTCAAATCTATAAATTGATCTAAAATTAAATAACATCTAATTAAGAGTTACATACTAACTAATAAGGGCTTGACTCTAACGAAGAATAATGTTAACTTAAATATTATTCATTAAATATTAAAATCATAACATGACTGATAAGTACTGCAGTCGGCAGCACATCAGACTATTATACATTTATGACTTAAATAGCACTTAGCCTAGGCCCAGACCACCGAGTTTTAGTTGGCCGATAGTTGGGCCCGATTCTAATTTGTATGAAGAATCGGCCGATTCCAAATCTGTGTACACTTTCATACATCTCCATACTAGTCAACAGTCCGACCCAACTATCGGCCAACAAAAATCGGTGGTCTGCGCCTAGGCTTATTATAACTACGCAAGATCCTACAGAGCTTGCGTTGCTAGTCAGTTCGATGTAACAAAGTGTGTATGTAACAAGGGAACATGAACGGATGGACTACCAGATTACGCGATTCCAACGCATGATAGATCGCATGTATCCGATCAAATATCATTATTAATATTCCGCCTACAATTAAATAAGACTAATTACGTCACGACACAGGAAATATTAAGTACAGGTATGAAATGAGATCATACACGATCTTTACAAAATATAGAGCGTTTTAGTCTTCCGTCTTTGCGTCAAAATAAATGCATTAATTTGACCTTTCAAATAAGTAGCTCGTGATTTTTGCGCTGGTGCATTCCTATTTATTTGACGTTCAATGTTATGTTTAATAGAATAACCAGGATGTACTTCACACTTATGTAACGACCTTGGTTGTGTGGTGAAGTGGGTTCGAGTCCTGTTGCCGTCAATTTGTAAAGAATACTGTGGTTTAGTTTATTTCAGGGTCAAGTTGTTATCGTTAGCTTAATTCATTGGTTTAATGAATGCTCTGCATGGAATGAGATGAACATTATGTATATCAACGTAAAATTGTGAATTCCACCAATTATAATCTGACACCTAAATATTCCACTGTTAGTGTACAATCTCACGCGTTATATTGTAATCTGACGGAGTTCTCAATTTCACATTGATATCTACAAAACCTCCCTTGCGCAAATGCAGCCCTGTCTCCTTGCTCTCAGTCCATAAATTTTGTCAATTAGTACCTACAGACGATAGGGCATCAAACTCAACAAAGCGGTAACTTTATGTAGTTTTAATATAGCATTTTGCAATAAACCTTATTTTTGCTCTAGATCCGTACAAAAATGTGCATATGAAACACATTCATGATGTAGACTCTATTATTAAGAGTAAGAATGCATCATCAAACGACTTGCGAAGTAAAGCGAGGAAAAACCAATGTTCTCATGAACCACATCTGTTTTACGAGGTCGGGTAATGTTGGCAGCTCGACGGGCAATAACGTGACATAACATTAGAAAGATTTATTAGAGTATCCTCTTAAATACTAGAAGGTATAAGATTTCCTCTAAGATTTTCCTTCTTGATCCTCATGTAAAGGGTTACCGTTTTTCTATCGTTTTCTCGTAGTGTATCTTATATAAGAAATTATGTATCATGTTATAAATCGTATAGAATAACATATAACATCAAAAGGCTTTATATCGGCCAGTGTGACTGTGAGACTTATAGTACTTATTGCCTCGTAACAATAATAAAATTGATCGCGCAGTGATCAAGAATTCGACTATTATACCAGAGTTCAGATACCCGCAGAATACAGTTTGAAACCTAAGGCAAGCCTTTAAAGGGAGCATGCACAGACTTATTGGGACCAGGGGCCACTCGGGCAGACCAAGAGATAAAAACGGGTCGCAGAAAATAAAAACCACTGATTAAAGGTTCAAAAATATTGTCATTTCGCTATTTTTATTACGCTAAGGGGCTGCATGCGGTTTGTGCATCCTTATCTTAATTAAAAAAAGATTTTGCCCCCGCTTGGCAAGCAATTCTGCGCCCGCGCTGACGTCAACACCAGCTGACGAATGTTCCGACTTCTGACATAACGAAAGTGATCCGCGCGCTCCAGATATCTTCGCGTTGCGTAAGGTCACCGCAGGGCCAACTTAATTACGCTTAATAGGGTCCAAGGGACCTTAAGGTTTAGTCATGCATTACCGATATACCGAGAAACATTTCACGTTGAATGCCATTTATTCCGCAAGATAATTTTGAGACAACTCTCGATCTCGTGCAACCTCGCTCGTCAACCGAACAGTAATGTTGACATGACTCATTACTTTTAAAACTCATAAAGAGGAAATCAGTAAATTAAAATTAACCTTTTAAGTACTTAAAGCACACAGCCTATTTATGTATTTTCGATGTAATAAAATCGATAAATCAAATTATATTTAGGTTTGTCCAGACATTGCTCTGTTTTCCTTCTTTCGAAGCCAGTGTCAATTCCAGTGTTTTTTTTTTTACATTTAAGATTGATACTGGCTACTTTATGAATATTTCTAAAACGCCAGAAACTTTTTTTTACAGACAACCCGTTCTCAAAATGGCCGGTACCACTTTAAACTTTAAAAAACAATAGAAGGAGTTTACGTTGTACGCTCGCAAACTGACTGCAAAACGTTCCATTAACTAATTTGTAACTTTTCAGACTAGTAGGCGCTCAGCATGTTAACAAGTGGTCAACAAAGCACTCAATAAAATTAGCGATGCTTGTACTGACCCAGAGGCACTTTCTTTCAAAGAAACAAAGAGTTTCGATGATGAAAGGAACGAGGGATGTCCGTTGAATGTCGATGTTTTTTAAAAACTGATTTTCTGCTGGCCGGATAAAGTTTCTTAAATTCATAGCTTACTTACTCAATGTTTTTCACTTTTAACATTATTATTAAGGAACTCTACGAGAATATTTGCATCAGAATATGCTATTTTAAACAGGTAGCAGTTTATAAT
Source organism: Ostrinia furnacalis (assembly GCF_004193835.3). Lineage (NCBI taxonomy): Eukaryota > Metazoa > Arthropoda > Insecta > Lepidoptera > Crambidae > Ostrinia > Ostrinia furnacalis. The sequence goes on from NW_021133372.1 coordinate 367,330, forward strand.
ACGAGTATTTGAAGCATGTAATTTTAAACTGTTTTTTTATTTTAACGATTTGCATCTTTTTCCGACAGTTCAGGTTCGATTATAAAATGAAGAAAGAAATAATACTGTCGTTATGTTAGGCCCTAATATCGATAATTTCGTATGTGTACCAAACCTAGTTGTAAGTCGCCGGCATAGTCAAAGTTTGTACTTTAGGCCACCGTTAGAGCCTAATTTATCTGTTACATCATTACATCACCTGTTACACGCTAATAATATGCATGTAAGACTTGCATGGAAGTAACATTACGGTAAAGTAACATATCTCTATTTTGTAACGGATTTTGTTAATTATTTCTGTATTTTAATGCGAGCTAGTTGATATAGTACGGATGAAGGCACACATCATGCTATTACATTGGCATCTACTCTAGATATAAAAAGATCACAGATATGATTACTAATTTTCATGTTTTATGCAAGTAACATGGGTAGCGCATTTTCTTACATAACTTTTCAATTCCTATCATTGGAGGTCCGAAAATATTTCTCATACAATTTGATACCATAATGATCATTCTTCATAAAAAATTTAAAACCTACATATTTAAAAACATAATCATTAATATTCATAATATCATTAATCATACACTTAGTTTTTACTAATATTTGTTTTCATATATTTTTCTATACTAATGATCGAAACTCATAATCATTCGAATAAATAACTATAATATTCATAAATGCGATGTATCCTAATATTTGTTTTCATAAATTTATTACTCATAAGTGTATTTTTCCATATTATTGAAAATCATGATGTCTATATTCGTATTAAATCGTATTTTAACATTAAATTAATTTGAAATGGTCCAAAACAGGCAATATTTTGTGCCACAAAACTAACGTGACAGAAACGAATCGCTGCAAAACCGACTCCACGTAGTCTTGTCTGCCCTACCCCTAGAGTGTAATTTAAAAGCCGGAGGCGCGGAGGGAGGGCAGCCCTCGCCCGCTGTAACGAGCTTCCGCAGCTTCGGCTTTTTGGATCGCCATCGGCGCCTTCGGCGCCTCGGCGACCAGCCTCAGCCGCTCCAGCTCACCCGGGCGCCTGAGCCTCGTTACGCAAGGGCGGAAGGGCTGCACATCCCGCAGCGCCGGAGACGAGGAGATACCAATGCATGCTGCATGCTCTGCTACTACTCTATTAAATTATATATGATTTTTTTAAAGATACGAGTATGTCTGTTATAAAGTAAATTATTCTGAACAACAACATTATGAGTTGAAGTATGTTCTTAGTAACAACATTATTAATTAAAACAATATGACCAATGAATGTTATGAAGAAAAAAGATCTGAAAATAAAAATTATGTATTTTAAATGGTTCTTGGTAGTAACAGTATTGATAAAAAAATTATGATTACTAACTGTTATGAGCTCCGATGGTAGGAATAAAAATGTATGAATAAAAAAAGTATGAAAAATAAAATTATGAAGAGAGATTATTATGAACACAAATCGGTAGTAAGACAAAGAATAGGATTTAGAATTTTATGTGAGCCAATATAGAACCAGTAACATGCGCTTGATTGAACCGTGTCGTCGCGTGTTGAAATAACTTGTCATTTATTTCAAGTAAACTATTTTTATACTGCATTTATTCTGAGAAAATTAAATAACTACTGAAATTAGGCTTAATTTGTGGTATTTTAATTTTTACATAACCAACAACAAGCTCTTAACGATATGTGATTCATAAGGTTGAAATTCATTCCAAACCGGCTGAGAAAATATTAAGTAAAGCCCTTCAGTAAATAGGTCAAAGGTGTACCCTACTTAGAGCCTTCTTGGTCAAATGTGTACTTAGAGCCTTCTCTATCAATCATCAAAAGGTATTAGATTTTAGGATTGACGACAATATACAAGGTGACTCAAATATAATGCAATCCCTACAAGGCACACATAACCCGAAAATACATGTCGAGTAAAATTTTGTTTCACGAATATCTAAGCAGTTATGCTGCTGACACATTAGTAGCGGCAGTAAAGCCCTTATTCAGATTCCTTACCAAAATGACATTATTAAACTACTGTAGGTATACCAGTGTCCTGGCTGGATTAAATAAGTCATTAAACATACCTTGTCCCCCTCAGCGACTCTCAGCACAATCTTCAGCCTCGGGTTGTTCTTCCTATATTCCTTCAGCAGCGACTCTAGCTTCTCTCCTCTCGCGTCTCCCGCGTACACCAAATGCGTACACTCGGAAAAGCCTTCAGTAGCGCGCGTGCTGTCTACGTAACACACCAGCCGCGCGGCGCCCGCGCCCGCGCTTTCCGCGCCCAAAAACGCCGCGAGCAGGCAAAACGCCCAAGCCCACATCGTGTATTAATTAAAAATAAAAAAGTCAATCTGACATTTCTCGTTCGAAATTCGAATCAAGCGCGTTCGTTCGGCTTCGGCGCACGAGTGACGGCGCAAGCGCACCGGCGGCGCAGTAAAGCGCCCCCGCCCTGGCACGCAAGGCCGACGCTCACTCGAACTTGACAAGCTTACAGGTTTTGTTATGTGACTTTTTAGGGCGATTGATAAGATGAACTTAGATCGCGATAGTAGTCGTTTAGATAAGATTTTTATTTGCACTTCGCATTTTAGTATGAGCGGTCGTTATGACGGCCCAATGGTGAAATGTGCGTTTTATTGCCCTAAACGCAATTCCATTCCCAGGTACGAACCCGGTCTGGTCAATTGAAAAGTGTTCTTACTTAAAACGATACATCGTTCGTTTCAGCCAAATGACGTCCACTGCTGGACAAAGGCCTCCCCCAAGGTTTTCCACAATGAACGGTCCTGCGCTGCCCGCATCCAGGCTCTTCCCGCGACCTTTACCAGATCGTCGGTCCACCTACCACACCTACCTAGTAAACACAATAGTTACCCTTACGACACTCACTGTTCCCTTTCTACAAGATATAGGTACAACGACTTGTCTGGCAGAAGTGGCAGATAATGCTCCCAGGTCTACTTGTACCTTTTGCACAAGAATTTGGCACACTTTTTAAACCCAGAACTTTACCCATATTCATTGTCCCTTGTAGTTAAAGGGTCAGTAGAGGAATCAGCATTAGGTGTTCGTCTGTGCCGTCTATAAAATTAGCACCTAGCATTACGTACCGGCTACTCTACATATTGTTTGGTAATCTTATTGTTAATTGCGCAACAGATTGGTTCCGGGTCTGCCAGACATCGGTCATGTCCCTGACATTACAATGACAGGTACACTGCCTGCTGTATGGATTGGATAATAGAAAACTAGATGATTATTTAGATTCATGAAAATACGGATGCGGGCCGCTTCCAAGTCAACCTATAAATCATTGGGGGAGGCCTATGTACAGCAGTGGACTCTTCTATGGCTGAAATTATGATGATCATGAACCTGACAACTAACGGTATCTGTAGACTATGTACCTACCTACCTAAAATTAATTTGTATTTGACAAAACTATGTATCTAATGAATTTTGGCGACTAGTCCAGCTCATGTAATATTCAGCTTGCTTATCATTTTTGGGAAAACCTGCTGCTGTATCCCAAATAAGCAATCTTAATTAATTAATCATAATGAAAATCCTGAAAAAAGTATTTATAAACTTCACCACTCTGTAGTAAAAAGGAGTCTTGGTTTACCGGTCTTTCGTAGATTAAAGAAATATGAAAACGTGTGGTTTTTAAACAGCCGGACTATAACCGATGATTAGATACGTATCAAAATTGTGGCTCTCAAACAGTCTGACTTTGACCGATGATTAGGTAACTACGTATACAATGTTGACAGGTTAAATTCCACCAGCAGGTCAGTTGTCATTATAGATAATCATATTTTATCTCATCAATTCGTAAGCGTATAAGTCCATTTATCGTTTATATCTAGATACGAATTACCTAGTGGGGCCCGCAACTTCATACGTATGATCATCGTTTTGTAGCATTTCGTAGAGTATTTTAAAATGAAAAATACTATCCTGATTAGAAAAGCAAACGATGCCTTAAATTACTAACGATGCAATTGTTGCTAAATCCATTGGTCATATTGGATATTTAAACTTCATCCTCACAATTATCCTACTAAGTCTAACTAAAAAAAGAAGATTAAAGATATAGAATTAAGAATTTAGTAAATATCGACACAATTGACGGCCCAAGTTTCCCAGTTTTTCGAGCTCCATGGGTACTCCCACAGGCACAGTAGCACAGGGTTTCAAACTTGGGTGAAGTTTACAAGGAACCTAACTACATAATTAAATTACTTAGATTCATGCGCATTTGTGATGTTGGATATCGATATTGACTAATTACGAGAATAAAATTTACAGCCCGGTTCTGTTGGTTACAAAGTAATATGTGTTATTTCTAATATGTATTTTCTAATCATACGTTACATTTACATACAGACCTTGACTCTATTTTCTTAATCAATGTAGGTACAAAATCACTTTCTAGTTAGTAGGTAGGTATATATTTATCGTTATTAGTTCAACATCTTATCTCCATGACTCGACAAAATGTAGCTTTGAATGATGATGATAATCAGTACCAGTCAGGCGACTGGTGAGATGTGACAAGGAATATCAACACCGATATGAAAATATAAAACATTTACAAACAAAATGTCGTTCTTTGGCAAAAAATTCAGGAGGATAGGCTGTGAGAACATGGAAGCGTTAGTGAAACAAACGAGTGAGTGTTTACATTTAGATGTGTTGTTGATTGTGTGATAAAAAGTGCTAAGTAATTCAGTCTGGTTTCACAGTTACACTGTGCAAAATTTAATTTTATAAAAATGTATCGATGTAGAGCTGATAAAACTTTTCCTTTTATGAAAAAAATACTGTTATGTAGGTAGGTAAGTATGTCGCCGGACTGATTAAAATATTATTTCTTTTTATGTCATAATCCATTCATAATAATATTTATAGGCATAATAGACTTAAGTAATTTTGTAAATAAGAGATGATTCATATCTTGACAATAGCCCACGGTGTATGACTTGCACGACTACACTTGACGGTGTAGGTTTGAACCTCGCCGCTGGACTATTGTGGTGAACCCACTCGTGACATAAGCATATTTAGCTTACGAGGGTTAACTGAACTAATAGTAATTTGTGCAATACACATTAATATTCCTTCTATTTTCAAAGAAAATGTAATGTAACAATCTGAAGTTTTTTTCTCTCTCCAGATCCAATAAGTCCTCAACTGGCCTACATACTAAACGCCCCTGCTCCAGTATTTTCGTACACACAGCACAGTCCTGACCAGTACATCTTCAGACTCGAATTGGACAGCAAGGTCATGTCGCACTTCTTCAGGCTAGGAGAGGAGCTTGAGCTGGAGAAAAAGGATGGGAGCAAGGTATTGACGTGTATTTTTATGTAACCCTTCAAGTAAGGTCAGCGTCAAATAGTTCGTGACACCCAAAGTGGCCAAAAAGTTGATAACACAATCTTATTTCCATTGTAACAAAGAAGTGTTGCGAATGTTTTAGCTACCTTGGGTGTCACGAACTATTTGACGCTGACTGTACCTACCCTTGAATCGAGACACAAGTCTCATGCCATTGCTTAGGGTTCCATGTAAAGAAATAATATTGAAATTGCCTGATTACAACTATGATATAAAATTAATAATTCCAAAATAGTTCAAAAATATAATGAATGTTTAGTTGCATTTAAATGTTAGTAAATATTACCTAAATTTAATGCACAAGGGATTACATTACACTTAAATATTTAATATAATGACTGCAGAGCAATAGAAGCATTCGAGAAATATTATTGTGGTGATTCACTATTATTGTACTCTGTATCTAACAATAAATAATTTTCCGACAGCGATAGGAAATCCAAGTGCTGTTGAATCTCAGCAATTTATTTTGTCATACAATCAATGTACTTTTTCTTTCAGGTCAAAGTTACATACACACTAGGAGCACACAATGTCCTGCATAAAGTCGTTCAAACCCAGGACGGCAAGAAGATGGCACATTTTAGACAGGAATTCGGGGAAAATGAAGCTATTATGGTAAATACATTTAGATTATATAAATGAATTACGTTTAGATATAAATTAATTTCCTTAAGTTACAGTACTGCCTGCCCGGCGATATTATAATATATTACAATTATTTTGTCAAAATAAAAACGTTTTAATTTTATACTATAAAGTAGGTACGCCCCTAATCTGAAACTTTAAAGTTTCTAGTTCAATCAAGTTTTAGTAACAACACTGAAATATACCTTTTTATTTCAGTACATAAAGCTGGATGGATCTGACGTCGAAGGAAGAGTATATTACGAGGCCGTCACTTAGTCAGTAAAAATCTAGTAGATATTTAATCATAGTTATTCTATCTACGTTTTTTCATGTACAAAAAAGACCGCAATATTGTACGCGAGAAATTTAAAAACTGTACAGCAATGTATGTACAGACGACAGCATATTATCAATGTAAACATCTTATTTATGTAGTAATAAGTGCTACGTTCCAACAAAATGCTTACTGTTTAGTTTAATATGCTGTGGACTGTACAAACGACAGCACACACGGGACTATTCCCACCGCTGCCTTCTATGCCAGGATCTACAGCTTGATCGCCAATAAAAACCCAACCAGTCAAGGTCAAGTTTGTCCCGGGGGAATGTTAAACTGTCATTGGACCTGCAACGAAATTAATCAGAAGAACATAGGAGGAGTTCGAAGTTAAGGTTCGACTTCCCTCCTCCGGATGACAAGTGACAATCAAAGGCTTAGCACGATACGACGGCACATCCAAACATAGTGCCATCATGCTAAGAGGTGCGGTCATCATTGTCATTTCAGCCAAATAACGTCCAGCTAGTAGACAGTGGGTGCGTTATTGCTACAAATTTTCTATTGTATTGAATTTCTGTAAAAATAGGCTTAAGCTTGGAAATACATAAATAAAATTGTAGTCTCTGATGTGCTGTCGACTTCGCCTTAATACAATAAATAAAAATTTCAGTATTTTTATGTATTGTTAAGTAATAGTTGTTATTAAGTAGATAATATACAGAAATAACTCATAGACTAAATTGTAGATTTTATTCTTTTTCGGGCTCAGTATAGGGCCCTGAAAAAGAATAGAGTCCGACACTAACGCCCGATTCGACCAAACTTTTATCCGAGAATAACTCCGGGTATAACTAACGTGACCATTTATTTTCTGTGCCAGAGCGGGACGACTGAGGAATAGTTCTAAATAATAAGGAATAATGTGTGTGGAAATAAATAAATAAAAAAAATAATTATAAAATAAAACAAAGTTTTGGGAGTTTTACAAGTTTATAGAAGATTGAATAACACATGGGAATAACACAAATCAAAGCACTAAACACAAAACAGTTAAATAGTGGGGTGACTTCTAAGTCATATTTTTGTATTTGTCGGCGGAACAAACGAACGTATTTTTGTATTTGTTTTTAGATAACTATGGAACTCACTGAATAATTTATTTATATTTATTTTCGTTATCAACATAGCTTTCATATATTATGCTACACTTAGCCACGGTAATACTATCATACAGTATTGTAACTTCATACAAACGGACGAAACGCGAGCTTTCCTTCGAAATTCAAATCTCGGTATGCGCTCGACATACAAAAGTCGGGGGTGTCGCGAATGTGCCACAGTACTAAACGGACGATGTGTTGTTTTTGAAACAGTAAGCGCTCTTTTTTTATAAAAATAATTACAACTACCTATTTATACAGGGTGTTAGGTAAATAGGTTTATAAGCTGACACTAGCCCATGTTAACATATTATGCATATTAATGGTATGGTAAAGTCAGTGATATCATTTTATTTTTTTAAATTTTCATACTAAATAAAATTTATAAAATCAGATTTGTATGAAAATTAAAATTATTAAAATGATGATATCAATTTTCTGACTTCACTATACCATAATAATTTTATATGCACATGTTAACATGGGCTAGTGTCGGCTTATAAACCCATTTACCTAACACCCTGTATAATAATCAAGCATTTTGTACGCCTCAGTCGAGGCGCATACATTTTACGGTCGCAAATTTTTAAGATTTATTACTAATTCTTAACACAAATATAATTTTTAATTAAATCTACTAATCACAAAACAACATGCATTTTATCCTATATCATTCACTAAGTTATTTTGTTTTTCAAAATAAAATAAAAAAATACAATCACAAAATACATTCACAAAACTAGATAAAAATTCTAAGTAGGCAGATGTAATGAAAATAGGGTCTGCAGGTGGGCAGCCCTATCGCATGTTGTCATACGGTGACGTACCGCGCGGCTGTTGACATTTATTTCAAAAAGATGGCCGAGTTGGAATACTGTATAGATAGTATTACCGTGACTTAGCTGGGTTTTATTCCTCGTTCACATTTTGTTCATTTAAGAAAAAACTCTTTCGACTGGTGCGTTACTTCCTGGCAGACACATAACGTACTCGATAAGTATGGAAAAGTTTGTTACATCAAGTGTATTGGTACGAAAGTGCTGGAATAATTCGAGCCAACGGTTTTCAGTAGAAACATTCTCGGCATTCCAGCCAGAGATCTTTTCATCTGTCACAAAGTTAGAAATAAGTGCGTATCTTGACCGCTGCTAATAAACCCCTGCGTGGTCAGTAAATCCAGCACTTTTTGTACCTCTTCCCACGTAGACACTTTATAGATGCATTCTTAAAGCTAAAGCGGGACGTTTTTGCTCTTGCGGGGGAAAGCGGGACAGACAGTCTGAAAGCGGGACAGTCCCGCCCAAAGCGGGACGTATGGTCACGTTAGGTATAACTGACACATTGACAGTTTCAGTATGGGAAATGTATCAAAATGTCGAATAAAATTGACGATTTATTCTGAGATTAATATTTACTATTGTTTGGTCGAAACCACCCTAAGCTAGATTACATAAACTCAGAACAGTATAGTTTTATCGGCGTACCTAAGTCATTATAATTTATTATTGTAAAATAAAGTATTACTAATTTAAGTTACTTTGATAGTGATTTCATTCATATACCTGTTACCTTCACATTTAACAGCCAAAATACAAAGAAAAGTAGAGCAGCTATGTATGTAGGTACCACAAAGTTGTCAGCATTGCTAACCGAAACTTAATCTGTGATTAGCATAACGACTCGTGCGCAACTTTGCAACGTCCCTCCCCCTTCTATTGTCTACGGCAATCGGCCATAATCTATGCCTATCTGAAGCTGAACAAAGGGGTCGCGTATACCGTATTACACTGCACAACTGCATTAATTATAGATGCAGTTTTGTCTTACGGATTGCATACGTGAATGGTGCGAAAGTCGTGCTAGACTCGTTTATTACAAAGAATTTATTGACAAAACGTTCCTGTTAATGTGTTGAATGGTGGAAAATACACTAACGTAGCTTACTAATAGGTATCCTTAGCTGATGTCAGTCAGCAATCACCGTGCTACTTTCGGAGACTGGTCAATTCATGTTGCAAATTCCTGAAATTTTCCGTCCCCGGGGTAAGTTAAAGAGTCCGCAACGAAAACGGAAATCACTACGAAATCTATCAGAAGAAAATGGGAAGAGTTCCAAGCTGAACATCTAGCTAGGCCCTGCAAAACGAATGAAAAACAAAAGATCTACGTGAATGTGTACCTTTCCCTTCTATGATCTGAGACCTTTTTACCTGAGGTACTTTTTTATCTAATTAATAAGAAGGTAAGGAAAAAGCTAAAACTCTATCGTAGCTATATTTGATCAAGTCAGAATTACTTATTCAACTTTTAGCTATAAATAAAAGTGTACAACTAAGCTACTTATACAATATGTATGCTCTCAGGGTGTTCTCGATTATAGCAAATATTTGCGTCATGAAATACACTGTCCCGAAGAAAACGATAACATATTTTTTGTATACGTAACATCGCCAAGTGTATTTTCGCGATGTTTTTCAATTGTCGTGTCCCTGCGATAAACCTGATAAGATAACGATCGATTTACGAATTTACAGGTCGCCAAAATTCGAAACACGTGTAGAGTTCGCGATAATTTGGTAATTTAGTTTCTCTTCTAAGTTACAATCGGTTTAGGTGTGTAATGGCTCAATCACAATCAGACAAGTCAAAGTGGCCTCTCAAAATCAATCAAAAGCTCGAAATAACCCAACCAAAATAGGAAAATTACATTAAGGCTGAGTTGCACCACCTAACTTTAACCGTAACTGTTACGATAACCGGTGTTTTTTGTACAGCGTTTGACAGATTTTTGACGTTTGTTACAGTCAAAGTAAGATGGTGCAACCCAGCCTAATTGAAATATAAACTCACTATGAATACCGCAATTCGAATTCTGAATCTTCGATATGGCAGTCCCACCCTCGTCTTTTCTCTGGACTATGGATCTATCGATTGTATCAATTAAAAAATATGGTAATGATCTACTGAAACGGAGATTAAAGCTCTCAACACATTACTACGACATTCCTTTCAGCCAAAGTACGTCAACAGCAGCTGGACAATAAGGATGTCCACTTCTGGACAAAAGCCCCCAAGGAAGAGACCCTCAAGAGTTGGCGGTCCACCGAACACATTATACTTTTACACTATTGATTGTAGATTTCTGAAAACAACAATGTAAATTGTTAAATTAATGAATAGCATCTGGAAAGACAAATCATACTTTAGTTAAAACATGCAATTTGAAATTGAAACTCGTTACTCAAGTTACCTATATTAACGACTTTTTTAACACCGACACTTAGGGTGAGTTGCACCATCTTACTTTAACTTTGACAAACGTCAAAAATCTGTCAAACTCCATACAAAATACACCGGTTATCGTCATAGTTACGGTCAAAGTTAGGTGGTGCAACTCAGCCTTAGCGAAATGCACTCGAGCAAATTGATCGATTTGCCTTCAACTTATCTAAATGGGCAGATAAGGTACGAATGTGTTCATAGCCCGGGGGTACATATTGGCACGACCTTAGTGACCAGGGCCGAAATCAGCTTAAATGGTGCTTAGTGCCGAAGCAATCAATTGTAGAGCCTAAGGATTATTGTTGCTATTAAATTAATATTAAATATTTTATCCCTCGGCTAATCTAGGTGAGCAATCTAGTTACAGACTAAAACTTGTATAAACTTTACAACGGATATAAACTTGCTAAGTAGGTTCCTAAATATCCTACTCATGGCGGAACACACACTCAGACCAATACAAACAGGTAAAATTATTACACATATAATATGTTTGCTTTGGGCAGGGATCGAGTCCTTGCATACATTGCATTGAATTCAAGTTGTTTTATCAAAACCTAACCTTTTATCAACATATAGAAGAAAGAAAGAAAAAATGTTTATTCAGTATCATCGACAATACACTTAACTTACAACAATACTTAAAAAATATTTAACGAGTAAGTAATTACAAAGATACTGAAAAGGTATCCACTCAGCATGGTGTCGTAGCATCTCAGTAGATAATGCCACGACGCTGGTCTTCCGTGGACACCCAGACAAAGAGAACACTACTATAGCTAATACATATAGGTTCCAAAGATTAAAAAAACTCCTAGATTTTTAAGTTTACGAAGAAAATTCAACATGTTACATTCTCGAATATAATGATAGACTAAGCACTGACCTACAATACCAATGTCAAAATCGCAAACAGCAAGTGACGCATAATTTAATTTTTACCTCATGCATTTTAATAACTGAAAGTGTTAATAATACTGTAATTAATTAGCCAGTAAATCGCTTAATATGCATAAGTAAATTACTTTAAGAGCGTGTTCATACACGCGGAGAGTGAACGACATTGTGGAAAGAAAAAAATAGCTTTATGTTATAGCCTGTCTAGGTATGTCCTATCCTATCGTAGGAGGCATATACATATATATCTGGGATATATCTGGGACATATTATTACCAGTGACCTCAAGGATGATGCAGACATTGAAAGGGAGCGCAGGGCTCTGGCGGTAAGGGGTAACATGTTGGCTCGCAGGTTCTCCCGTTGTGCAGACCAAGTAAAGGTTACACTTTTTAAAGCATACTGCCAGAGCATGTACACGGGAAACCTGTGGGTCAGGTATACCAAAAGATCGCTTGAGGCCCTGCGCGTCCAATATAATAATATATTCAGGATGCTGTTGAGACTGCCTCGTTTTTGTAGCGCATCAGGGATGTTTGCGGATTATCATACAGACGGGTTTAGCGCCATAATACGTAAGAAATCTGTATCCCTTATTACCAGGGTGCGAGCCAGTCACAACAGCATTCTGAGGACCCTAGCGGACAGATACACATCGCCGCTATGGAAGTGTCTTGTGCAGAGACTGATCACGGGGCCTTATCCACCCCCATGATGGTCCGTCTCTGCACAGGGTACAAGTTTTTGAATTTATAATTGTTTGTGTGTATGTTTATTTTCGAACCCGTTTAATATGGACTTTTAAAAATTGTCTGAAATAAAGAATTTTTATTTATTTATTTATTTATATACGTATAAAGTCTCATCAAAATCCGTCCAGAAAATTTTGCGCATGAAAAGACAAACAACTATCATTCTTCACAAACTTTTGCACTAAAAAATACACCAGTCAGCACATAAAAGAAATTGCGGTATGGTTGAATTTTAATTTGGTAGCAAATGGTCTATGAATTAATGCATAAAAGCATGGCTTAAAGGTATTTTGACATAACGTGAAGTGCGCCTGCACAAAAACCATCTTCTTCTTCTTCTTCTTTTATTTTGGCAACGATTTGGTTTTGAGAAACATGATTTCGCCAATGTTACGTAAACGCACAAAAACCAACCTGTGTTTCACAAGGTTTCACGTTGGATGCACGTCTCACATACATATGTGACATGGCATTGTGAACACACCCTAAGGGGATAACAAAAAGTAATGTTTCCTTAAAACGGCAAGCCTGAGGCGACAATCTGTTCCGGCCCTGGACTTCATACGATTTCGATTCGTTCCTTTGAAATATAATGCAAATTTGTTTTGCAATACCGATCAAGAATATTGAGATCACTTAGGTGTGGTTTTGTTTTACTTAAGGTCTCTTGATCATTATGTCATACTTAATGCGATATGAGTACGTACCTATTGCTCTAAGACGTTACATCATTGTTGTAATTAGGCTAGGTTTAGGTAGCTAGGTAAATCAAAGTCAAAAATATTTTATTTTATTTAGACTTTCAAAATGCTTAGTACAACTCCTGCTACGTGAGCTTTTTAGGACTGGTAAAGCGAAAATAAAATAGATTTCAAAGGAAATGTCCTAGAAATACTTACGAATAAGACATGAGACCTCTCAAAAGTTCCCTAGTACCTTCCCGATTGGTGCGGGGTTAGTCTGCAACTTTATCAATAAAATGTTAACAGCAAAAATAACCTTAAAGTTTTTATTATATTTTATCTTTGAAAACTCTTTCCAAGATATACCTAACTACACTACACTAATAAATAAATCCCAAATAATAATAATTGAAATGTAAGTAGCCTTAATCCTTAATCAACGCTTTGAGAAAACTTTTCAAATGGACACGAGAAAAATCGGACGAAAAACTTTACTTTGAATTCCATAACTTACAAGAATGTTTAAAATCTACTTTTCGATCAACTCAACCTCATATGTTAAAAATCCATTATATTCATAATTTCGAAAGAAAACCTACCTATATGGAGGTATCACTGATCTAATCTTTGGAATATATTGTATGCAGATAGCTTGCAACTTTGATCTAAATTCTTCTCTATCTTGATGAACCCATAAAATCATTGCTAAAACTATAAAATACGGCAAGGTTTTGGCTATACGATCAGTTAATATTTAAATGGTCTACTTAATGAAAATAAGGTCATCCACACAATTCTTGTATGACCTAAATCTATAACAGCAATAGATTAAATGGATTATCTAGTATCAATGGATTATTGAATTATATTTATGTTTTGTAGCTGTATCATACCGTGTTGCTTTATATTTTTGTTTCGGTAATTAAATAGACTGGCCTAGTAACATAAAAGTAAGGTCCAAATCTCCTGGTTTCTTCCCGGTCACCTATGACGACTAACCAAATGAAACTTTTTTGCTACGTTGGGAAAGAAAGATAATGTTTTTAGATAGAGCCAATGACAAAAAAGTTAAAGCACAAAAAGTTAAAGTCATCATTTTAAGTCATATCATTATCAGATACCAATTGATAAGCGCTATTGAGGTGCCAGTCTTTACTAGAAAATCATTTCAATCAAGAAGAAAGAATCATATCTAGAAGAAAATGTGGCATCTTAACTCTATAAGTTACTACTTTTTCTATGTCCTACATCTGAGCAAAGGTTTCCATAAAAGTCAGCACGCAATTGGTAAAAACAGAATCTTTCATCGAAATATTTATTACATAACATAATGAGTTATGTAGGTTGTAGGCATATAAAATGAGCCCTTGATAAGAATAAAACAGTGCAGCCAAATTCTCAGCGTGTCAATGTCGTTTTTAAATAATCCGGATTTCAGGCTGCATACTGCAGCTATTATTTGCATTATTAAAGTACAGTCATGTGCAAAAAATATGAGGCAATAAAGCTTAAAGCATAGCCTGCGGCTTTGGCTATAAAATCTCAATATCGAGGTGACGTCAATTTTTTTTTTTGTTGCTAATGAAAAATGCATCTAATAAGTTTTAATAATCTCGAGACTCATAAATACTTTATACCTCCGTATTATTATTATTCAATAGTTTATTAATATTTATTTAAAACACTTATAACAGAGTTTAGTTTCGACTTTATTAGGCACATAATTAATTTCAACTCAAAAGACGTCTGGATGGACGCAAACCTCACGTCAATCAAACTCGGCAAATGAAATGCAATACCTACTTTGAGTAATTAAGCCTTGTTGAAATCTGTCTGTGGGAAGATTTATTATCTCGTAAGGATCGTAAATGGCTTAAACATCTGTTTAAATGCAGTTGTAAATAGAGTTAGGAACTTGGATTTAAGGATAAGTAACATACGAAATACTGCATTAAAACTAAGACGTAAGATCGAAACAAATTGGATGTGTCAGAAAAATTGCTTTGTCAGATTCTAGTCGATAATTTCTAAAATAAATCTTCCAGTAACCCTATTTTAACAGCTCTTTTTCTATGCTGCCTGTACCTATTTATCACAGCTTATACTAAAAAAAAATTGGTTGAGGCGCCCTTTCCTACGTGAAAATCTATAAAAATCCTTTTATGGGGGACAGCCGCTTAACTTAATTCGAATACAGAACCCTAAAGTATAATAAAACAATTAGCACCGGGAATTGCCTAAAGCCTCCAAAATTAAAATATTTTTATTTAATTATTAGCATCCCATCAACACCAGCCAGCACACGCAACATGACATGACATGTCGCCGTGTTTCAGCCAAATAATGGCCTTTATTTACTCGGAATCTGGATGGACTACTTTCGAAAACATGCGCTGACCCAAATTTGAGCCAGCTGATCGATGTAAATCAAAGTTTTGTTTTTTTTTGCAGTTTCTCAACGTGCCTGGTTATTTATAGATTCATACGCAATCTAGTGAACTCTAGTGTCATAGTAAATACTTTAACCGTAACTATAATCATAACCGGTGTTTTTAATGGAGTTTGACAGTCTTTTGACGTTTGTTAAAGTTAAAATAAGATGAATCAAGCCAGCCAGAAATGGTGCAATCCAGCCTAAGAATATTAAGCCCTTTCTTCATTTACAAACAAAGTTAACCTCACAATTTACATGCAATAAGGTAATAATTACTTACTTGACTTTTCATTCAATTCATATTCTGCAGTTTCATCTTTGTGACGAAGTATATTATCCACCAAAGTAGGTACTACATTACCCTAAATCCTTAATCGAGTGATTAAGCAACATTATTGCATGTACAAGTAACATCACGAGTACCTATTGTAATGTAATCTCATCATCAATAACTGATTGAATTATGATAAAATGAAAAAACATTATAGCTACATATGTGAAAGAAAAAAAGAAAAATAAATGTTTACTTGGTATTAGGCTAAAGATAGGTGTGAACATAAACTTAAGATTAGCCGGCTAAACTTAAGTTTATTTTCGACGAGGTGTTAATGTTAGTTTCTTCTATCTTTAGCCGGCTAAACTTAAGTGTAACCGCAGGCCCTTGGCTAAAAATGTAGAAGGAAATGGAAAAGGAAACAACGTAATAATGTTTACTATTTTGACACGAAAACTTTATTAAAAAATAATCACTTTCATTACACATACTTTTATGTACCTATGTAGGTATTCAAAATTACAATTATTACAATAACAAAATATTAATTACTTAAAATAATATCTACCTAATCATTAAAATAAAATAATAAGGAACCATTTGGTCATTAAAGGATCTTCTGTAGGTATTTAAAATTACAAAATGCGCGTTGTCTCCCCGCCGCCCCCTCAAGCCCTCCGCCGGCCGGGCGCGCCCATAGAATACATTTTTAGCCGTTTCGTTTTGGCTAATGTGCACATTAGCCGGCTAAAGATGGAATATCACGACGCAAACTAACATGTTATCGAACTTTAGCTGCTTCTCGAAGATAAACTTAAGTTTAGCCGGCTAATCTTAAGTTTATGTTCACACCTATCTTTAACCGTAACATATATATTAAAAAAAAAAAGTATATGAGTAGTATATCCGTTAAGCTAGCACCCATAACACAAGCATATTAATTGCTTACTTTGGGGCTAGATGGCGCTGTGTGAGATTGTCCAAAGATATTTATTTATTTATTATTTATTTTATCAAATAGATTTATCCTTAGGTACCTATGTATAAACTAAGGAATCATAAAGAAGAAACTTCAACCTTCATAAAACAACACAGACATGTTGATGAAATTATATTATTAAAAACATTATGCAAATAGGGTCTTATCATAAAATCAGTAATGTAGTACTATACCTACAAGCATAAAGTATAAACCAATATTATTGGGGCGGCGGAAAATTCGAGTATTGTATGACATAACCAAGGTCAGTTTTAAACGACGATCTTTGCAATTTGCAATATCTGATTATTTGGCACAGTATTTTTAAATAACAGGCTTTTTATTGGAATTCAAAGGTTTTACTTGCGAAATTAGTTTAAATACCTACAACGTGATATAATGGCGCACGTGAATAACATAAAATGTCAATGTGTTATGAGAGTTACAATGTTACAATGTTAACAACTTTTTAATCATTGTTTTATGTTCTTACTTAACTTGAGAAAGATGGTTGCACATATTGTAAAAACGATACTAATAAACAATAGGTAAAGTAAAAGTTAGAATAACCCATCTTTTAGTGTTATGGTAACCTTCACAGAGTAATTTTAAATAAATAATTATACCTACTTGTAATAATTAATTCTTTTGTAAAGTATTTTGGGTTAAAATCATTAATATACAAAAAAAATAACTTACAGTCATTCCTCTTCAAGCACAAGGAAATGCTAGTAACAGAAAGACTGTGTTATTATGCTCGTGCTTTGTCCTCGAGATTAGAAATAAGAACTATGTAGTATCACGTACGGTGATGCCAGTTTACGCACTGTTAGTTGAGGATATTTTTTTTTTTTTTTTTTTTTGTGGGTATCTCAGTTTACATCCCATTTGACATTGGTATCCGTCGTCAGTCACGATTCAGTGCTCTGCCAGTTCGCACTTCTTCTACTTAAATACGTACCCAGTGTTAAAAATAGTGTTTTTGTGTCGTCAAAATGCCGAACGAAAAACGTCAAATGAGGATAAGGAACATTTGCTGAAGAAAATAAATAAATTGGAGCAGAAGATATGGGGTGCTGAACGTCGTTCAAGCGGTTCAACGACGAACGGAAGATCATCGTTACACATTACCATAATGCGAACAACCATCCCGGGTTGTCTCTTTATGCCAGTTGTGTTTTTTTCTAATCTCTTCGGACAAAGCCCTCGCATAATTATGATAGAACTTCACTTTTTAAGTTCGTTTAATCATTAATTATTAATGTTTTCGCGGCCATCAACGTCCATTCGCTACATAGTCGTACTATAATTAAATTATTCAGTGACCATTAGCGTTACATAAGAGTAATGATATTATGCTGTACCCGCGAGGGAATGCCATCGTAACATGAATCATTTTGTTTAGTAACGCCTATCAATGCAAACACCGGTGATATGACGCTAGGTAGAGCAGGTTCATACATTTAATTTAAACGTTTCATTTCATTATTAATCAAAGTTATCAGTTACAAATTAACTAAAGGATTGATATTTATCAGTAGTTTAAATTTTTGAAAAATGTAGTTTAGGTAATCTTATTGTTTTGATGGGATTTACCCACAAAATTATATCAATCTCAATTGCAATATTTGTATGATTTGCATAAATCAATATAAAAAATATATGTAGGTCATGTAATAAGTATCATTCATTACCTACTCACTGATAAGTAAAGCTCATAAATAGTCGCATTGTCATTGGGACCAGGCGGGCAAGCTAAAGTAATAAGCCATGCAGACAAGTCACTTAATCAAAACCATCTCGAAACAAAATTCCTTACCATGTATCCAAAAATCTAGAATTTTCGAAACGCCAGTCTTTTGTTTACCTTCTACATTTTGCCGATGCAGAGTTTTGCGACACATTGCGTTTGCGCAACCCGCCAGGTGCCGCCTCCGGCGCTTAATCCGGTCCAAGGGGATGTGGTAAGTGAGTACAGGATAATGAAGCTTCCAAACTTTTTGCTTTTTAGCCTTTTGAGTTTCCGTGAGAACGCGTTCACTTGTTTTTTGTTCGGTTCAGTAAGAGACCACCTGTTGCGATTATTTTAACGCTTGTGCACTTCGATTTCATTCAGAATTCGTTTTGAATAAGTTTGAGGAAGGAAGAAGCCTCTACGAGCAGAATAGGTTGTTTAAAATACGAGTATCTTTAACTACGATTGCCTATATCTTATCGCTGATCTTCGAGTCATGTCAGACGTCACTGTAGCTTCATACTTTTGATTCTAGGAATGTTACTGACATAAAGATCACATCAAGAACAAGTATTCTATGAAAAGTAACTTAATAAAAATTGTTTCGAGACAAGCCCTGGCGCGGTCTTGATGTATGCTGAGCCTTTTTGTCAGAGGGGCGCGGCGCAAGCAGCTATCTGTCCACTTTAGTCCAGTCAATGAATGCTTTAACGACGGTGTAGAGAGAAATCCGTGGAACACAATTTCTGACCTCGGGACTTTATTTAGACTAGTTAGGAGGTAAACATAGCAAAAGTCCCCGCCCTTAGCCCTTGAGCCGCCGGGGAGAGGGGGGTTTAAAGGTACTACTTTTCGGTTTTTCGCTTAATCCTCGGAAACTATGCTTCCTAGTGACATGACTACTATGAACCAAAAAAAGTATATTCAATTTGCTACAGCTGAGATAGTCAAGTTTTTCTATATCTTTTATAGTTTTCACGGCATCTGCTCTAGAAGGTCTATAATATTGGAAATTTTATTTTTGTCTTACATGTTCCCATCAGGAGAAAATCGACTAAATCAACATTAAGCAAACATTTTAGACATGCGGGAGCATGTTAAGCCTAGTTTCAGGGAGGGGACTGCACCGTGCGTATATTTAGACGACCCAATTGGAGCCACTTTTGACTCCTCATCATTCAAAAACTACTGTGCATTAACACTTCAAATTTGGCTCATGTATTGAGACTCGCAAGATAAACATCAGCTTCAAATTTCATAAATATACCTCAAACGGTTATTTAGGTATTAACGTTCAAAAATCGAAATTTAGAACACTAAAATCTATCTATCACCTGTGAAATGTTAAAATTTACTGGTTTTTTATTTGTTCCTTTGTATTTACACATCTACCTATCTGGATGCCAAATTTGAACCTTCCAGGTCATCTGGAAGTTAGTTAGAATTTGGTTTATAAGTCAGATATGTAGATTTTTGGACGTCAATACCTAAAGAACCGTGTGAGGTATATTTATGACATTTGAAGCTATTGTTTATCTTGCAAGTCTCAACACATGAGCCAAATTTGAAGTGTTAATGCACAGTAGTTTTTTAGTGATGAGGAGTCAAAAGTGGCTCCAATTGCTTCGTCTAAATATACGCACAGTGCAGTCCCCTCCCTGGAACTAGGCTTAACATGCTTCCACATGTCTAAAATATTTGCTCAATGTTGATTTAGTCGATTTTCTCCTGATGGGAACATGTAAGACAAAAATAAAATTTCCAATATTACAGACCTTCTAGAGCAGATGCCGCAAAAACTATACAAGATATAGAAAAACTTGACTATCTCACCTGTAGCAAATTGAATAAGCTTTTTTTGGTTCATAGTAGTCATGTCACTAGGACGCATAGTTTCCGAGGATTAAGCGAAAAACCGAAAAGTGGTACCTTTAAACCCCCCTCACCCCGCCGGCTCAAGGGCTAAGGGCGGGGACTTTTGCTATGTTCACCTCCTAACTAGTCTAAATAAAGTCCCAAAGTCAGAAATTGTGTTCCATGGATTTCCATCTATAATGCTTTATTGACTGGACTACTTGTGTTTCTTTCTGTATGTACCTATAGCTTGCCTGCTTGTAGGTATACCTTTCTTTCAAATAAAAACTATTCTATTTTATTATTGGCCATTTTAAAGTTTTGAGTGACATTTCGCCAATGGTCACGGCCCTACATTCACCGTCAGAATGAGTAATAGCGATACTCCGATTAAAACACTGGCTGGCCTTAGTTTTCGAATAACGCAAAAGAACCGGCCTAGGTCTAGTTTCATTATTTTGCATAATGTGGAAATGTAGGCAACAAGATGATAAGCGATGAATATAAGAACTAGAGTAATTTTATTTACAAAGGTCGGTTGGTTCTACTCCTAAGGCTGCGTTGCACCATCTTACTTTAACAAACTTCAAAAGTTACCCATACACCATACATACACCGTAACCGGCGTTTTTTGTATGGAGTTGGAAGTCCACAACTCCATACAAAAAACGCCGCCGGTTATGGTTATAGTCAAAATAAGGTTGAGCCTGTGTGCTCCTAAGGAATTTTTAAAGCATTACGTACCTACCCAACTTGGAAAATATTATATTTCAGCTGAATTCATAGATGATATAAAAAGTTTAGAAAACGGGGAATACAACATTCGTTTTTATGACCTAGGAAAGTTCGATAAACATTAGAGATAATAAAGTTAATGTACGAGGTAATAATTTGTCATCACATAATACGAGTAGTTGCTCCAATTAAAAATATGCATACCTAGTAACGAATTTTTAACATCATATTGTTATTGATTTCACCTTTCTCTTATCACCGATTTTTAACCGATATGACGTGGGGGGCGTCTACAATTTTCACATAGAATTTTAATATCGTGTCGAAACTATGCTAAATACCATTTTTTATAAGGTTATCGGAGATTATACGAAACGATAATCGTGTTAGCAAACACTAAATACATTACCTGCTAACGTTAAATTGACACATCTGGAGCAAAAGTACTTTTAAAAGCTATGTAGAAACGAACGTGGTATGTAAACTAGTTAGGTATCGCAATAACATATGCAGGTAACGAATAACACATGGGCCGTGGGTGTCAAGCAAATCGTACTTGTAGTATCGATAAATTTCGAATTAATGAACAGCCTTGGGTCCGAGATCTTTTAATTTAGTTATCCATAAAGTTGACGTTTACGCCCACAACACTGGCGACTTATAGAAACCTTTTCGTCGTTTTATTCAGTAAAAATTTTATGATCATGCAAAACAGTCCTTTAAAACTTGTCGTCTCGTAAAACATGTTGTTGTTTTGTTTTTCACTACTTATTTAACCCCTTACTAATAAAAAGATACACAGTTGTTGAACACTGTTTTGAATTTTGAAATGACATTTCCATACTAAACGTCACTTTAAAACACTGTTCAACGAGCGTGTAAATTTTATTAGGGGGTTACTTTATAAGTGTCTATGAATGAAACAAAAAAGCTTAAATCAAAAGTTTACGTGCCAGTTTGATTTAGTTTATTATCGACTAACTTTAAGCGTAGTTGCTTAGATTTCGATTTGTCTAACTAAATAAAGTAATTAATTTATTTCCTTCGTAGTATTTGCAATGAAATTCACGTGAACACATGTAACATTTATTTGTGTAGGAGCTAAGAGTATACAGAAAATATTTCCAATGTACAAACATTGGAATTATTTTCAGCAACAAATAAAATATTTTATTTTTATTATATGTATTTTATTTATCTAGGAATGAGATAGTAAGCATTATATTTCAAAATTGTTAATACACTCGGCATCAAATAAATCGCACCTCCCGCGACAAGCACTTATCAAACGTATGCATCCCCACTTCCCACCAACATTGGTACCATTTGAAAGCCTTGTTCTAAACTTCATTTCATTAAAGGAAAGGTTTTAACCCCAAAAATGTGTCTTTACAAGGATCCAGAGTCACTTCTTCAAAAAATAGGTAGTTACGCTATAGTTAAAGAGGACATGTGAGATCTTTATTTGGTTTTATAACCATAAAAATTGGTCTAATTGATCCCAGAGGTGAGCCCAAAGTGAGGTCTATTTTCAAGTCACAATTATGGTAAATGTTAATCATTTATTTAGAAATTAAATGTATTTTTCTTTAAGGATATTTATTGGGCTTTCAAATAACCACTAACCAATATTGTTGGGGTACCATGATTGTGTCAGAAGAAAATCTTTAAAGTTCGCGTCGCGGAAGGTGCGGTTTATTTGATGTTGAGTGTATGTAGGTAGGTACTAGTAGTACATTGAATCATGGTGACGCCTAAATATTGCCTAATCAACGAAAAGTTGTGGTAACGATGACAGTGAAGTTTTGTTATCGTTTATTTGCTATCGTTAATCCAGTTTGTTTTATACATTACTGTTACAATAGGTAGGTACATACATATAGGACATAGGAAGATTACGTTGATGGACGTAGCATCTCTCGAATGTTTTTTATTGAGGTTTAATTAAATATTTTAAGGTTATTTAAGCATTTTCGCCTTTTATGTCCATCTATCGGTAACGCTAATCTGAGTAGTTCCAAATATTTATATTACAATGCAAAAAAAAGTCGTTATAATAGACAATTATGTAGAGCTGAATTTTTGACCAACTTACAGATATTGCTTCAAAGGGCTTAGAAAAGGTATATTCCAATTTCCACTTTGATCACCTGGATTAACCACCCAGGTGATCAAAGTGGACTCGGAGATACTTTGGTGTCCTTTGATCACCCATGGATACGAGTAAGATCAGCCAGATGATCAATGTGGACGTCTAATCCATGGGTGAATTAAAATAGTAAGACACGGGTCTTAACGCGACGTTTATTAATGAGTTACATTATAATCCATGGGTGATCAAAGGACACGAAAGTGTCGCCTGGAGTTCACTAACCACTTTGATCACCTGGGTGGTCAATCCAGGTGCTCAAATTGGAATAGACCTTAGAAAATTGATGAAACTGATTAATTGTATGTAGATTATTTAATTAAAAATATCTCATTTAAGATAAGTACGACAATTCGTTACCTATTTCGAAATTTCACAGAATCGGATTACAATAACACATTGTTCGGTGCTAAGTACCAATATACTTACTATATGTAACGTACGTAATCGTTTTGTATTATTAATACAGTAAATAGAGTTCCCACGGTGTCTACTTCAAGTCTTGGACGAAGACGGATGTGGGCGGATGGACCTTGACAAATTTGAACCAGAAAATATCTAAAACGAACAATACAAACCATGACTAAGCTGAAAGTATTTCGAGTCCGGGATAGGTCATACTAATGCATTTAAACCAATGACGTCAGCGCAAAAGTTTAGTTAGTACTTATCTGACTCATGTTTTCCGCTACTGGAGTTTGGAGCTAATAGGCAGGAAGGTTTTGCAATAAGAGAAGGTAAATCATAAGGCCTTATGCATTTTATGAGTGACTACCAATAATTATTGGGAGTAGAGTTCGAATTGATTCTGACTTATTTAAGAAAATCATTAGGTAAACATCAATAAGATTTCCAGCGTCTGCCTGTAAAATGGAAATCATTGGGGGAGGCCTATGTTCCGCAGCGGACGTCCTGTTGCTTAAATGATGATGAAGATGAAGATTTCGCTGTTAATCAGTAAAGAACAAGTATGAGAGTAGGACGCACATTACACCGACTTGGTATCGGCCGAATCCTCATCCAAATAGAAGCAGACTTTTTTACGGCCGATAAAAAGTTTGCAGTCTGTAACGACTCGAAATATGACGGCATTTCTTTAAAAAAGATTCAGAAGTGTTCTTAACCCATGTAAGTACTTATTAAGATCTGTCAACCAGATCTGTCTCAGTAATACAGTCATAACCACAAACAAACCTACTTTAAAGCACTTCGGGTCACGCGATCGGCGCGGGCGCAAGGGCGTGTTCTGACGGCCGCTACGCCTCCATTTGTCAAAATCGACGCATGAATGCTCGCAGATTTGCAGATCACTGTCTGTCACACAAGTCGTTGCGGCGATTAATAAAACGGTAACAATGGGTTGCAAAAAGTCCTGCGCGTGACATTTGACCTTGGTAAAGAAATTGAGACTATAAACAACATGCTTATTTAAAGATACATATCTACGTATGTACCTCTACAAGTACACCTACAGACTTATCAACTCTTACTTATCGACTTATCTTACAGCTTGGAATCCGCAACGAATTTTAATCTGAAGAATATAGAAGTTCGAAAATCGACTTTAATTCGAACTCTTTTTATACGTATACATATTTGAAAGAGCCCCTTTCTCTCTCTTCTAATAAAATTGACAAGGTATAATAAAGAAACTTAGTTTTCTCTGTCCTTCAATCTTTTAGACACATAAAGAAGATTCTTTGGAACGTTGCTCTAAACGAAGTTAGGCCATGACCTGCGCTACTGGCCGGTGAAATTATGGCCAGCCGCCAATCTGCTGCAATTAATCTATTTTTAATTCTTAAATACGACCAATTAATGACTTACTTAGTCATGAAACCATTTCCCGAAAAACGAGTTTCAATGAAGGTCCACATTAAACGATTAAACCTACACATTGATATAATTGAACGTTCAATAACAGACCAAAACGATTTTATGATACGCACATTCAATATTTGATTAATAATGTCCAATCGTAGGCATCTAGCTCTATCCATCACATACGATAATCATCAAGTTTGCAAACATCTAATTAAATGCATCTAAAATTCAATTTTCGGCGATCGCAGAACGTGATAGGACCACCAACCGATTAGGCATATCTTGATACCATTTAGAGATTTAATTTTAAATGTCAGTGCAAGCACCTCTTACAAAAAGTACTAAGTGATACTTATTTATCCTGGTTATTTACTAATCTATACACGCCTCCCAATAATCCTCACTGAACTGGAGTATGGTTCGAACCACCCCGTAGATAAGTAGAGGCCTTTTCCATGCGAAATACATAATGTACTTTTATGTGCCATCATGTCTTTTTATCTGTACTGCTGAAATGAAGATAAGTTAGTGATAATTAGACCAAAAGTGGAAGCCAGCTTCATCCGTCCATCTGTTGAAACACAACTGTGCTATTGACATTGTTGATATGGCGGCAGACTTTGTTCAACAGAACATTAAGAACAAGCTAGTCTCCGCTCATGCATAAGCAATGCAAGCATGCAAATCAATGCAAATGCATAGGCTTGTTTATTAATTAATCTATTTCTCTAAACAATCTACATGTGTCAGTTTACCAAATATCGCCAATAAATCCCAAACCAAAAAGTTCACACACATGTGACCCGCGCCGAAGGTGACCAAACGCGCGACCTTGGCTGCGCACGCGTCGATAAGATAACATCTGACGCGTTGATCTAGATACCGCTTGCGCAATGTCACGAACTTTCGCGAGCTTAAAAATATATTGGCATGGGAGATTAATTGCGGTCACTTTCTGACTACTGGCTATTATTACTAGCGGTTTAACGCGACTTTGTTCGCGAGAAGTTTACATTTAATTAATTTCTCATTCAACATCTTTATTACCATCATCATCAGATTTAGTCTCCATTACATCCCTCTATTTTTCTAGAGGGAAATGAAGCACTGGCCTACACTCTCCACGCTGGCCAGATGGGTTGGGGAGATCCTGATGTTCGCATATTTCTCCGTGTTGCCTGTTAGGGAAGAATGAAAAGGATGTCCTCATTCTACATGACGTCAAAAAATGCGTCTGTTTTATTTGTACTTGTTGTCCATCCGAAAGCGACTTAATAGTTCCGGTAAAAAATGCACAGCATTTTTGAGAAAATATAGGTCATTTTCAAAAAAAATCTGCGTATTTTTCACCGCGACTATTCTAAAAACTATGGAATCGAATGTCGAGTAGGTACAAAACAACGTTTATAGAGAATCGTCGGCAACGAAAGGATGGAAATTTCAACTTTACCTGGGGGTAAATGGGACACCACGCATGCAAGACCGCGGACAAGAACTAGTGTAGTTTCATAAAATATTGTATTACCAGTTCTACTACATCATATGAGCAATGTCAGTCAGAGAACATTTTTTGCTTGTACGGTTTGAAGCCAAACACAGTGACTTGTCTTAAATTGGATTATTCCATTTCAGTAGTTGTAATCTGGTACGTTCGTGTGGGTAGCTCCTTATTTTGTAGATCAAGTTCAGCAAATCTGTTTTTTGCAACATGTACAGTCGACCGAAACGTAAACAATAGATTCTACATTACACTTAACATTCCTAACTTAGAATTAGTGACAAGCTTGTTCAAATAAAAATAAAAGTAATAAACCAGGTTCAGGCTTTTCTTCTGAATAATATCATCATCTGTTTACTGGATGACATAATCTTCTTCATAATTCCCGGCATCTTTCTCTAATTTCTCAATAAATGACAAAGTCGTGGTTACATCAAGGGATAGTTTCTTACGTGCGCTTACTCTTAAACCGCGTTCTCTAGTAACATGTTCCAAGTCACGTAGATACGGTCTGGTACGGAACAACATTGCAAAAACACCCCCAGGTGAAATATTTGTATCATTAGCATGCCCATTGCCACAGAATAAGTAATAGTACAGGTACAGAAGGATTACTCCGCAAGACGATTTAAATAAATGCGAGTCTTGCTACGACGCGATACAGTGGAATTCAGCTCGCACAGCACTACGTACCTACAATTTTATTCACCTACAAGTTTTGTCTCTTTCTATCGCGTGCCTCTGAACTCTTCTTACGCTGTTAGGGTTGCTGTCTAGTGAAAAAATAATTAATCTACTTATTTGTAATGAGGTACGTATGTAGGTAAGTATGCGTTCATTATGGAAAATCTTGGGAGAGGCCTTTGTCCAGCAGTGGACGTCATTTGGCTGAAACGAACGAACGAATTCTGAGCAGTAGTCATGGTAGGTTAGGTTCCTATACTATCCTAAGAATTATTGATTACCTACATGGCCAACATACCTTTCAGCATCTTTGGGAAGCGAAAAAAAAAGATAAATCCGGTAGATTTCTTTTCGAATTTTAACACCCGAACGCCGCACAATATTTCTTTCTCTTTATGTCCATTTTTAAATAATACTTCGATCATAGAATTATAATCATACTACAACGCACGCCAGCGTCCTGACGGGCGCGCGCGTGACACTCGACTGATATAATACCCGCCGGCGGGGCGCTTCGCTGTAGGTAATTATCGGATGTACCGCGCGGAGTGAGCCAGGCCTGCCATTGCCCATGCTGTATTTTTCGAATCGATATCGCTCAATTTTGCAAAAGGACAATTTATTATCCTAGTATTTTTGGAATCATATTGTAGATACACTATTGATAGAACGGGAACCATTAAAACGAAACGTTATTAGGTAAAATAAATAATTTATTGATGTACAACGAATTGTTTGTTTTAAATAATGTAAATGCATTCTATCACTACAATAAAAACTCATTGGTGGTTAATTGTGAATACTTTTTAGTTTTAAATCCAAACACCAATAAAAAATTCAGTATTTTGGGTTTTTTTTTCTTATAAACAGTGCGTAAATAAATACTTAAACGATTTTTATTTATAACATGTTTTTTTAAGTAGCCTTGCAAGTACTTAAATTGTAGACTTCAATCAGTTAATTAAAAAAATAGAGCATAGGCACTTTATCAACTGCTACACTTAATATTTGATAAATTAATATTAACTTTCTTGATTATTGACTAAATTGAATTTCAAAGATTAAATTAAAAACCTTACACCTAACTATAACAAAGCCAATATACAAACATTCTTAAACGAGTACAGTTAAGAAAGCACCGTGATAATAAATAACAAGTTTTGTCTTATTTTACACTACAAAATGTGTTTAGTTTTACTGCAACATTTTACCAATCGATTGGCTCAAATAACTTTCTTTCTTACGGACTTTAAATTAAGTTTCAAAATTAAAATTCTTGGATAACAATTGAGTGATAGCTTCTATTTCTTCACAATGCAGGAGTAAACGTGATATTAGGATTTTATGCTTGATTGCACATTCGTTACTAGTGCTTCTTTCTAGTCCGATTTATGCGAAAGTTTCAGTTATATTCGGATAAAACAAACAAACATCACTAACTTCACGATCCATCTTGATTCTGCAACTGCTTCAATTGTTTCAACACGGTGTCGAGCAACTTCCGTCTGTCCCTTTCGTTTTTCTTCAGTACGGTGAAGACGGAAGACTTCTGTTCGGCCTCCTTCAGTTTCTCCAGTAGAGTGGCCGCGTCGCGCGGCGTGACGAGGTGGTACTTGCCTCCATCGATGCCAACATCGTGGAGGTAGGAAGACCAATCCCAACCGTTCACTAGGTCTAGGAGTTGCCTGGAAGATAATATTTTCATTTAGAAATGGTTTTTGCGCCGCAGCGAATTTACAGGAGGCGATGCATCAGGATTCGTTACATCATACTGTTTTTCCATATATTGTAGGTATAGTTTCTTAATGGCTGAGGTTCTGCTACAGATTAGATAATGGCAACAGTTTATAGAACAGATTCAGGTTAGTCAGTTCCAGTTACGATAGGGTGGCAGCAATTTGTAAATGCAATTGTTGTACATCACTCATATGGCTAACGTGTGTCAAACTTGACCTTCCCTAGTTAGTTGAGTTTTATTAGCGATCAAGCTGTAGATTCTGGCTACACAAGGAGTTGCAGCAGTGGGAACAAGAGCTGGGAATAGTCCCGCTTTTTCTAAGCTCCAGCAATAGTATCTTATTCTGTAAAACAGACTAGTAAAGTTGATCGGCATTGCAGCAGATCACGTTTCGTAGACCTGGATTCCTAAATGACATTCACAAAAGCCCTAAACACCCCCAGCTCACCGCAAGCTAGCAAAGTGCTCCAGCAGCTCTCCCTCAGACACTTGCAGTGTAACCACAACGCGTGTCATAGACCTGGATACCTAAATGACTATCTCTGAAGCCGTTTGCTCTTAGACACTTTAGTCAATTGATCAGCAGTGCAGCAACAACTCGCTTCATAGACCTGGATACCTACTCTCTATAAACAGTGTCAGCTCACTGCAAGCTAGCGTAGTGTTCCAGCAGTTGGCCCTCAGACACTTGCAGTATAGCAGCAACACGTAACATAAATCTGGATCCCTAAGTGACATTCACAAAAGCCCTAAAGACTCCCCCACTCACCGCAAGCTGGCGAAGTGCTCCAGCAGCTCCTGGTCGCGCAGGCCGGGCACGGGCTCGCCGGCCGCGAACTGCTCGCACTGGATGACGTCCAGGTCCAGCTGGTGCAGCGCGCCCGACGAGACCTGCCGCACGCCCGGCTCCAGGAGCAGCTTGCGGAGACGCGGCGCGATGCGGCACTGAGCCAGACGTAATACTGCCACCCTGGGACTTAGTCTAGCTAGAAATACTCCAGCAGTCTCAGACATACTTACCACTGGATGATTTCGACCAAATCTTGATTGCCTAGCAACAGCAATAGTGCCTTCTACTCACGCCAGACCAGTAAAGCTTTGGACCTCTAAGACAATCTAAAAACCACATCTCACTCTCAAGCGAGCGAAGTGCTCCAGGAGCTTATCCTGAGGAAACTTCAGTCAATCGATCATCAGGGCAACAGCCACACGTGTTATAGACCAGGACCATTGGATCTAACAACTGCACAGCTCACCGCAACGCAAGCTAGCGATATGCTGCAGCTCATCCTCAGATACTTAAGTAGATTGATCAGCAATGCAGCAGCAAGTTACAGTCTCTGAAAGCCAGCTTCTTTAAAGACCTAAAGAATCCCACCTCTCACCGTATGCTAGCGGAGCGTTCCAGCAGTAGGCCCTGAGACACTGGCAGTGTAGAAACAACGCGTGTTATAGACCTGGATACCTAAATGACTATCTCTGAAGCCGTTTGCTCTCAGACACTTTAGTCAATTGATCAGCAGTGCAGCAGCAACGCGTGTGTCTTGAACTGGTTTCCTAAATGACCTAAATGACAGTCTCTGAAGCCCTAAAGACTCCCCCACTCACCGCAAGCTAGCGAAGTGCTCCAGCAACTCTCTCTCAGACACTTGCAGTATAGCAGCAACGCGTGTCATACTTGCAGCTAAGCAGTAAGCTGGCGTAGTGTTCCAGCGTTCGCTCTAAGACACTTACAGTGTTCCATCAGCTCATGTCGTAGACCTGGATTCTAAACTGACAGTCCCTGAAGCCGTAAAGACTCCCCTACTCACCGCAAGCTGGCGAAGTGCTCCAGCAGCTCCTGGTCGCGCAGGCCGGGCACGGGCTCGCCGGCCGCGAACTGCTCGCACTGGATGACGTCCAGGTCCAGCTGGTGCAGCGCGCCCGACGAGACCTGCCGCACGCCCGGCTCCAGGACCAGGTTGCGGAGACGCGTCGCGATGCGGTACTAAGCCAGACACTATACTGCCACCCTGGGGTCTAGTCTAGCTAGAAATAATCCAGCAGATTCTTTTCCGTACTTTAATCACTTGATTACTTCCATATCTGTCTTGCGTTGCGAAGCTCCAGCAATAGTGTCTTCTACTCGTACCAGACCATTGAAGTGTACCAACAGTTAATGTGACACAAACCCAGTCTTCTAAAAGACACTTCTTTAAAGACCTAAAGAATCCCACCTCTCACCGTAAGCTGGCGTAGTATTCCAGCGTTCGCTCTAAGATACTTGCAGTGTAGCTACAGACCTGGATTCCTAAAAGACAGTCTCTGAAGCCTTAAAAAGTCCCAGCCCACCGTAAGCTAGTGAAATGCTCCAGCAGCTCTTCCTCAGACACTTTAAATGTAGCAACAGCGTGTGTCGTATAGCGGATTCTTAACTGACATTCCCTGAAGCCCTAAAGACTCCCCAGCTCACCGCAATCTCGCGAAGTGCTCCAGCAGCTCTCCCTCAGATACTTGCAGTGTAGCAGCAACGTTTGTCACCTGGATTCCTAAATGGCTATCTCTAACACTCTCCCTAAACACTCCAGCTCACCGCAAGCTCGCGAAGTGCTCCAGCAGCTCCTGGTCGCGCAGGCCGGGCACGGGCTCGCCGGCCGCGAACTGCTCGCACTGGATGACGTCCAGGTCCAGCTGGTGCAGCGCGCCCGACGAGACCTGCCGCACGCCCGGCTCCAGGAGCAGGTTGCGGAGTCGCGGCGCGATGCGGTAATGAGCCAGAAGCAATGCTGCCACCCTGGGGCCTAGTCTAGCTAGAAATACTCCAGCAGTCTAAGACAAACTTACCATTACATGACTTCGACCAAATCTTCATTGCCTAGCTCCAGCAATAGTGTCTTCTACTCGTACCAGACCATTGAAGTGTACCAACAGTTCATGTGACACAAACCCAGTCTTCTAAAAGACACTTGATTGAAGAAATCTGACCAATTTAGCTTCCCAAGCTGCAGCAATAGTGTGTTTTATTGATGGCAGATTCAGTTTACCAGCAGTTCATGAGACACAGACCTAGACATCTTAAAGACAGCTTCTTTAAGGACCTAAATAATCTCGCCGTAAGCTAGCGAAGTGCTCCAGCAGCTTATCCTTAGTCACTTCTGTAAATTGATCAGCAGAACAGCAGCAACGCGTGTCGTAGAACTGGATTCCTAAATGATCATCTCTAAAGCCCTAAACAGTCCCAGCCCACCGCAAGCTAGTGAAGTGCTCCAGCAGCTCGCCCTAACACACTTGCAGTGTAGCAACAGCGCGTGTCGTAGACCGGGAATCCTAAATGACATTCACAAACGCCCTAAACACCCCCAGCTCACCGCAAGCTAGCACAGTGCTCCAGCAGCTCATCCTTAGACACTTCTGTAAATTGATCAGCAGTGCAGCAACAACTCGCTTCATAGACCTGTATCCTAAATGACTCTGTAAACACTCCAGCTCACCGCAAGCTGGCGAAGTGCTCCAGCAGCTCCTGGTCGCGCAGGCCGGGCACGGGCTCGCCGGCCGCGAACTGCTCGCACTGGATGACGTCCAGGTCCAGCTGGTGCAGCGCGCCCGACGAGACCTGCCGCACGCCCGGCTCCAGTAGCAGCTTGCGGAGTCGCGGCGCGATGCGGTACTGAGCCAGACACTATACTGCCACCCTGGGACCTAGTCTAGCTAGAAATACTCCAGCAGTCTGACACAAACTTACCATTGGATGACTTCGACCAAATCTTGATTGCCTAGCTCCAGCAAAAGTGTCTTCTACTCGTACCTGACCAGTGAAGTGTACCAGCAGTTCATGAGACTAACCTAGACTTCTAAAAGACAACTTCTTTAAACACCTAAAGAATTCCTCCTCTCACTGTAAGCTAGCGGAACGTTCCAGCAGTTCGCTCTTCGACACTTCAGTTAATTGAACAGCAGTGGGGCAACGACGCGTGTCATAGACCTGGATTCTTAAATGACAGTCTCAGAAGCCCTAAACACTCCAGCAGTTAACTGCGAAGTGTTCCAGCAGTTCGCTCTCATACACTTCAGTCAATTGACCAGCAGTGCAGCAGAACGCGTGTCTTAGACCTGGATACCTAAAAGACCATCTCTAACACTCTCTCTAAACACTCCAGCTCACCGTAAGCTGGCGAAGTGCTCCAGCAGCTCCTGGTCGCGCAGGCCGGGCACGGGCTCGCCGGCCGCGAACTGCTCGCACTGGATGACGTCCAGGTCCAGCTGGTGCAGCGCGCCCGACGAGACCTGCCGCACGCCCGGCTCCAGGAGCAGCTTGCGGAGACGCGTCGCGATGCGGTTCGTCGCCGCTCTTACTTACTGTACTGAGCCAGACGTAATACTGCCACCCTGGGGCCTAATCTAGCTAGAAATACTCCAGCAGTCTGAGACATACTTACCACTAGATGGCTTCGACCAAATCTTGATTGCCTAGCTCCAGCAATAGTCTTCTTTTTATACCAGACCATTGAAGCGTGTCAACTGTTAATGAGACAAAAACCTGACTTCTAAAAGACAACTTCTTTAAAGACCTAAAGAATTCCTCCTCTCACTGTAAGCTAGCGGAACGTTCCAGCAGTTCGCTCTTAGACACTTCAGTTAATTGAACAGCAGTGGGGCATCGACGCGTGTCATAGACCTGGATTCTTAAATGACAGTCTCAGAAGCCCTAAACACTCCAGCAGTTCACTGCGAAGTGTTCCAGCAGTTCGCTCTCAGACACTTCAGTCAATTGATCAGCAGTGCAGCAACAATAACTCGCTTCATAGACCTGGATACCTAAAAGACCATCTCTAACACTCTCCCTAAACACTCCAGCTCACCGCAGGCTGGCGAAGTGCTCCAGCAGCTCCTGGTCGCGCAGGCCGGGCACGGGCTCGCCGGCCGCGAACTGCTCGCACTGGATGACGTCCAGGTCCAGCTGGTGCAGCGCGCCCGACGAGACCTGCCGCACGCCCGGCTCCAGGAGCAAGTTGCGGAGACGCGTCGCGATGCGATTCGTCGCCGCTCTTACTGCTGCCACCCTGTGTGACAAATTCAAGATCTATAATTCTTCTTTATCTTCTTTTCTTTTTATAGCTCTTATTTGTCTTTGAACATCACTATGTTATGAACACTGATTTGGGCCTAGAGCAAAGTGTAAAAAGCCCAAAGCCCTTCTTGTCTGAATGATCCCTTTGAGTGTCATTGGTTCTTACAGTCCTAGCACATCAGCTTCACGAGGTGTTTTTGGCTTCAAAGAAGTTAACGTCAAACATCAGCGAAACTTCAGATGAGCTTCAGACTTATATGCTTTGGTGACATGACCTCTCTCGTAGTCTCGTACCGCTTCCATACCTCATACACTGACTCGGTTATGCGCTAGAGTTGTAGTTCTTACAGCTATTTGACCTAACAAAGATCTGAGGTGCAATTGTGTAAAACAATCGTATTCATTTGACAGTTCATAACGTACGATAAAATCTGTTTAACAAGGCGTTTGACAGAATATAGCGTACGTTTTGAACTGTCAAATGAATAAGATTGCTTTACACAATTGCACGTCAGATTGATAACCATACTTCTATAGGCAACTGAGCTTTCTTTCAATTACTAGTATGTATTAATTATTACTCCACACTGTCACTTAACCACTCACACTCCTACTTAACAAAACCTGAACTGTATTACGCGTTTAAGCAACAATATTAATATGCAATAATTACATTAAGCTACCTGTCAATCACATCTATACTAATCTATACTAATATTATAAAGCTGAAGAGTTTGTTTGTTTACTTGAACGCGACGCGCGTTAATCTCAGAAACTACCAGTCCGATTTGAAAAAATATTTTAGTATTAGATAGCCCATTTATCGAAGAAGGCTATAGGCTATAGACCATCACGCTACGAGTAATAGGTGCAGAGCAACAATGAAAAATGTTGCGAAAACGGGTTTTTACGCGTACAAAGTCGCGGGCACAGCTAGTACCCTTATAAAACAAAATAAAACGGCTGAATTAAAACCAAATATCAATACATCACGCTTGACGGGTGTCTGGCACACCCACGCGTCTAAATCCGTCGCAATGTGTTTTATTGAATACTGTTTATCTAATTTCGTGCTAACAAAATTGTGTAACGTGTCACTTTGTGATGTTGGACGGCGATAGCCTAATCGGTGTAACAATGAAATTGTAACAAGCAGCACAATTTTAGCGTTACTTAATATGAATTTGGAACACATGTTTTGCACAAGCATGCGTATATTTTGTAAGTACGACTTATGAAATTAAATTGATGTCAAAATGTTTTAAAGTTTAGATTAAAAGCAGGAATCCCTCGTCATTATCATTTCAATGCTATAAATATGACATCACAGGTTTAGACGCAAAACTGACTATCTTTGATTTTTTAAGTGTTCACTTATTATACCATTCGACTACTACTACTACTACTACTAGCTTTTGCCCGCGGCTTCACCCGCGTGAAATTTAGTTTGTCACAGATCATCATAAATTATAGCCTATACATATGTTATTCTGGGGTGTAAACAATATACTGTAAAGTTTCATCAAAATCCATTTAGTAGTTTTTGCGTGAAAGAGTAACAAACATCCAGACATCCAAACTTTCGCATTTTTAATATTAGTATTAGTAGGATCTAGTACTAATATTAAAAATGCGAAAGTCTAGTGGTAATAAACCATTATAACGATTATATAATCAGTTTTGCCTCTAACATAGCAATAAATAGAACAATTAACCTTACCTGGCCCTTTCTGGTAGCTGCTCCAAAGACGTAAGTACTCCAGACAAATAGCTTAGCATGTCAGTCACGAATGCCGACGCTTGTCCAGTCGGCTCAACTGTTGACAAGAAGGATTTTGAAGTTCAAAATGGCAATATCATGTCCGGATTCCACCATGGTGGAGCGATCGGATTTTATTCTGTGAATTTCGTTCAATTTAAATGAAATCTGATAGGTTATTCAAAACATTTCTCCGCTCCGCTTGGTGGGAACCGGGCCTTAAAATGTGTGTTTTACATAATTCTTAGGCCTTCCCCACACTAGCGTCTTGCGAACATCGTCATCTCAGCGTTGCGCAGGCACGTAGACACGGCACATCAACTGTCTTTAATAGTTTAAGGGCTGATTTTTCAATCGTCAGATATCTTTTAACTGAAGAATAAACTTGTCATTTGACATATTTCCCATACGGAATCTGTCAATGTGCCAAACTTATTCTTCAGTTAAAAGTTATCCGACGATTGAAAAATCAGCCCTAAACTAAATAACGCGGCGCCAATGCTAGTGTAGGGAGTCCCTTATGTGCTGACTAGTGGGATCAAGGACACCCAAAGGGCGATGGAGCGTGCTATGCTCGGAGTTTCCCTGCATGATCGAATCAGAAATGAGGAGATCCGTAGGAGAACCAGAGTGACTGACATAGCCTGCAAAATCGCTAAAATCAAGTGGCAATGGGCGGGGCACATAGCTTGTAGAGCTGATGGCCGCTGGGGCAGAAAAGTTCTCGAGTGGCGACCACGAGCCTGAAGACGTAGTGTGGGCAGGCTTCCCACTAGGTGGACCGACGATCTGGTGAAGGTCGCGGGAGGTGCCTGGATGCGGGTGGCGCGCGGCGCAGGACCTTGGAACACCTTGGGGGAGGCCTTTGTCCAGCAGTGGACGTCTTTCGGCTGAAACGAACGAAGTGTACCTACCTAACAGCCAATCGTAGTTCTCCAGGTCAAGAAACTCGTCGACTTTTTTCTCGAGTTTGTCGCAGATTTGTTGCTCGGCATCGTCACGCGCCGCTTGGAACATACTGCCAGCAGTCTGTATGAATAAAGTTATAATTATTACATGCAATGTGAAACGTACTAGAGTTAAGCCTTTTCCTGCAAAAACCATTTTAAATAAACTTCTCATTGTATAAAGAATAGTATTAAGGACAGATTGTATCTCTCGTTCTTCCATCCAAACGAGATTAAGGGTCGGACCACATTTGCGAGACGCAACGCGGCACCTAGCTTAGATTTGAAGTAGGATCTCACACTTACTTATTTCTAATACCAAATCAAAATCGGCGAACAAAAAATCGGCAAATTCAGCGAACAGACTAATAGTCACATACAACAACAAAGAAATCCCTTTGTAAGCCCCTTGGAACATTTGTAAGCACTAGAAACGTAACTTACTTGTGTCGTAACTAGCTCAGAGCCTGTGATATTGCTGATGAATTCGTACAGGCATAGTGTCGCATCTTCGAGGTACTTCGTGTCCACTATTATCTGAAACAAAAGAATACTAAATTAGTACCTTAGTTGAAGTAATTTTAATTACAAGAATGTCGAATTTCGACTTTGACACATTGAAATAGAAAGGTAACTTGCATCAAGTTCAAATTAATCTGTACACCACGCGGAATGCAGTTTCCACTCGATGCCTTAATACGTAAGCGAATATAGACTTCGTTACATTAGAATAGGGTCTAAACTCAGTTGCATCAGAGGCAGGGGTCTTCTAAACAGCGCTGAGAGGCATCCAGTGAAGGATCTGCTTAGGAGTGACGCAAAATGTCGCTCTTCGCTGCCCGCTTGGATTCAAACCAAAATCGACTTTGTTTTATTAGAATAGAGTCTAAACTCACTTGCACCAGTTGCGTCAAAGGCAGTGGTCTTCTAAACAGCGCTGACAGGCACCCAGTGAAGAATCTACTGAGCAGTAGTGACGCGGAATGCCTCGCAACGAACACTTTTTGACTCCCGCCCAGTCTCCAATCAAATATCGACTTTGTTACATTGTAATAGGGTCTAAACTCACTTGCACCAGCTGCATCAAAGGCAGTGGTCTTCTAAACAGCGCTGACCGGCACCCAGGATCTACTGAGGAGTAGTGACGCAGAATGCCTCTCTTCTCTACCCGCTTGGTATCAACCGAAAATCTATCTTACTGTAATGGAATAGAGTCTAAACTCACATGCACCAGCTGCATCAAAGGTAGTGGTCTTCTAAACAGCGCTGACAGGCAGCCAGGATCTACTGAGGAATAGTGACGCAGAATGCCTCTCTTCTCTAACCGCTTTGTATCAACCGAAAATCTATCTTACTGTAATGGAATAGAGTCTAAACTCACCTGCACCAGTTGCATCAAAGGCAGTGGTCTTCTAAACAGCACTGACAGGCAGCCAGTGAAGGATCTACTAAGGAGTAGTGATGCAGAATGCCTCTCTTCACTACCCGCTTGGTATCAACCGAAAATGTATCTTACTACAATGGAATAGAGTCTAAACTCACTTGCACAAGCTGCATCAAAGGCAGTGGTCTTCTAAACAGCGCTGACAGGCAGCCAGTGAAGGATCTGCTTAGCAGTAGTGACGCGGAATGCCTCGCAGCGGCCGCTCTTTGACTAGCGCCTAGACTAAACCGAATTTCGACTTTATTGTATTGGAATAGGGCCTAAACTCACTTGCACCAGCTGCATCAAAGGCAGTGGTCTTCTAAACAGCGCTGACAAGCATCCAGTGAAGGATCTACTGAACAGTAGTGACGCAAAATGCTTCGCTCTTGTATGCAGGAGCGTTCAATCTAAAATCGTTTTTGTTACAATTAAATAGAGTCTAAACTCACTTGCACCAGCTGCATCAAAGGCAGTGGTCTTCTAAACAGCGCTGACAGGCACCCAGTGAAGGATCTACTAAGGAGTAGTGATGCAGAATGCCTCGCAGCGGCCGCTCTCCGACTTCCGCCCAGACCAAGCCCTGCCGAGTACTTCAGCCAGGCGTATATAAACTCTTTCACTTGCACGTATACTGCAGGCACTATGGATGAGAATGGGAACCTGTAGAAATAAAAATATATTGAAGATATGTAAAAGTATGTGTAAATAATAGATATTACATTTAATGACACCTTTTTATGCAGTCGATATCGAATGCGTTTGACGTAAACCCACACTTATGTCCCCAGAAAGGTTAAATCTTTGATGACATAGTAAGAAAGACTGAGTAATGCAATAAAAACTTTCCTAAACTATAATTTGTTTGCTTGACTCAAGTTGGAGACGCCATTCTTTTTTACGACGATCTAAGCTTTAAGTTAAGCATTTCTTCAATATTTTTGCTGTTACCGCCTTTATTTGGAATGGAGTTCATCGCTAGTTAGAGAAGTTTTTTGCGTGCTTTTGTAACGTTATGGAAATTAACTTACTTTCTCGGGAAAGGTTGCGTCTCTAGCTCCTCGCCCTCGTATGGGAAAGTGTCCATAACACCGTCATATTGTTCCTGAGTTTCAACCTGCAAACCAAAAGAACTTTTAGAACATTTCGATGGGTGCCTGGAATAAAGCCGCAATAGCCATAGCAGCAGTTTTCCGATTAAGTGATTTTAGTAAACTGCGGGTCCCTATACACCTTTTGAATTTTTTTCAGAATTTTATCTTTGAAACTGCCTGATTTACCAAAAGCACTATGGATATTGAATCGTTATTCCCATTCATCATTTAAAATTTGTTGACCGGAATAATCGTGCCAAATACAATGTTAAAACTTTTATTTAAATATTCTACAAGCAAACGGCTATTACTGTATCCTTCAGATCAGCGCCTGAGGCTGCAATACACTATTGCTGTTTGATTAATTGCACACTTTTTACCGGAATAAAACCACAATGGACTCTTACGGAACCGGCTTTCAATGTATGAAGCGGCAATATGTATTTCTACCTTTTTTAAAGTATATTCTAAGCACTATAACCTTAAGCACATTAAATGTTACTTCAGAAAAAATAACGCATCGTTTGATATACAAACCGTTTTGATACGCCTCGTAGTTTAGAATTATTCAAAATATGTAGATTGTCACTAAATTTCTTCTCCTGTAAAATTGTGTTTTGTCGATTGTGGCTTTATTCCCGGCACCCATCGATTTATAGGCTTAATAGTTGATATTAAGATATTAGCTTTATATGACCCAGTGTCTTTTAATTGGAGGTCTAATTCGATTGGATCGTCCACAGACGTATTCTCGCTTTCTTTGCCCATATCACACGTAAAGTCATATCTATTGAACGTGCAGGAGAAAGCTAGGCACAAGAGAGTGCGACAGGTCAAAACCGCACTCAATGGTCCACTCCACGAATCTCCAAACCAGGTGTGACGACCACGACCACTGGTTTCCAGAAACACATAGCCTCGGAAAGTGTTATTAAAATATAAATTACCTCAATAGGCGTAAACGCCGCGTTGTCGAGTATGTCCCTGAAGACGACCACCCATCGCTGCATCAACACTTCTGTGTAGTGTTCCGCCATCTCTTGCAGAAGCAGCGGCAGCTGGTCGGTTGGGAGGCCGTAGCATCTGAACAAATACAAAACACGTTTTTTTTGACAAGAAATAAAGAAGTGGTTCTATGTTCCACTTTATTTTTAATAATTGTTTGATTCAACAACAGACATTCAACAGATATGGGACAAGGAAATTCAGAAATAGACTTTAAATAATAATAACAAGTTAAATCTTAGCTTGGGTGCCAGGATTCATTCACTCAACATACTGTTTGTGTACCTATCTGGATTGTCGTAATCTACATTAATGACTGTGTTGTATGTTTTAGTGTAACACTTTATGTCAATAAAGAATTTTTATTATTATTATTATATTTGTACGCTTTGGAGCTCACGGGTCAAAAGTGGCCCGGTCCTTTATAAGGCTTGCGTGGGGATACATATCCAACACGTAGAGGCCGTTTTAAGCGCAAAATTATTATTATTATTATTAATAATAATCATCAGATCTTTTAATCGCTGCTGCAGTACAGAGGCCTAAATTATGACCCACAGAGCATGGAATCGATTCCATGCTCTGTGATATGACCCTTTCTTCCTTTCCTTGGCTTTTTCGTCTTCCGTCAGTAATCTTTCACTCCACCTAGCTGAACCGAGTACACTTCCCAAGCCACAAGTTACTTTGCTCGTAACCCCAAGCGCGGTTGTTGATTATTCAACAGATGAGCCCACTACCATTTCAGCATGCTAATCCGGCTTGCTATATCGATGTACGTTAGGTAACACAGTTTGAAACTGTTTCAATGGTATACTTCTCTAACAAAAACTCCACTAAATGACAATACTATCTAACAATAACTTGACTAAATGACCACTTACTTCAAGGTATTGATGAACAGCACAATCTGGTGCTTGATACTCAGCATCAGCGTGGGGTCAGTGATCAGCGAAGTGTTAGTCCGCAGGGTAGCAGCCACCTTGAAAATGAAAATTAAAATTAATATCTTTATTGATCATCAAAAGTAGAGTCAAACAAAAAACTTTTTCAAAAATCGCAAAATATAAACTGTCACATCTACACTATTCGCACGCACTTAGGTACGCAAGAGAACCAAAGAGACCGACAGTTGGGACAGAAAAATTCTCAGACCGACGACGACCGCAGGCCGGAAGACGTAGCCTTCCACTAGGTGGACCGACGAACTGGTGAAGGTCGCGGGAAGAGCCGGGATGCGGGCAGCGCAGGACCAGTCGTTATGGAAATCC
The DNA here is from genome assembly GCF_004193835.3 of Ostrinia furnacalis. NCBI lineage: Eukaryota > Metazoa > Arthropoda > Insecta > Lepidoptera > Crambidae > Ostrinia > Ostrinia furnacalis. The sequence goes on from NW_021133372.1 coordinate 408,912, forward strand.
TTGGGGAAGGCTTTGTCCAGGAGTGGACGTCATTTGGCTGAAACGAACGATGTGCACGCACACAAATGCAAACATCAGATAGGCCTTGCGAACTATACCAGGCCTGTTCATCTCCGCGAGTTTACATCGAAAACAAAACACGCACGATGGCCCACCTACAGGATACTATTCGACAAGGCCTCACATACGAGCGAACATTGACTCACGCACGCGTATTCTTGTGTATGATGGAAGAAAATAAAAAAAATGGCGTACTAAATACTGTGCAGTATTTAACTGCCTAAATAAATAATAAAAACACAAAATGTACTTTTTTAAGTTGTCTCAAGACACTGAGAGGTAAATAAGTAGTTAATATTATTCATGATAATTCATGCTGAATCATGTATTTCCTCCGCCATTTTCCGCAGTTTGGCACCTCACGTCACATCATTTTACCGAAGTCAGCCCTATAGCTTCGGCGCAGTGCCGATCACTGACGTTTGTCAACAAAATGGTGCTTGACTCTTGAGACAGGCTAAATTACACCATATTGTTAGTTACATTGAGCATATTTTTTTTTAAATACCTTTGCGAAGTAAAACTTCTGTACGTAGTACTTATTATTATTCTGTGACTGTACTTAAATAGAAAAGTAATAATACCTTCGAGACCGCCATTCCCCAGGTGTCGAGCAACCAGTCCTTGGACACCAGTCCCGCACCAGCGCTTAAGAGATATTCCTCGAGGATGAAGAAGCCTAGCACGGCGTTGAGATAGTTCTTCACGCTTTGGATGTTGTCGTGGAGATTCCCAGCCGGTATGAGAACGAGACGCGCTTGCTGCTTTCGTTGCGCTCTGGGTTTTAAAAGAAATAAAATCTCATAAAACTCATTTATTTCTGCAAGTAGGCTTTTAAAGTGCACTTTTACATGTCCCAGTATTAACCCTACCACTGCTTCGGGACAATAAATGGGCCAGTGCTGAGAAGAAGTAATATTTTAATTATACTGGTCATCACAACAATCGGCCCACCTGCGTTTTACAGGAAAACTCGTTTTTACTGACACAATCATGGTACCCCAACAATATTGGTGTTATTTGAAAGCCCAACAAATATCCTTAAAGAAAAACACATTTAATTTCTTAATAAACGATTAACATAAACGCGATATACAATAAATGTGACTTGAAAAAAGACCTCACTTTGGGCTCACCTCTCTGGGATCAATTAGACCAATTTTTATGGTTATAAGACCAAATAATGATCTCACGTGTCCTCTTTAACAGATGGATAGCAATAAATCCCAACTTAAATAGCCATAAAAGTTGGCTCAAGCGTAACTACCTATTTTTTAGAAGTGACTCTGGATTCTTCTACAGACACATTTTTGGGATAAAAACCTTTCCTTTAATGACATGAAGTTTAAAACTAGGCTTTTAAATGGTGCCAATATTAGTGGGAAGTGGGGATGCATACGTTTGAAAGTGCTTGTCGCGGGAGGGTCGATTTTTGTGATGACCAGTGTAGTTGTTTTGATTGATTCTTGTAACAGATTCTATTGATTGGTGTAACGATACTGGACTTGATTCCAGCCCCCTCTAGACAAGTTACAAAACTTGGCAGTTGTAAATCTGATATCGCTTCACTCCGGCGTTTTTAGGGTTCCGTTGCCAAATGGCAAAAAACGGAACCCTTATAGATTCGTCATGTCTGTCTGTCCGTCCGTCCGTCTGTCCGTCCGTATGTCACAGCCATTTTTTTCCGAAACTATAAGGGCTATACTGTTGAAACTTGGTAAGTAGATGTATTCTGTGAACCGCATTAAGATTTTGATGCAAAAATAAAAAAATAATAATAAATATTGGGGGCTCCCCATACTTAGAACTGAAACTCAAAAATTTTGTTTTCATCCAACACATACGTTTCTAAAATATATTTTTTTCTAAACCGAATAGTTTGCGTGACAGACGCTTCCAAAGCGGAAAAAAGTTGGTCCCCCCTTCTAACTTCTATTATAAGAAAATGAAAAATCTAAAAAAAACATAATATGATGTACATTACTATAAAAACTACCAACGAAAATTGTTTTGAACGAGATCTAGTAAGTAGTTTTTTTTAATACCTCGTAAATCGTAAACCGCATATTACCGCGTAATCTTTCATACAAATAACTTAAATTAAAAAAAAATATTTTTTAATTTCATAAATCAATGGTACGGAACCCTTTGTGCGTGAGTCCGACACGCACTTGGCCGGTTTTTAGTATAAGCGATTTCGAAATAAAACCTATCACGTTTGGTATCTTCAAGTAACATGACTGGGCAGCTGGTTAGATTTTTAATCTAACGTAATATTGGTCCCGAGACTTCGATAGTTTCAGATTAGACCAAAAATATGATAAGTAACCCAATATTGTATGAGAACTTTTTAAGAAAAAACATATTTTATTAATATTTATTTAGTGCAGTAATAAACCAACATTAATACTGAATAAAGTCGAACATACCTATAATACTGTATGAAGTCGTTCTTGGCTCCCAACACGCTGTGTATGTGGAGGCAGCGGTGCAGCGGACTGAAGTCGACCAACTCGTGAGGACACTGTGGACCGATGGCCTCTTTGCCTGATATACCTAGCACTGCCATATCTGTAATAAAGTAAATCAGTAATAATGTATTTATGTATTTACTTCATTAAGGAAAGGAATAGTTACAACAAGCGCCCGCGCGTCCCGTTTTGAGTGACTTAAGAAATATACATAGGGTTTTTCTACTAAGATGTATTAATTTTATTTTATGCGCTGGATCGATCAGGTCAAAATTGCACTTAATGGTTCACTCCACAAGTGTACAAGAAAGGCTGCAAATGCGGAAGGAATGGCGACGGATTGTGAAGCTGGTCACCAAACCAGGTGTGACGACCACACCACTATACCAAGAGTGTAGCAACAAAGAAGAAGAAGAATTAATTTTATTTACCTTTTTTGTTTTTGACAATGCTTGCCAAACTTCTGCCTAGAATTTCTTGAGTCTGTCTCAAGGCCATTGCACCAACCTGTATACAAAATAAACTTATTTTATTAGTTTATCTGTCCAGAAAATATAGGCTCCGAAACTATTGGACCGATTTGATTTTCCTTTTACCATGAGAATCATGCATATTTTCTGATTATACTCGGCGCAAAGACTCGTGGAAAGCGGTGTAATAATAAAACAGTGCATATCACGTTTTCTCTCGCATTCACACTGGTTATGGGTGATCTCACTCAACGGCATAGCGTTGTTTATATGTTATTAAAAAATTACTTATGGCCCCGACTGCCACGAGTATTTGCGTCGAGTTATAACATAGGCGGCACGAAATTCGCCGGGTAAATTGTATTAAAATATTTGGCAAGCAAACCTGTGGACTTAGCCTTCTGATTTCCTCGAGGAAGTCTCTCAGGTCCGCCATAGAAGCATCTTGTATGGCTTGCCGTAGCCGCGGGATTTCGACCGCGATTTACCCGCAACACTTGTATAGGCTCATTCATGACTGTCTCTCATTGGCAATAATAGGGTACTTTGGAAACAAACCTGTGGGCTAAGCCTTCTGATTTCCTCGAGGAAGTCTCTCAGGTCAGCCATTGAAGCATCTTGTATGGCTTGCCGTAGCCGCGGTATGTCTGCCGCGATCTGCCCGCACCACTTGTATAGGCTCATTCATGACTATCTCTCATTGGCAATAATAGGGTACTTTGGAAACAAACCTGTGGGCTAAGCCTTCTGATTTCTTCGAGGAAGTCTCTCAGGTCAGCCATTGAAGCATCTTGTATGGCTTGCCGTAGCCGCGGTATGTCTGCGGCGATCTGCCCGCACCACTTGTATGGGCCCACGCGAGGTAAAAGCACGTGTTCTAACTGCTCTAGGGTTTTGAGGGCTGGATAGTATCTGAGATCAAAAACATGGTACATTGTAGTGCCAAAATGGGCTTATAACACACAACACATTACCACTCCTTTGCGTCGCGCAGTTGGGTAAAAATTTATCTATTTGAAGCTAGCTAGGTTGAAATGAGCTTTGTACTAACAATATTTGCTTTAACAACATGGCATCAAGGCAAAAAGACTAATAAATAAATAAATCAACATTGAGTCTTCTTAATTCTTGAGAAGATCAGATTTTTCATGATGATCACCTGAGGGTTTAGATATTTTCGAATAAAAATTACGAGGGTCATCAAGAGCGGGGCGTCAAGTAATGCAACATACTCAGCATTTACTTGTCCAGCGACGCTACGCGGGCGCTGGCAAGACGACGACGCTCGAAAGATGCTAGTGTGGAGGCTTATTGCAAAACTCATACCTTTTGGCCTCCACCTGTGTCTTCAGCTTAGAATATGTGGTGAGCAGGGGCAAACATAGCTCCATCTTCTCGATGGTCGCCGCTATGTTCAGCTCCACCCGCCTGGCTCTTATCAACTCATCCGCTCTAGTACAGATGCCTGAAAATGATAAACAAATTCAAACTGAATATAATTTATAAACATTAGTATAGGCAGATAATTATAATACTAGTATAGGTAACTACTAAGATTTCCAACAACAGAACATTGAAGATATTTTGGTGTTGGAACCTATCATGAACATTATGGTGTAAGTAATTTGTATATTTATGATACTCAGTTCTGATCCTACAAATATCTTCAATGAATAATGAAAGCAAGAAACACACTGGATTTCGGATTTATTAAACTGTTTTGAGATAAGTGGACTATGAATTTTGGACTGATTGTAAAGATTTTAATAAGTAGGCGAAACCACTTTTGACTGATTTTTGGTAGTCAAAAGTGGTTTTTACTAAAACCCTTGGTTAAAATTTTACCACTTTTGACTGGAAAAATCTGTCAAAAGTGATATTGACCAAGGGCATCAGTCACAACCATGTTATGAGTTTTGACTGTAACATATTTACTCACTTTCAGTAGCTTCTTTGACATTGGCATCGACATTGGATATCTCCGCATGCAACTCTTCAGCATGTGATCGAACTTTGAGCAACTCACGGATTGAGTCAATAAAACCCTGCAAAAAGATACAAATAATATCAATTTCCTGAAGGTTTATAAGTCTAGTGTACTATGAGTATAAGCTTTTATAGCTTTTCCAATCTAACAGGTAGCTCTAATGAAAATTTCACAGTTTGATAACTCTTGCCACATTCAAATAATCATGTTAAGTTCTAGGACTAACGGAGCAAAAAAAAGTTAGTCCTACTTTCAGTCACAACCTGGCAAACTATTTTGATGAGGCACGTTATAATTAAATATTACTAAACGCGGAAATTATTTAGTCATGATTTAGTAGGAATGTTTTATTTAACACACAATACTTACTTGATAGTGAAAGTTGCATAATTTCTCTATTTCCTTGTCATGCTGTTTGATTCTCTCGTCCAACTGCTGCACGAAGGCTTCATGCCCTTCCCCTTCGTACACAGATCGAAATGCAGGGCCCCAGTAGTCATCTATACCTTCTATTTCCTAAAAAATAGTTTATAAAGAAGATCATACTGATCATTTCATGAATCATAACTGTTAAGTTTTAATCAATTAGAAGATGAAAATAACAAAGTTTATATTAATTAACTGGTGATCTACGAAAGATAAAACTGATTTTGGAAGTAAATTAAAAGTGGGTGTGTTACATACCTGGATCGTAGCGTTAGTCATTGCAACGGTTTTATTCTTTGGTAAATTGTCTCATAGAGATTTCCGTGTAATCAATATGATAATCTTCATTTGAACTTTAATCGCACTTTCTTGAAAGACCCCAAGATTTTGAAAAAAATCCAATTTGCCTGAAATAAAAACAAAGTAACCAAAAGCAACTATCAAAGTGACTGACACTGACACTGACAGTGACAGTAAAATAAAGCAGTGGAGGGAGTGGCGTTCTAAAAACCAATCACAGATCAATTCAATCCTACGAAATGCTTCAACTACCAATCATAGTGCATCTTGAAATTTTATTTTTTCAGGCACTAGTAGTTGTCCCGTCCGAATCGTTTATTTTTTTGTTAATATTTGATTGATGATATTAAATAAATAGAAAATTTTTCTATTTGTATAAATGCTAATTAATTAGCAGTTATCGAAGACTTTTGTTAAAAACAAAATTAATATCGACTATGACAAAAATTATTTAAAATGGAAATCATCATGGATGAAAAGCATCTTTAAGCGGTTTCGGACATTAAACAATTTCAATATTGCCAGGTGTTTACGGCAGAAATACCTTTTTAGACAAGAAATTGTAATTTTTCCTGTAGTTCGTTCTTCGCTCTGGAGAATGACACATGATGTATTATTTGAATACAAGGACAGAATTTATAGGCCTTCTGAAGTTATACAGGGTGGAATTTTGTAATGCCACCTGGAGGGAAAGTACTTTTAATACTGTAGATAGAAAATTTTACTCAAAGAAAACATTTCTTTATTTTTTAAGGGAAAGATATACTACATTCAAAGATTTTCGAAAAATTTTCGAAAATTTACCACCACAGCTGCAGCATACAGTTTTCTGCAAATGATTAAAATAATTTGAAACACGGTTTTCCTATCATTTGATTTATCAGAGAGATTTCATCCTTCTTATACTTAATCGTAACGTAATGATTGTTGCAATAAAAATACAGAGTTTAATTTCTAACAAATTTCAGTTTTTAAGTTTTAACAAATTTCAGTTTGTATGTGTTTTTTTTTTGTTATGGTGACAATAAAGGTTTATTTATTTGTTTATTTGGTTTGATTCCCGGGTGTGGTGAAAAGCAAAGTTTTTGGAAATCCTTGAAAGCAGTTCTATTTCTTTTCAGAAATAAAGGAATATTTTCTTTGACTATAATTTTCTATCTACAGTAGGTACCTATTATGAGTACTTTCCCTTCAGGTGGCATTATAAAATTCTACCCTGTATTACTTTAATCATGAACGATTTCGCCGGATAGTTGACAGCGGGTTAACAGCGGGTTATCAGCATATTAACAGTAACATAACACCTAACCTAATATGACGATAATTATTTTTAGCCAGGTACCTATCCAGCCAGCGCATATTTTGCCCCACACACCACACAATCCATAAAAACATGTCAACGTTCAAGTTCAACAAAATTGCCCACAAAGTTGACTGTGTAGGGCAAAAAAATCTTTTATAAGTTACCTTATTTGAAGGTATAAGAAATAATGTGGCAACATTTTTGGGGAAAATCATGAACCTGCTGATAAAACGTCAAAAGTGCCAAAATTACAAAAGCGGTGGTGGAAGTGTGTGGTGTGAACCGTGTACGCTGAATTTTGAACTGCTTCTAGCAGTTACCAGCACGGCCAAATAATTGGATCGATCCATGTTGCGCTAATTTTATATTTAATCATAAGCTTTTATTAAATTTTCTATCGTTATACGAAAGTCCGGCAACCATGGCTCACTGTATGAGAGTTTTGCATGGCCAGGTGAGTTATTCAACGTTTTATCCACGTTCCAGGTTATCGTAATCTTTAGTTTTCTTTAATAAGTGACCGCCGATAACACCACAATTATTTGTTTACAGCGTTATCATTTACGCGAATCGTTTGCGCCGTAGCGATATGAATGGTTGGGGTCACATCCAGTGATCTTTTACGTAAGGTCAGGGGTGGCTCGTAGTATCTTAATCCTGGTCTGGCTCGTGTTTACTTTTGGGAACGTGTTAGCGTCTCTTGCGTGAATAATCATTGAAGTTGTTGACGTGAAGCCATTTGGTTTTAGGGTGGCAGGACAAGGGCTGTACTGGTGGAAATTCAGCAGAGATGCTTCAGCGTATCACCATTGACCGCTGCGGCGGCTCAGGTGAGTTGATACTTGAAAAAGAAGTGTACTTTTCGCATTTTCTATGGGAGCATAACATTGTTATGTAACCACTGTTATGCTGATAAATGGGTGTTTGATCCTGAAAATCATGGTGGTAACCCGTTGTATGATGCTTTGCAGGTCGCCATGTCGAAATTCGACAAGGCTCCACTGCCATACGAGAAATTATCAAAGACTCTGGATGTTGTCAAAAAGAGGTTAGGTCGTGACATGACCTTGTCGGAGAAGGTGCTCTACTCACATTTAGATGACCCCAAAGGACAAGTAAGTAATATTTCATTTCATAATGTGAATAAATTAAAAAACCTCCTTTTTTCCAATCATAATCAGGTTACTACATATGGTCTTTTTAAAAGTAGCACTGACTATTCTCTAAAACTATTGAAATAAATACAAATTAGTGCTAACATGTTAATAAGGTGTAAAGTGTAAATGAATGAAGTTTGCTTTCTTGTTTAGGTATTGTTTTTATAAAGCTATTGTTTAAAAAGGCAAAGCTATTTCTGTGAGCTAAGCTGTCTTTTTAATGTTACAACTTAATTATAATTTTCTTAGAAGGCAGTGTTTATTTTTAAACTAACTCTTATGATGCGATCTTTTAGGCATGCATGCATCAGAATAGTATAAAATAATTTATTTTTAATTAAGTTTGAATGTAGTTTATTGTAAATTTATCACACTTTTTCTTATTTATTTTTAAATTGTAACATTTTTTTCATATAAAACAAGTTTTAACTCACTTTATCACTGGTAATTAAACCAATACATTGTTCAGTTCAAGATAACACTTATCATTTAAGAAAAGCTTTGGGGATATCTACTTTGATTTGATAACACACCTCAAATGATATGAAGTTGTATGTGACATTGATGTATTATTATTAGCAACAATGAATGAGCTCTACTTCTCTGCATAAAAATAATGATAGACATAGTTTTGTAAAAGCAAATGAATTATAAAATACCTATTTGGAGTCTGCAGGAAAATGAATCACAAATTAACTACTTTTTATACTGTTTTAGCTCATAATTTATTATTTGTCTGCTTTGATTAAATTTGCAATGTAAAAACTTTCTCAATTTATTTATTTTCTGTTTGTTAAACTTTATAAAGAAAAATATATACTTGGTCACATACTTCTCACAAGTTTCATTCTATGCTGCAACTATTATTCTATAAATATAGATCTTAAGTTGTAGCTTCAGGGCTGGATCTACCATGATGGTTTTTTTGGTTTCAACCCGGAATTCAAGGGGCCCCCAGCTAAGTCAAGTCAAAAATAGACGATAATGCGAAAGAGTATAGTAGGCGGGCCCCTAAGTAGTATTAGCCCAGGGCCCAGGGTCAAACTCGCTAGCAGGTGCGAGTTGGGAAATTCCGATTTTACGGGTACATTTACACTTTTTATCATGTTTTTAACACCAGGAAATCGAACGCGGCACAAGCTACCTGCGCCTACGGCCGGACCGTGTGGCCATGCAGGACGCTACCGCACAGATGGCCATGCTGCAGTTCATCTCATCGGGACTGCCGCGCGTAGCTGTACCCTCCACCATCCACTGCGACCACTTGATCGAGGCGCAGATCGGAGGCGACAAGGACTTGGCTAGAGCTAAGGTGAGACAACACTAGTGATGCAGTCGCCACCGCTCATGCCATGCTGCTTCATCTCATCGGGACTGCCGCGCGTAGCTGTACCCTCCACCATCCACTGCGACCACTTGATCGAGGCGCAGATCGGAGGCGACAAGGACTTGGCCCGCGCTAAGGTGAGACTACACTAGTGGCCATTAGTACGCCACCGCTCATGCCATGCTGCTTCATCTCATTGGGACTGCCGCGCGTAGCTGTCCACCATCCATCCTAAGGTGAGGCAACCCTGGTGGGACTTTTTAAACCAAACAATATTTTTGCGACAACTTGTTTCAGTAGCGCAGTCGTCGTTGAAAAGTGTGACAACCCTAAAAAACTTTACCTTAAACCATAAACTTTATCTAAAAATTAAGTTGGGATATCTGGGAGTACAGTTGTGCCCCTGCGAAGATGAGACAATGCGCAGGTACTAGCTACCTTTTCTTTCATCATAAGTCCACAGCTTTATAAAACTTAACAAAGGCCAATACTCAACTCAATCCTCCTACAGGACATCAACAAAGAAGTATACAAGTTCCTCGAGACCGCTGGAGCTAAATATGGAGTCGGTTTCTGGAAGCCAGGCTCTGGAATCATCCATCAGATCATCCTGGAGAACTACGCTTTCCCCGGACTCCTTATGATCGGAACTGACTCCCACACACCTAATGGAGGAGGTCTTGGTGGTCTTTGCATTGGTAAGCCACCTACTTCTGAACCCAAAAACTACTTGACAGATTTTCATGAAACTATAAACTCAGTGCCTATTTTTTATCAATACGCGGACCAAGCCACAGTAGAAGCCAGTTCCAAATATTTCTCAAGTGACGGCTGTCTTCTTATCAGATTTGCGTGCCGAACTGCAACGTAAATTTGGGAATTGAAACTACCATAATATCACCAATTGATTGTCATTGTTTTACCACGGGTTTTCCATATCATTTTATTTATCGATTATAATTTGTGACGTCTGTTTTTTATGCATCCGTACTTATCTGCAGATTATTATTTAATAATTTTCGCGAATATTTTATTCACGCTAACTAAATGTACAGCAAAGTCGCCCTTATTGCAACTATTTAAGTTGTCATCACAATTTATTTATTTATTTATTTATTTATTTTGGCTCTTCAACAATAAGTACACTATTAAAATTTAAAATACATAACCAAAATTACATGTATAAGTGCCCCATCACTTAAAGAAAAGCACTGCATCTGCTAAATAATGTGTAACTACGCAAAAAATAAAAAATGCAAATGCTACCTACACTACAGTGCAATTTTATATTGCTACAGTATACAATAATACAGATGCATCGAACATATTCGCAAATGTTTGTTACAATAGAGATAACCAATACAGTATTTAAATAAATTCAGTTAATTTTAAATGCATGATTATTCCAAAGCAAGTATGGCCTTCTTTATACCAGGTATTGAGGTAAAGTTTAAATCTATGTCGGTTTCATGGTCCATATACAATGTATACATCCTGGACAGCGAACTGTGCTTTCTCAAATTGGTGCGGCCTTGCGGCAAGCTGAATAGTTTTTTATTTAATTGTCTGGGTAGAACACGTGGCACATGGTAATAAACTTTGCTAAGTAAATCGGGACAATGAAATATACCAGCTGTAAGTTTTTTTAGAAAAACTAAATCCAACATTTCTCTGCGCCTCTCCAGCGATGCCATTCTGAAATATTTTAGGCGATCCTTATATGATTTGAGCTTTTTCCCCAATTTGCAATTGTATGTCAGATGCCATAAAAACCTCTTTTGCAGCCGTTCAATTCGTGCGATATGCACACCATATCCAGGAGACCAGACAACGCTACAGTATTCCAAGTGGCTCCTAACTAACGAGTTTATGTATTGTTTTCTGTACATTCATGAAACAACACACTACTATTAGAGGCCGGTAGATCTATTCTCATAAATAAAACACTGGATACTTAACTTTCACAGTATATTGCCTTATTTTAGATACAATTCATCACTTAGCACAAAAGCGCGCGGAGTCGTCTCCGCGCGTCCCTCTATTCTGACGTTTGATCCTAGTGTGACATTGACGTATTGTCAATGTCACTATGACAGCATCTCATTGGCTATAACGATACCGCTATTTTAACGTTTTATATTTTTCACAATTAACACTACCTAGATATTAAATTAATTACTTTTTAGGTGTCGGTGGTGCTGATGCTGTAGACGTGATGGCTGACATTCCATGGGAACTGAAGTGCCCGAAAGTTATCGGTGTCAAATTGACAGGTGAGTTTTACCTCTATAATTAATTCTGTAAACCCAGGGCCACATACATTGCGATGACATTCGGGCGAAAGCGAAATCCTTGCGACTATGCAAAAAAGCACCGAAGTATACGCGAATACTCGGCTACACAACTCGCGTAAGCGCGAATCTTCTGGCTATAGCCATGTGTGTGGCCCAGGCAGGAGTTAGGAAAATAAGAATGATGAGTCATTGTTTCACACCGAGTATTTAGTGGTTTTGTGGGATATTAAGAAAAAAAATTGAACAGTAACGTTTTTCTTTGATAAAAATATATGTTTATAGTGAAACATAAATAAATTGGAGTCATAAGATAACTATTTCACAACTTGGGGCGGGTGCGTAAGCAGTAGGTACCTAATAATAAAGTTTTTGATAAGATAATTTGTTAAACTCATTAAGAATTCGGTGATAAGATATCACAGTTCTGATTCTGAGTATCAATGCATTTTTTTTTGCAACAATCTAAAAAAAAATTAATTTAGCATAAGTAGATTTTTCAGGCGCCCAGTTAATAATACCAATTCGCATGTGATTTCGCACGTGTCGTAAACTAGATGGCAATAGCTAAAAGACAAATAAAAGTTAGATGATGCTTTTAGCAGATTTCATGGGAAATCATATGGGATCTATATTTTTAACTTCACTGGAACACAGGAATCCGTCAAGGTCAAACATGACCAATGTTGTTGTTTTTATCGTCCTGTGTTAAATATTTCTGGATGCAAAAAGAAAACAGAAACGCTATCTTTAACTTCACTCGCAAAATGTACAGTTCACTTGCAAACTCGCATTGCAAAAACGCAGACAAATCGTTCTTAGACAATTTTTTGCTGAGAACAAATTAATTCACATCTCATTAAAATTAAATGTTTATTATATTTATTGTATGGGTTTTACCGATTTTATGCGAGCTAAGCTGCAAGCGATATCTACTGTCTAAAATCACCGATAACATTTTATCACGGTGCGCATCCTAGCCCGGTTGAAAATATACCTACACACCTATGGGGTTTTTTCGAAGAATGTGATCAAATTTTGCGCAAAAAGTATCGAATCCTCGTATTTTACTGTACTAACTGCGTTTTAGGCGCCACAAATAGAGTGATACGTTGGTGGCATTCAGCCAAAAAACCCAGGGCTGTGCGTGAGTTCTTTATATCGAACGAGCATTCAAATTATGTGAGTGTGTGACATAACGCGCGTTGCATTCATACAAACATAGTATTAGGAATTTATATAAACAAATGTATACATAGTTAGGTATGTTAATTAGCAAACAAAGGAGCCTATTTTGGATGATGCATTCACCTATCAATCAAACGGCAGATAAACAACTGTGTAAAGAGGCCAGTCTCCCAAATATAGCGATAAACTATAATAGAAAACTTCTTTTGGAATGTCGAAGACCATTTTATAAACAAGATATTATTAATTGTGTAATATGAGAATTTGGAATGCCTATTTCAGATCATTCAAGAGCTACGAGTATCAATCAACAACCACTGAAGTTGTGTTGTGTTACTAATTGATTAAACTTGAATATTTCCGCTACTATGCTGTGAAGTGAAGAATTCTACGTATAATAAACATAATACTATAGCAAAAACTATAAATTGTAGTCGTTTAAGGTTTAATAGCCTAGAGTCTAGACTCTATACCGTCTAGCAATTATTGGATAGGACTTGAACTATACTATCACGTGTGCGAAGATCATGTGTTAGAAATAATCTAAATAGGCTTGCATAACTGCAATTCTCGTCCATTAATGCACCGCGTATCTGCGTAGTATCGTATGACACGTTTATTGGTGGAACAGTCTCGTATAACGAAAATAAGTCGGCTATTTTGACGTTTATGCGTTTGAGAATAAGGCACATATTTTTATACGCATAATTTTAATGTAATACCTATTGTATAGTGAGCAAAGTAACATTGCAACATCCTTCAAAATGTAAATAGCATGAATGAAAATATAAAGCACTTGTACAAACAATATCAAGCAAGATAAATGGAGATTTAAGACTACTATTCATATTCACACCTGTTTCTTTACATGTTTTTTTGCCTTTGAATAAGTCATACATAATGTGATAAGATAACTTTAATACGTCACATTGTTAAGTAACTTCTTTAAATCACTACGTAGAATCTGCCTTATCAATTGTAACGTTGTCAAAGAAGAACGGTCACGCCCCATACAAAAAAAACCCAGACCCGACAGAAACGAGACATACCTCAATTTTTTTGTCATGTCTTAATTAGTTAAATTATATATTTTTTATATTCGAAATCTATGTATAACACCAAAATATTACCCTTTGTTTTTGTTCAGGCGCTATACAAAAAGTAATACAAAATGCCTATTTATAACCAAAATTGGTAAATGTATGTACTATCGGGNGTCCTCGATAGTACCTAAATGTCTATTACAGCTGCTATGGAATGTATCTAGGTGACCTGGAGATACAACCGGATTATACAGGGTGGTTATACATATGGAACGAAAAGTGATCTCACTCGATTATTTCTAAACTATACAAGATATCGAAAAAGTAGATACTGATTCTGAAAGTGCTTCACGAGCTCTTTCAAATGGTACCAATAATAGGTTACAGATTATGGAAGCTGGTAACATTGAATTTTTAGATTTTGTAACTTCTCGTTTCCACCCTGTATTAATCCGGCTGTATCTTTAGGTCACCTAGATACATTCCATAGCAGCTATTTAGGTACATACATTTACCAATTTTGGTGATAAATAGGCATTTTGTATTAGTTTTTGTATGACGCCTGAACAAAAACAAAGGGTAATAATTTGGTGTTATACATAGATTTCGAATATAAAAAATATATAATTTAACTAATTAAGACATGACAAAAAAACTGAGGTATGTCTCGTTTCTGTCGGGCCTGGGTCACAGATGACCGTTCTTCTTTTCCATTAAACGTATGTTGTTCGACGTACGACTATAAGAATACATCGAATAAACAAACATAATATTATGGTGTGAAACTTGTTCATGCGAATTGGGTATTTGACACCATTCGCCAATAATTCTAAACCACAACTTTTTTAAAAAGACACTTCTTTCTGGTCTTAAAAACTTAATTAATTTTTAATTACCTGTAAATTACGATTTTTGGTTGCATTAAAATTGTAAAAAGTAGTTTCATTGAGTTGATAAAATTGTGACGTCACATGCTAGTATCGCCGTACAAAATATATGGGAGAGTGTCGTTTTGACAGTTTTAAAAAGTACGTCAATTGATTGGTGGTGTCAAATACCCTATTGCGAATAAATAACAAAGCTGCAGCAATTTGAGTCCTATGGAAACCGTGTTAAGGTTGAAAATAAAAAAAACTTCAATATGCTTTACCATAAAGGAGGATATACTTCTAATAACAATATTGAATCACATATTTTATACCAACATCTTATGATGCGATAAGGTGTGTGATGATACGTAAATAGTCAATCGTTTTGATTCAGCTGTAGTACCACTAAACGAAACGAAACTAAAATGCTAATCTAGCTTGAGGATGAAGAATTATGCGAACATCAGGCCTTTCCGACCCGTCTGGCCAGCGTGGGGAGTGTAGAGCAAATCCTCCATTTGCCTCTGGCACAGTCAGCTTTACATAGTTCCTGACACCCAAAGTAACCAATAAGTAACACGTCTTTGTCACAATCGTCTTTTTGGCCACTTTGGGTGTCACGAACTATATTATTTAGGCGCAAAATGTCAAATCCCTAAAAATCTTAATCTTTATTTATGATATTTTTTTCCCGTTTTAATTTTGTTGATTAGTTTCACCGCTGAGTTAATAAAACAAAGTATTAGTTAGATTAGGTTTATGATTTCTATGGATTTGACATTTTGCGCCTAAATCATTTGACGCTGACTGAGTCGTCCATCTGCAGTAGAGCCCAAAAAATTTTATAATGATGATGCTGTTAAAATGGCAATGCCAGATTTTGTATGGAAGGTGGCGTTTTTTTTTTGGCGCGGCCATCGACCAAACTTCTTTTTTGATTACAAAATAGTGTAATAAACCAAATTTACTATGGCATGTATACCTCTAAACTCAGTCTGCTCTGAACTGAGTTACAAGCATTAGAAGTTTGATGATTTGCTTTTTGCTCGCAAGTTTTGTAAGAAATTGCTACAAAATATTGCGCTATTTTTCTATTGTGCTGATTCCACTCCATACCGATGTCTGGAGCCTTAAATGGATGGTATTGTTTGTTTATACATACAATGTCACTATTTTGTTGCAATTTCTTACAAAACTTACGCGCAAAAAGCAAATCTAGTATGTAAATTCTTAAACTTCTAATGCTCGTAACTCAGTTCAGACTGAGTTTAGAGGTATACATGTCGTAGTAAGTTTGGTTTATTACACTATTTTGTAATCAAAAAACAAGGTTTGGTCGATGGCCGCGCGAAAAAAAAAGGCCAATTTCCGGCATTGTCTTTTTGGATGTGTAAGAGTCAATAGTGATTCACAATTTCGTCTCCAGGCAAACTAAAAGGCTGGACCAGCCCCAAGGACGTGATCCTGAAGGTCGCCGGCATCCTGACCGTAAAGGGAGGCACCGGCGCAATCGTCGAGTACCACGGGCCTGGAGTTGACTCCATCTCCTGCACTGGAATGGCCACCATTTGCAACATGGGCGCTGAGATTGGTGCTACCACTAGTGTGAGTTATCAAGGTTGCTCTACATCTTTTAGAAGATGAGAGGCTCAAGTTGTCATCATCATCATCATTTCAGCTATAGGACGACCACTGCTGAACATAGGCCTCCCCCAATGATTTCCACAATGGCCGGTTGGTGGCGGCCTGCATCCAGCGACTTCCTGCTACCTTTATGAGGTCAAGTTGGCATATTGGCTATGAAAGAACGCCATTTGTGGAGAACCACGGGCTGGCCTACCACTTGTGAAGTTCTGACAATATAGAATAGAAATTTTAAGGTCGTGTGGTTCCAGAAGAGTAGAATAGGAGACACTCACTCTTCCCGTGGATGTCGTGAAGCGACTACGGGAGAAATCAAGCCTCCCTATTCCGTCTAGCCAGTGTGAGGGACCTTTCAAACCATATCCTTCCATTTGAGTCTGCTAAATTAGAGAAGGTCCTGCCTTGGATACTAAATCATCAGATAATAATATGATGATGACATTAATGATAGAATAGAAACAATAAGTGTAGAGGAGAGAGAGAGAGGAGGTCTATATTGCATGCTACTCAAAATTCAACCCAATCCACATTTGCTCAGAGTATATTTTGTCTTACAGGTGTTCCCATTCAATTCTCGCATGGAAGCGTATCTGAAGTCGACCGGCCGCCACGACATCGCCGCTCTCGCCAACAAGCACAAGAACTTGCTCACACCCGACGCTAAGGCGCCCTATGACCAGGTAATACTTTGTAAAATAGCTTTTAATACAATGGCATAAGATGCCAATCTGTTTGACATGATGGAATTAGCGATGACTACGATGTCAATGGAACGAAACACATTTGACCAAAAATTGCGATTTGGCGAACGCATTTTATGCACAGTCAAAATCATAGCAGGCTATTCATATGCTTTTAAACTGAAGCGACGATAGCCGAACGGTGAAGGGGTCGGACTGGCCGACTCGTGATCCGTGGAACGCGGGTTCGAATCCCTTCGACGCTCGACTATTGTGGTGAGCTGATTCGTGACAAGCAGCTTAGTACAAAGGGCTAATCGGACTATTAGTAATTTGTGCATTACAACTACTTTAAAGGCTTCCACAAACCAAACGCGGGTCAGAAGCAGTGCGGGTCAGTTGCAGCGTGGCTGAGGCACACTGAAAGCAGCGCAGTTTCAAAGAAGTTGCAACGCGGGCGGTTGTCAAAAATTTAAATATTCGAAAATCGCTTTCAACGCGCTGTTACCGCCCTGCGTCCGGTGTGTCATGCTAATATGGCCGCTTAGTAACACAACAGCGCGGGCCCGCGTTCAAATTTGGTGTGACACACTTCAAAGAGTTTCTTGTATTACAACTTGCGCGGGCCCGCATTCAAACTGCACTGCTACTGCCCCGCGTTTGGTCTGCCCAAGCCTTAAATGTTTGTTATTCTATCGTCTGTATGTTACACTGATTTGGTATCGGCCTATTCCACATAATATGTTCTAATTATGTTATAATTAGAACCGACGAAACTATCAACCGATAAAAGTCTGTAGTCTGCGAGCTCTTAAAGTAAATTATAAATGAGAGAAATGAATCAAGACATCACACAATATGTTTTAAAATAGCAGCTATTACGTTTATACATTACGTCATAACAAGTCACAGGGTTTACATTTATCGTCCCTTATATGACTAATGCCTGTCTTCACCATCAATCCCTAATTTTTAAGTGACCCCTATGGTAACAATTTGTTAACAAATATCAGGAATTTTGTTTGCATAGGGGCCACTTAAAAATTTGGGATTGATGGTGAAAACGGACATGATTCTCTTATCTCAGTTTTGCCACTTTCTCAAAACTTTTTTTCAAGTTATTGTTTAGATACGTTAGCTACACACGTGTCTATAAGTTGAGAACCAATGTACATACAGATACGTGAGTTAGAGAAAATCGTAGACAATGGAAACAGGAAAAACATTGCAAAGCCTGGTCCGTGAGCACGTAGAATTTTGTGCAATAACCCCAAGCTACCCATCCTTATCGCTCGCGCGTAATTATGTTGCTGTCGCGCTCGCACACTCACTGCGGGCGCCCGTCGCACAGTCGTGACAGCAATATAATTACGCGCGAGCGATAAGGATGGGTAGCTTGGGGTCATTGGACGAAATTCTACGTGCTCACGGACCGGGCTTTAGTCCTAACTCAAATCGCCAAAAGACTGAGATAGGATAGTTAGTCATGCGAGGGACGTTATGTGACCTACCATACTTATGCTTATTTTTTTTAGCTCATCGAAATCGACCTTTCGACCCTGGAGCCCCACGTCAACGGACCATTCACCCCGGACTTGGCCAACCCGATCTCCAAGCTTGGCGACATCGCCAAGAAGAACGACTGGCCCGTGGACATCCGCGTCGGCCTCATCGGATCTTGCACCAACTCCTCATACGAAGACATGGGCCGCTGCGCTAGCATTGTTAAGGAGGTCAGTGACCCTAAAAAATGCTATAAATGACTTGACTTAAGGTCCTATGTCCCCTGGATGGGACAGAGGGCGTCCACAACAGTCCTCCACCGTTCGGTCTTGAACTTCGCGTTTGATCTCGCTCCAAGTCTTGACGATTTTCTTCGCCTTGTCTGCCACAGTGCGCCGCCAAGTTTGCTTGGGGCGACCACGTTTACTTTGCGTTTTCCTTGAGGGTTCCAATCCAGAGCCTGCTTGGGGATGTGATCGGGAAAAAATGCTATAAATGCATGCATACAGCGCTTTGCTGGACCGCGCTGTTTTACTGTACAATATCTTTTAAATACTACTAAGCGCTTTAGCGCACTGACGCGCGTTCGACATGCGTTATATTTCCTATTTTCTAAGAAAAGAATGTCGTTATTTTTATTTTTAGAAGTATTTATCGTTTTATCAAAAACATTGAGTTTATTTAATAATAAAATTATGTACCATTGTTTTGTGGCGGTCATTGACTCGGTTAGCCAGAGATAACTATACGTTTTTGTAAACAATTTCTTAATGATAACTGAAGCCAGTTAAAAGCAGATAAAACTACAGTTAGCTAACAAAAATCCGTAAAAATATAAAATGTTTACCAACAATTACAAGACACAACTTCTCGAAAAAGCCATTTTATTCTAGCCCTGAAAACTACTATTTAGTTGCTTATAAAGTAACTTCATGTTTGTATTGCCGTATAAAGTCCATCAAAAATTGCGTTTTAAAAGCTCATAATTTTATGTATGCCTGTTATGAATAAGGGACAAAATGTTCACACAAATGTAATAATTATATTATCAAAGCGTTAAGTGAGTGCGTTAAAACAATCTATTAACGTTTTCTTGGCTACCAGGCGCTGACTCACGGCGTGAAGTCCAAGATCCCGTTCAACGTCACGCCCGGCTCTGAGCAGGTGCGCGCCACCATCGAGAGGGACGGCATCGCGCAGACCCTCAGAGACTTCGGAGGCACTGTGAGTATATCTAAAAGAATATGCATGTTAACAGATTACTGGGATTGTTCGAATTAGTATTTTGACAAAATACAGCTAAAATGATAAGTTGTCGACTTTTAGTTTCATAACTTGAGCTAAATTCGTTTTATAAGCTTTTAAAGTTTGGCAGGTAAGTAAATTTCAAAAGTACCAAATTAAATAGCCCACACAGTTAAGATCAATAGTTTTGCAAACAAACAACCATGATGATTGGATTAAAAAAGATGAGATAGTGTCCACACCTTGGGATAATTAGCAGTGATCTACCATGATCATCATTCATATTATAATTCTATTGATCCAATATTCAACAATCTTCGATCTTAAAACTATTTTTTTACCCAAAAGGTATTAGCCAACGCCTGCGGGCCCTGCATCGGGCAGTGGGACCGCAAGGACGTGAAGAAGGGCGAGAAGAACACCATCGTGACGTCATACAACAGGAACTTCACCGGCCGCAACGACGCCAACCCTGCCACCCACTGCTTCGTCACCAGCCCTGAGCTCGTCACCGCTCTGTCGCTCGCTGGTAAGTGATGATGTATGGCGATTATCACACTGCACCGCGCTCCGCCGACAGATTTAATCATTATATGCAAGTACCTCAGTTTGTATAGAAAACACGCGCGGCACAACACACTGACAAGGCGTTTACGGGCGGGATTCGTTATTATGTCGCCACGCGGACCGCGGCGGAGCGCGGTGCAGTGTGATAATCGCCTATGTATAAAGCATCAACCACACCAATCGTGCAGATCGCTATCACCGGCGCGATCAAAGGAAAATGATATGTCACGCGATCTGTCATTTCCCTATGATCGCGCCGACGATGGCAATGGTGCACGCGTTGGTGTGGTTGAAGCATAAGGAAATTGATAGCTAGAAGAATGGAAGCTATATTTTTGATAAAAATATTGGGTCTAATTTACATGAATTGAATAATACTGAAGCATGGAAGAGTACTACTCTATAGTATGCAAAAGTCTGCAAAAGCACTTAAAAAACTTAAAGAAGGTCCTTTTTAGGACCTGTAGACCGATAACCCAGATTTATTGCTCAAATAAACACTCATAAAATCACACTCACAGAGATAGCAATATCGAATGTGCAGCGGGAAACCACGCGAAACTCAAATACATAGTTACGTTAGGAAATGTGTACCTTACACTTCATTTTCTCCAGGCCGCTTGGACTTCAACCCTCAAATCCATAATCAGCCTTTATGACAAAGTAATAAAACTTATTTTGACTCACATGCCGCTTGAACTTCAACTCTCAAATTTAGTCTTTATGACAAAGTAATAAAGCTTACTTTTGCTCACAGGTCGCCTGGACTTCAACCCGCTGACGGACGAGCTGACGGGCACGGACGGCAAGAAGTTCAAGCTGTCCGACCCCTTCGCGGACGAGCTGCCCGCCAAGGGCTTCGACCCCGGCCAAGACACGTATGAGCACCCGCCTGCTGACGGCAGCAGTGAGTACTAACCACACGCACTTACTTTATGGCCCGGTTCAAACAGCGATAATCGCATGAAGTCCGGTCGCCGAGCACGTAGAAATTCGTCCAATGACCTCAAGCTACCCATCCTTATTGGTGGCACGTCACACACACTCACTGCGGCCGCCCGTCGCACAGTTGCGACAGCAATTACGCGCGAGCGATAAGGATGGGTAGCTTGGGGTCATTGGACGAAATTCTATCTACTCGGCGACCGGACTTTAGAAGCCACTATAGCCGAACGGTGAACGGGTCGGAGTGGCCAACTCGTGATCCGGGGAACGCGGGCTCGGTTCCCGCCGCCACTCGACCATTTTTTTTTATCCACAACGAGGAAGCTCTTGGCCTGTATCTCACCTGATGGTAAGTGACGATCAGGCCGAAGGTGGAAGGGAGCTTCACCCGGAATCCTCAACCACGGAGAAACTGGCTATCTTACCTATATTATGGAGAGCTCACTCGTGATCAAGCATATTTAGCTTAGTACGAGGGGCTAGCGGGACTATCGGACGGCAAGAAGTTCAAGCTGTCCGACCCCTTCGCGGACGAGCTGCCCGCCAAGGGCTTCGACCCCGGCCAAGACACGTATGAGCACCCGCCCGCTGACGGCAGCAGTGAGTACATAATACTATTCAAAGGACATTGCCAAACTATGTATCGACGCCATAAAGTGAAAGAAAACCTCTTAAGTGTAAAAGAAGTATTAACTCGCTTTATATTCAGAACTGTTATATTCCGTAAGATTGACCAAAATGCATGAATATGAGAAATAATGCTTTCCTGAGGTTTTAACTCTAAGACGACGGTATGGAAGTTGACCAAGTGCTGCCCAGAATGAACCCATAGTGCATTTCGTTCCTCAGGCTAATAATACTAATCTGTAAAATTTTTATTTGCATTTTACCTACTTTCTAGGTAATAAATAAGGTAGTGATGATCGGAAGCATTCGTTTCTTCATTACTGTGGTCATGTCCTTGATAAAAAATATTTCATAGATCTTACAATCTGTTTCCATTTCTGCCAAAACTTGTCTTTTCTTAGGGCGGTTGTAACAAAAAGTGCAGCTATGTAATATTAACGGCTACGTATTTGCCTGCGGGGTCCGTTCAATATCTGAAAAAAAATTACATATTCCTTCGTCCCACAGAGGTGCAAGTGGACGTGTCCCCATCCTCCGACCGTCTGCAACTCCTGGCTCCGTTCGACAAGTGGGACGGCAAGGACCTCACCGACCTGACCATCCTCATCAAGGTCAAGGGCAAGTGCACCACTGACCACATCTCTGCCGCCGGGCCCTGGCTCAAGTACCGCGGCCATCTCGACAACATCTCCAATAATATGTTCATCACGTGAGTATTCATCGATAAGTATGGTAGAATAACTGTCGGGGTATACGCAGTCGCAGTATGCTAAAAGCGTTTTGATAACTCTTTTATAATGCGAACAGCTAGGGACTGGAATTCGCTGCCTGCTGCTGTCTTTCCTGATGACTATTATCCGTGCCTTTTCAAGGCAAGAGTGAAAAGCACTTACAAGAGTTACAGGGCAGATATGTACCATCCAAAACTGTATCCCACTTAACACCAGCTGCGATTGTGGTCAAATACCTGCCTTGTTATGCATAAAAATAGTCTCAATTTTTATCTTTTGTAAAATAAAACGTATTGGAATCGAGCTATACTAAATGGCCATTCATTTATTACGTAAGACTATTTTCGTTAGTATTTGACCCCCTCCTATAACAAGAAAAAAATACGAATAGGCCAATCCCCTCCCCCCTGTTTAATATTTATTACGTAAGAATCTCTAAAGGAAAAATGAATAGGTACAAGATTCCCGGGAGGCGCAGTGCGGTAGCGCGGGTTCTTTACCCGAGAAAAATTCGGCACTCGCGCCGTTGCTCGCGCTTTTTCAAAGTAAAGTTTGAACTCACATACGTAAGAACTATCGAATCGAGCCTCCCACCCCTAGTAAGAAAAAATAAGACATGATCGACCCCCCTAAATCGTCTACGTAATAAATGAATTGCTCCAATCTTAAAATGTAATGTTCACAGGGCTTCTGCCATATACAGTAAGGCACAGATGTCCCTCTCTTGAACGGTAAATAGCCCGATTTTGCCCATTTACCCGGACCCATAGTACAAGCTTTGCTTAGTTTGGGACTATAAGAGTCGTGTACATTGGACATTAAAAAAAAAAGATAAACCTAATCTGACCATTCTCCACAGCGCCACAAACGCGGAAAACAACGAACTCAACAAAGTCCGCAACCAGAAGACGGGCGAGTGGGGTCCCGTACCAGCCACCGCGCGCGCATACAAAGCAGCCGGCATTCGCTGGTGCGTCGTGGGCGACGAGAACTACGGCGAGGGCTCCTCGCGCGAGCACGCCGCGCTAGAGCCACGCCACCTCGGCGGCCGCGCCATCATCGTCAAGTCCTTCGCCAGGTCAGTGCGAGACCAGTACACTTGCAGTACACTGGGAGCCACAAGGCAGCCGGCACACGCTGGTGCGTCGTGGGCGACGAGAACTACGGCGAGGGCTCCTCGCGGCCGCGCCATCATCGTCAAGTCCTTCGCCAGGTCAGTGGGAGACCAGTACACTTGCAGTACACTGCGAGCCACAAGGCGGCCGGCGTCCGCTGGTGCGTCGTGGGCGCCGCGCTCGGGCCGCGCCATCATCGTCAAGTCCTTCGCCAGGTTAGTGGGAGACCAGCACACTTGCAGTACACTGCGAGCCACAAGGCGGCCGGCGACCGCTGGTTTGTCGTGGGCGACGAGAACTACGGCGAGGGCTCCTCGCGGCCGCGCCATCATCGTCAAGTCCTTCGCCAGGTCAGTACAAGTCAAGGCCAAGAATTTTTAATACCCTTGGCTTATAGTCTATCATCGCCAAGTCTTTCGCAGGGTCAGTGAGGGGAAAGAAATTTGGCAAGTAATCCAGCGTCGTCAAGTCCTTCGCCAGGTTAGTGGGAGACCAGTACACTTGCAGTACACTGGGAGCCACAAGGCAGCCGGTATCCGCTGGTGCGTCGTGGGCGCCGCGCTCGGGCCGCGCCATCATCGTCAAGTCCTTCGCCAGGTCAGTACTAGTCAAGGCCAAGAATTTTTAATACCCTTGGCTTATAGTCTATCATCGCCAAGTCTTTCGCAAGGTCAGTGAGGGGACAGCAATTTGGCAAGTAATCCAGCGTCGTCAAGTCCTTCGCCAGGTCAGTGGGAGACCAGTACACTTGCAGTACACTAGGAGCCACAAGGCGGCCGGCGTCCGCTGGTGCGTCGTGGGCGACGAGAACTACGGCGAGGGCTCCTCGCGCGAGCACGCCGCGCTCGAGCCGCGCCACCTCGGCGGCCGCGCCATCATCGTCAAGTCCTTCGCCAGGTCAGTGGGAGACCAGTACACTTGCAGTACACTGCGAGCCACAAGGCAGCCGGTATCTGCTGGTGCGTCGTGGGCGACGAGAACTACGGCGAGGGCTCCTCGCGGCCGCGCCATCATCGTCAAGTCCTTCGCCAGGTCAGTGGGAGACCAGTACACTTGCAGTACACTGCGAGCCACAAGGCGGCCGGCGACCGCTGGTGCGTCGTGGGCGACGAGAACTACGGCGAGGGCTCCTCGCGCGAGCACGCCGCGCTCGAGCCGCGCCACCTCGGCGGCCGCGCCATCATCGTCAAGTCCTTCGCCAGGTCAGTGGGAGACCAGTACACTTGCAGTACACTGCGAGCCACAAGGCGGCCGGCGTCCGCTGGTGCGTCGTGGGCGACGAGAACTACGGCGAGGGCTCCTCGCGGCCGCGCCATCATCGTCAAGTCCTTCGCCAGGTCAGTACAAGTCAAGGCCAAGAATTTTTAATACCCTTGGCTTATAGTCTATCATCGCCAAGTCTTTCGCAGGGTCAGTGAGGGGAAAGCAATTCGGCAAGTAATCCAGCGTCGTCAAGTCCTTCGCCAGGTCAGTGGGAGACCAGTACACTTGCAGTACACTGCGAGCCACAAGGCGGCCGGCGTCCGCTGGTGCGTCGTGGGCGCCGCGCTCGGGCCGCGCCATCATCGTCAAGTCCTTCGCCAGGTCAGTGGGAGACCAGTACACTTGCAGTACACTGGGAGCCACAAGGCAGCCGGTATCCGCTGGTGCGTCGTGGGCGACGAGAACTACGGCGAGGGCTCCTCGCGCGAGCACGCCGCGCTCGAACCGCGCCACCTCGGCGGCCGCGCCATCATCGTCAAGTCCTTCGCCAGGTCAGTGGGAGACCAGTACCTCTAGTACGAAAAACTTTCGAGTTCGTTTCGTTGCGTATTCAAAGTGTCATCGAAAAATTTTGTATGAAAAATTAAACAGCGCCCCCTAGGGCGGCTATAATATAGGGGGCGCTGTTTAATTTTTCATACAAAATTTTTCGATGACACTTTGAATACGCAACGAAACGAACTCGAAAGTTTTTCCTACTAGAGGTACAGTACACTTGCAGTACACTGCGAGCCACAAGGCGGCCGGCGTCCGCTGGTGCGTCGTGGGCGCCGCGCTCGGGCCGCGCCATCATCGTCAAGTCCTACGCCAGGTCAGTACAAGTCAAGGCCAAGAATTTTTAATACCCTTGGCTTATAGTCTATCTTCGCCAAGTCTTTCGCAAGGTCAGTGAGGGGAAAGCAATTCGGCAAGTAATCCAGCGTCGCCAAGTTCTTCGCCAGGTCAGTGGGAGACCAGTACACTTGCAGTACACTGCGAGCCACAAGGCGGCCGGCGTCCGCTGGTGCGTCGTGGGCGCCGCGCTCGGGCCGCGCCATCATCGTCAAGTCCTACGCCAGGTCAGTACAAGTCAAGGCCAAGAATTTTTAATTCCCTTGGCTTATAGTCTATCATCGCCAAGTCTTTCGCAGGGTCAGTGAGGGGAAAGCAATTCGGCAAGTAATCCAGCGTCGTCAAGTCCTTCGCCAGGTCAGTGGGAGACCAGTACACTTGCAGTACACTGCGAGCCACAAGGCGGCCGGCGTCCGCTGGTGCGTCGTGGGCGACGAGAACTACGGCGAGGGCTCCTCGCGCGAGCACGCCGCGCTCGAGCCGCGCCACCTCGGCGGCCGCGCCATCATCGTCAAGTCCTTCGCCAGGTTAGTACGCTTGTTCCGTAGTAGTCAAGTCCTGCGCCAGGGCATTGGGGAGCCAAGGTCTTTTAGTACACACGCGACTACTAGCCAATCACCGCCTAGTACTTCGCCATATCAGTCGGAAGCCATCATCGCCAAACCATTCGCCAGGTCAGTGGGGCGCCAAAACTTCGTACTACCGTACTACTACACGGCTAGCTAGTAGTCCATCATCATCAAGTCTTTCGCCATATCAATCGGGGGCCAAGCAAAAACCTAACCTTACCCTATGAACGGCCTTCGAATTATTTTTCGAATGTGAACTTTTTTCGATTGCGTGAGAATCGTCCCCCTGCTGCTCTCTCACTCGATTGAAAGAATGGGGTTGTGATAGCAATCCCAACCACCACAAGTTACAATTTGTGCTCGAAACATCGTCTTTTGTAGAACACGACTGACAATGACGTTACACCTAATTCGTGCGTTTCATTCAGTCAGTCATTTGTTTTTCTTTTGTAATCCAGCGTTCCATTTCATAGTTAGTCATATTTAAAAACTTCCACGAGCGTCATTACTGCCTAATTCATCAGCAATTCGTCATAATAAATTTTAAAGCCGATGTCGTTTGTTAGTCCCGATTAAAACGCTTCACATTTCAACTTTAACCCCCTTACTAATAAAAAGTTACACAGTTGTTGATCACTGTTTTAAAATGACATTTCCATACTAAACGTCACTTTAAAACACTGATCACCGAGCGTGTAAGTTTTATTAGTAAGGGGGTAAGTCACTAAACTGTATTTTTTTCCTTCAGAATCCACGAAACCAACCTGAAAAAGCAGGGTATGCTTCCGATGACTTTCGCCAACCCCGCCGACTACGACAAAATCAAGCCCGACGACAAAATCTCCCTGCTCGGACTCAAGGACCTCGCGCCTGGCAAGGTAAAGTATACTTTAAAGGCATGGTATTAGGATACAGTTTAGATGAGACAGAGTAAATACAAATGATTTAGCGTGGATTAGCGGGGTGTTGCGCCAAATTTTGTCAGTGTGTGCATGCGCGCCGCATACGTATTGGCGCGCTCACATACAAACCGCGCTCGGTGCGTTTCTATGAAGATGACCTACTCATTTGTATTTACTCTGGATGAGATGCAGACACAAAGCAGAGTAGAATATCGAGTATTGTTATACAACTGTGTAACGAAAGATTATCTTTATTATCATAGTGATTGAAATAAAGAAATGGAAAGACCAATGGTCTTTCTCTCTTACCTCAGTGAACCTGCTGTCGCGCGCTTCAGTTACATTTTGCAGCCACTTCTAGCTTCTTGTGGCGGCGTTTTTGGCTGTGTCGAGCCCGTGTTTGGCGACGCTTACAGTCTAAGGCCCGATTCGACCAAACTTTTGTCCGAGAATAACTCCTGGTATAACTAACTGACACGTTGACAGTTTCAGTATGGGAAATATGTCAAAACTGCCGATTTATTCTGAGATTAATATTTACTCTTGTTTGGTCGAATCCACCCTTAACAGTCTAGCCAAGCAAAAAAAGCACTTATGCCCTTGTGTATAAGGTGCATACTAATGACTATTTTTCGTTTACAGCAAGTCGACTGCGAGATCAAGCACAAAGACGGCAAGACAGAGCGCATCAAGCTCAACCACTCATTGAACGAACAGCAGATCACGTGGTTCCGCGCCGGATCAGCCCTCAACAGAATGAAGGAAATCGCCGCCGGAAAGTAAACTCGCATTGGTCATTAGAATATCTCATAGCGTAATTACATGAGCCATAACTCAATACCTTCTAAATTAATATAAGTAGACTCTGTTTAAGGTAGACAAGTGCCTATAATGGGGCAAGCGGCCGAGCGAAGCGAGTTACCATTAGTGCAACTACAATAATAGAGCATTTGATTATTCTCTATGGCAGTGAATCTTTATACGTTAGTCTTAGTACAAACGATACTTATGTAGATGAATTAGAAATAAGTTCAACTTTTTTTCCTTTTCAATGTATTAAAATCATCAATTTGTTTCGAATTGTTTTATTTTATTTATGTAAATAATATTTACCTTACTGAAAATAAATACTTATACATTACATGCATGGTTTTTATTAATTAAATAAATATCCCACAAAAGACGAGTTAAAAATATCTTGAACTAATGAAAATTTCATAAATCCATCAAGTTTAGACTGCTGTTACATAAGTTCATGCTGTGTCCAAGTTGCGCATATAGTATACTGGCACTTTACCAGCTGGCATAGATATTCTTGATAGTATCGGTAGTCTACATAACGTAGTTCAAATTCCATGGTATTAGCCAGCCAACTAATTCTTCTTAGAAGTTAGGTTTCCAAATTGGTACTCCAGGACAAGGGAGCCTTTCTATGGGCGTATATACCGGGAGGTGCCCCCTCCCCCCAGAATGGTCTGGTTGGGCTACCTATTCGAAGATGATAGTACTCATGAGCTATGAAACTAATCGCGCCCCCATCTACCCCCCGCACGGTGATCAATAATGAGATATTAGGTGGATAATATTCAAATTTGACATTGTGAGGGTAGTTAAAACAAATCATCGCGATGTGATTGGGGGTACTTACCTCATATTCTTGTTGAATATGAACGTTTAAAGGTAAGTCATTACTGAGATACCAGCTTGTAAATGCAGTGCTCTCGCTAATTTGTACTGATTTGTTATATTTACTTCCTGTTTTCGCGCACAGTTATCTGTTTGGTTTGACTTATACAGTGCATTATTGCGTATTATGAAATATGGTGCACATTAATGAAGGTATATACTTCATTTTCTATAACACTTAGTAACTGTTAATTGTTATAGTAATTTGGAAAAAATATTCAAAACTTAGCTTAAAATTTTAGGTATTTTATTTTATTTTAAAGCCTGTATCTTACAAGGAACATATTAGAACATGGAAATTTTGGTACTGGTAGATAGCTGGAAGTCTGTGTTATGGTATTCAATAAAAAATTTTACCCCAAACTACCCCTGCCTGAACAAACTTTTCATTTTTGCAGGAAACGAAAGTACAGTTAGAAATTCAGATTTATTTAAAAACCTCAAAAAACTTCCTCCAATTAAACCTGCAACTAAGCAATCTAAAGATATTAGACTAAGAGCTAGTGAACGCCAGACCTACGTTATTTTATAAAGGCTGAAAGTTTGTCAGCGCATGCTCCCAACATAGCTAAGAACCATGGCCAAACATGAAGTTTGGGTCATGGTGGCTTTGGCAGACAGACGGTACTAAAGGTGTGTAAAATACCAACTTAATTACGTCAAAGTATAAAGGCTGATTTTTCGATA
Source organism: Ostrinia furnacalis (assembly GCF_004193835.3). NCBI lineage: Eukaryota > Metazoa > Arthropoda > Insecta > Lepidoptera > Crambidae > Ostrinia > Ostrinia furnacalis. The sequence goes on from NW_021133372.1 coordinate 438,799, forward strand.
TTTCCTTCAAAATGTTATTAGAAATGACGTCATTAATTGACAGACACCTACCATGGTGGCAGTCCTTAGCCAGACACCTTAAAGTTCATGAAAATGTAGTCCTACTTACGTCATACTATAAAAGCTGATATTTACATAAAATATTTGAACTATCATTTGATGAAGTTTCCTCATCAGCCAGACACTTCTGATGGTTCCTTCGCCTTGCCAGACAGCTTTTAGGGTGGCTGAAAGTGCAAACGCGAGGCACTATAATTATTGTTTTTTGTACTTTTTCTTATGTTACTCAAGTATTTGAGTCTGTAAATCATCATCTCATGTTGATGAGCTGATGATGGAAGGTAAGTACAACTCCGGAAGGCTTAGGTAATCCCTAATTTTAAAGTGATTACCTCTGAAAGTTGCCTAGATTAAAGTTCTTAGCAACATTGTCATTACCTATGTTAATGCTAATGTTGCTAAGAACTTTACTCTAGGCGTTTAGCAACTATTTTGAAGATAAAATTTGTGGCACCACATTTTCCGCGTATATAAATTCTAGTGAGGATTTGGGGGCCCTAATTCAATATAGAATTGTTATAGTATTATTTGATACTATAAATTTGATTATACTATGCATAGTAATAGATATATCGTGATGGTTTCGCTGGAAGGATACTCTGCAGCGCAACCACTTTCAGTAACAAAATACGGCGAAACCTGTGACATATTTTTTTTTTAAATAGGACTAGAATTTTATAGACATTTCAAAGATTTATTTTAGAAACACACTAAACTAGTTAAATCAAAAGTAGTTCCGCCGGGGAGCATGACGTGAATTATCCTACAACTCCTAAGCGTTAAGAAGTTGTACCTTCCATCAACATGGGATGATGACTAGCTGATGCAAACAACCAAATAACTTTAGAAACTATACTTATATATACTGGTTAAGGAATTGTCATCCAACTCATAAGCCTTNTCTGGCGTTCAGTAGCTCTTAGTCTATATATTATTAAACTATGTCTATGAGGTCGTTAGAGTATCAGATTTGATAACACAAGAGCGAAATGAGTTACGAAATTCAAAAAATAGCTTTTGTTTGTCAGCTTCCAGAAATTGATTAAAATCGGCAAAGATATCTCTTAATTTGAAAAAAAATATGAGAATTAGTTGTGTAAATGCATAATAACATCTGAAGATCATTATTGAACAGCCATCAACTTCAGGGTCTGTAGGTAGAGGACGCCCGAAAAAGGCTTTCATCGATTTAGGTGACAGAACTAAGCGTAGTAGATTAAAAGACGAAGTATCATCCAGAAGTGAAGAATAGTTATTGTGCTTAGCAGCCAAGATGAAAGTTCATTCAGTCGGAAAACGTAGGGCTGCCTCAGCACTTCATATTTCATCATCATCTCCTGAATTTACTGTTAAGTCACGAGGCAGTCTACAGAATGATATTTCGTATTCGACAAAATAGGCACTAGCACTTTTTACCCAATCGAAATTAACTAGTCTTTAATTGATTCTTTTATTGAACTAAGGGCATCATTACTTAGAACTGAAACTCAAAAATATTTTTTTCATCAAACCCATACGTGTGGGGTATCTCTGGATACTTAGGTCTTCAAAAATGATATTGAGGTTTCTAATATCATTTTTTTCTAAACTGAATAGTTTGCGCGAGAGATTCTTCCAAAGTGATAAAATGAGAATTTTAAAGTCTACTACTTTCCTCATGAACGCGTAGAGGTATTTAATTGAAATTCATATTAAATAATCAGGTCCATAGTACCTTTAAGCTGTAACAAAATCAAAGTTATATATATGTTACGGCTAAAGATAGGTGTGAACATAAACTTAAGATTAGCCGGCTAAACTTAAGTTTATCTTCGACGAGGTGTTAATGTTAGTTTCTTCTATCTTTAGCCGGCTAAACTTAAGTGTAACCGCAGGCCCTTGGCTAAAAATGTAGAAGGAAATGGAAAAGGAAACAATGTAATAATGTTTACTATTTTGACACGAAATTCACGAAAACTTTATTAAAAAATAATCACTTTCATTACACATACTTTTATGTAGGTATTCAAAATTACAATTATTACAATAACAAAATATTAATTACTTAGAACAATATCTACCTAATCATTAAAATAAAATAATAAGGTAAACCATTTGGTCATTACAGAATCTTCTGTAGGTATTTAAAATTACAAAATAAAACTGCGCACGCGTTGTCTCCCCACCATCCCCTCAAGCCCTCCGCCGGCCTGGCGCGCCGATCGAATACATTTTTAGCCGTTTCGTTTTGGCTAATGTGCACATTAGCCGGCTAAAGATGGAATATAACGACGCAAACTAACATGTTATCGAACTTTAGCTGCTTCTCGAAGATAAACTTAAGTTTAGCCGGCTAATCTTAAGTTTATGTTCACAACTATCTTTAGCCGTAACATATATACCTACAGGTTTGTACGGAACCCTCGGTGCGCGAGTCCGACTCGCACTTGGCCGGTTTTTTAAGATTGTAGTCTCAAATACATTATTTTAATAAAGAAATATTTATTTACTTAATGATATTTTCAATAACATTATTAGATAATTGTAATTTCAGATTAAAATATTTTTGTCATCCTAAATTCTGATTATTGATCACTGTGCCCCGTGACAATGCATGTCAGGGGTCAGGCCCCCCTAAAAACTAGATACCTACACCAATGGGCCTTTCCTAAAGATTTCTACGTCGACCAGACCTGCACTGCCCGCGTCCAACAGATAGCGAGTCCACCATGTGGAAGCCATACACTACTTCAGGGTCGCCACTCGAAGTCGCTGACATAGCCAGCACATAGTACGCAGAACTGACGGCCGATGGGGCAGCAAGGTTCTGGAATGGAGGCCGAGTACCGGTCGTACCGGAAAACGCAGCGTGAGACGTCCACCTACAAGGCGGACCGATGATATTGTAAAGGTAGCAGGGAAGCGCTGGACGCAGGCCGCTACCAATCGATCAACATGGAAAGCATTGAGGGAGGCCTATGTTCAGCAGTGGACGTCCTATGGCTGATGATGATGAAAGTTTGTGTGGATGTAATATGGATGTCACGCAAAAACTGCTGAATGGATAATGATTAAACAAACTTTATAGTATTGTTTAAACATCAAAAACATAATAGCCTATAATTTATAACGATCTGTGACAAGCTAAATTACATGGGCAAAATAAAATTTAACAATGTTGTGTAAAAATGATTACTAGTTGGGAGTCATCATTTATGATGAGTTGATAAATTTAATGTTTCTGCTTCATGGCAATCTGTTTTCCAGCAATAAGCTACTTCTTAGTTTGATTTTTCAGTTCATGTTTCCTTCGAAAGCCATACTTGTATGAAAACTCATTTCACACGACTCACTTGATGTCAAGAAATTGATAAATTATTATTTGGAATGATAAAATGTACTGCATACAGTTACAAGATCAACAAAAGACTGTTAAACAAACATACTAACATCTCTAAATCTAAAAAATATCAAATAAAAGACAAAATAGTGTAAAACTATTATATTATGAACAGCTTAATCTTCGTTATCTTCATTGTCGCTGTCAGCGTTGATGTTGAAGTAGCGGAGTTCGTACGAGTCGTGCGCAGACGCAACTACTCGCAGCCAGTCACGGAGGTTGTTCTTCTTCAAGTAACGCTTGGTCAGGTATTTGAGGTACCTCTTTGAGAAGGGAATGTCTGGAAATGAAGAAAAATACTCTATCAGTATTGAAAATTAAGTTCTTGCTACTCTTTTTTATTCACCTTTGTGGTTAAGTAGTAATAAATGGAACTTACAACCTATACTTGTTGCTAACCATGGGATTATATCCACTAGGCATAATCCCATAGTGAGTAGTCATTAATTAGGACACTACAGACCTACTACTAGTAAAAGGTGAAAAGCCAATAACTTCCTCTATCGGATACTATTGATTACAATGTAAAAAAAAGTTCAATTTGTAGGCCTACCATAAAAAAGACAAAACGATATTGAATTCTTGTTTCTAAAGATAAAACATTAGGTTATATGCCACAATAATACACCAAGATGTATTAACCATACACAATTACAACAATCGGGTGAAAATAAACATTGTTTACATCTATTGAACATAACATGGCCCTTCATCTAGCACCCAAATGGTACATTTGGGAAATAAATGTTATAGATCCAGCCTAAACATTGCTGCATAATAGATGCTAACCTGATATTGTGGGAAGTCAAATTAGAATTGGCCACATCTTCATAAAATGAGCATTCCATGTTTTGAGAACGATAATAATTCTGATGGAAACCATGCACCAGTCAAGATGTTCAGAATTTAGGAAAAAAATTTAAAATAACCTCACTGTTAGCCAGATCAGTAAGGTTGATAAAATTGGTACTAAATCACAGTTCTGGAAGAATGATGGGTTCGATCATGCTTATCAACATTGATGCTAATCAGAAGGAAGCTTTTTACCTGCATTGATAGCGACTTTCGTCTTGTCCCGGGCGATGACAACGTGATTGCCGAGGTTATTTGTTTTTCCTTCGACTTTGACGTGCTCTTTCAAGTATTTCTCGAAGTTGCCTACATCGAGGATGCTGTCCTCAGCCGGGTGTGTGCAATCAATCACAAACTTTAGAGCGATTTTCCTCTTGATTCCCTTGCCGCGGATTTTACCACCCTTGACTCCCTTCTTGCCTGTCTTCTGGTGTAATTGGGCTTTTTTAGCCACGGGTTTCTTAGTAACTGCCATCTCGGCACCCTGGAAGTTGAAGGAATCGATATGTAGTAACGTTTACACAGTAATTGTAATGGTTTTTGATATAAATTCGGGCATGGAACCTACAGAACACGTGTAGCAGTTGCCGTAAAAACTGCAAAATGGCCGACTAAAACGTCAGCGTTGCAGTATGTTGTCAGTTCTGAGTAAATGTTGCCCAGTAAAAAAATGTAATAGCGTTATTTTTTGTCTATGAATAAATACCTCCGATATATACCGTTATTTAGAACTAGGGAGAGGGCTTATGATACTTTATGACTCTTTAAAAGTTTTGAATTATATTAATAAATAATTTATTTCAGACTTTCATCCAATGTATAGTAATGTATTGTAGTATAAATTATACCTATATTTTAAATCTTAAACTACATAATTTGTCAAACATAGAAATTAACTCGTTCTCAAGTTAGTACAATAGTACATAATTACATCGAAATCATTTCCGAGTGAAATAAAATACATGGAACTGCGTGCGCCGTGCAGAAGCAACTTTTTAGCTTTTACCCGCGGCTTTTCCCGCTTGAAATTAAAATCGATCGAGATCGTTATGTTAATAAAATATAAAATATGTAACAAATGTTATTCTGCTTGTTTAAGCAATAATACTGTAGTTTCATCAAAATGTTCTTAAATGAACATTATTTATTTAAGTAAGTAATATAATTGCGCCTTTTGGTGAGACCTTCGGACCTTGGGGACCGAATGCTAAATTATTGTTTCGGACCATTTCCCCTAAATTAATTAAAATTTCGGAAAATCTAAATGCTGGCTCTTTCCTTGCACAAAATAGTATTGCCATTCAGCGAGGAAATGCAGCCAGCATCCTCGCCTCTTTGCCTCACGGACACACTTTCATTTTTGAGTAAAATAAGTTTATACAGGGTGTTTGGCGCATCGTGTGCCAAAATGATTTGGCGGATAGAATGGGTCATTACCTATATTTTCAGCCCCCATAACACGTTCCATGCCAGGCGGCTACTTTTAAATTATTATTTTTAGTAATTTCACCAAAATACCCAAATCGCATCATTTAATGTCGATTTAAAAAAAAACTACTAGGCGTAGCCTCAAAGTAAATATTTTGTTTTGATGTGCGTTGATGTAGGGTTGCATCAAATCTAAATTTACTATCAAATATCGTCTAGTTTTTTTTAAATACAGCTTTGAAGTTTTCCGAAAAGTTAAAAATGGGCTGAACATTTAAGTTTACATGGCTATAAATTTTTTTAAAAAGAGATAGCGATCTTCGGATTTTATCAAAACTTCTCTAGTATATCCCCATTCAAACGGTATACTAATCTTGTTTAAATAATAACAACAACTTCACAAATTCCTTAAATTAGTGAATTGACTCTACTCGGACTGATTTGCGAAATTTGTGTGTAAAGCCCCTTTTTGTGTGAATAGCACGTTAAACACCTAACAAGTAAAAATTATTAATCTTATGCAATGTAAAAACCTTTTCCCTATCGTTTTTCAATGTGGATTTCTTGAAATTAAAGACGAAAATAATTATTTTGATCGTTTATTAATTATTACAAATTTTGTTCAAAATGACCGCCTCGGCACCGTATTTAACTTTAAGCTGAATTTAAAAAGAACTAGACGATACTTGATAGTAAATTTAGATTTGATGCAACCCTACATCAACGCACGTCAAAACAATTTTTTTTATATTGAGGCTACGCCTAGTAGTTTTTTTTTAAATCGACATTAAATGATGCGATTTGGGTATTTTGGTGAAATTACTAAAAATAATAATTTAAAAGTAGCCGCCTGGCATGCAGAGGCGGCGTAAGGCGTAGGCGACGTGGGCCACCGCCTACGGCCTCGCGGTACAAGGGGCCTCGCGCATCAAAAATTTTGAAAAAATGTATACAAGGTGGAGATGACAATATAACAATACGAACATTGACTATTAAATATAAATTCTTGATAGCTAAACAATGTAGTTAAAAATAAAAATATATTTTTTTCCAAACAAATTCAGCCATAATCAGACACAAAATTAAGCAACAACACGGTTTTAAGTGACGAACATTATTCTTTGGCGCAATATTCCTTTAAAAATAATCACTGAATCAAGAAATCAGAAACTGTCAATGTATAGACCTTTGACCCTTTTTTTTATTATTTCATAAAATCCGTCTTCAGGTCGCCACAGAACAAGGCCTCGCGAAATCTATCTTGCCCACATCAAATTTAGGTCTTGCCCCGCCTCTGCTGGCATGGAACGTGTTATGGGAGCTGAAAATATAGGAAATGACCCATTCTATCCGCCAAATCATTTTGGCACACGATGCGCCAAACACCCTGTATTTTTATTTTGTTTAGAGTTAAGTTTGCCTTAGTTACTTACAAACAATAATATTATCGTTAAAAATAAAATATTCTTATCCCACCTGGAATTAACTTACCTACCCTATTAAGTATGTACTATGGCTATCAATTAAATGTAAGGAGGAAAATAAATATCTGCTCATAAATGAAACAACTGAATTGTCTCAACGGGGAATCGAACTGGATAGCAAACCTATTTATTGCGTCTCACTCATGTACCCGCCTATGAATTCATATTTAAAATGTAGCAGCAAGTGACCTTAATTCGACAACTGTATTTAAGTATGTAGTGTAGTAGTAGGTACCGGTTCTAAGACTCGAGCTTTATAATGTAAGTAAAGTAAGGCCATTGTTTCGCTCCACCTCGATATTCCCATGAACGAATTGCGTCTACCGCTTACCGAGGTCACGATTTTTTACCTTTGCGTGATGTAATGCCCTCGCCCCTCGCAGTTATTCCAGTCACATCTCACCTGTTTGGTTATTATGACTCGTGGTCGTGGGCTTTTGTAGTCGAAAGAAATGTGTAAGAAAAATAAATGTTAATGTTGACCGATTTAAACATTTCGCGGGTGATTTGAATGTGAAGAAAACCGAGCATGCGTACAAGACTATCGTTGAACCGTGAACTTCGTAAACGTATGTCTCTGCACACGACTGCGAAGAGTTTATTTACGCTCGCACGTCCCGCTAGTGATGTATTCCTATTTTTGAAGTTAACCTAACATCTTTACCTTAGTCAAAGGTGAATCATCATCATTAAACAGTTGTGGGGCTTAATTAATCGCAACATAAGTGATAAGAACGCAGTGAAGATAAGATTATTGGCAAAATGTGAAATTTATTATAATACAGTAATTACCAAAATCAATAAGAAACATGGAACTGGTTGTTAAGGTGTTGTGACAATATAAAATGGAAAATTGTTTTGTGGCTTGTGGCTGTGATGACTTCGAAGGTATAACAAAATCAGATTTAGACCGTTTTACGGACAAAATTGAGAATGTCCTCAACGACGAGAAAGGAAGAAAGCTATTTCGAAACTTTATGTTTACGTCTAAAATGAAGGACGGTCGGAGAGTCTTGGATTTCTGGGAGCACGCCGAAAGACTTATCAATTACAGAGGTAGCACGGAAAATATATCCTATCGCAGTTATCTTAATGATGTTGACCGTTTGATCGATGAAGCTGAACGAATAGAAGAGTTGGATTTCGCCACAATGGAAAAGTTGACTATCGCAAGAGATTCAGAAAATCAGGAGGAAATCGTTGAAATACTGAGTACATTGAAAATAGAGGCAACTAAAGCACTTAGAAGAGAGTATAACGCATTTAGAAGAAAGTTTATTCCGAAATAGGTTCTGTTTTGGGTACTAAAATGTGCCTTAGTTTTTATGCATTTTAAACTTGGCGCCAAATAAAAAATTGGTGTTGCAATATCTTGCTTGATTTATTGATATTTTTGCCGCAAGATAAGCGGTGCATATTAAAAGCGCGGTAATTCCTTTAATATAAAAACGAGTTAATTAAAACTTATTTGTGATAAGTTACGTGCTACTTAAGACCCTATATTATTTATTATACTGTGCTACATCCCGCTATCTAGCTAATGTAATAAACACGCATCACATACTGTACCTACTTTTAAAGTGAGAATTAAATTATTACACGTGTTTTATGAGGATTTTATTTTACCATTCCTAAAACCTGTTGTTTTTTATGCATTTAATTACATTACCTGATAATCCTGTTAAATGACAGTTAAGTATTGCATTTCACATCATGCATGCATAGAAGATGACATGAAACTTATTATTAAGATTACTAAGAAAGTGGGAAATAATATCCCTTTGTCAAAATATTTTTATGCGTAATTTTAGTGACGTCACACATGTCATCGCGCGCGATTTGGTGTTTTGTCTTGTCCAGAAAATTAATGATATTAATATTGAATTTAGAAGAAAAAAAGATGCTCATTTAAAACAATTCATTTTCATTTGTATTTTGTCAATTTGTAGGTACTTTCGTTCTGGGGAGATAGAATAAACAGACATTAGTAATTGTCCTCTACCAGAAACAAGGAAAATAAAAACCAGTAGGTACCTACATACTTAAAGACTGAGAAAAAGTAAGCCCCGAAATACGCCATTAATTATTAAAACAGGTAATTAAAATCTAAATGCATTTTAATTACAAGAACCATTATATGATATAGTTAAAAACTAACATCTTTACATTACCAATCCATTCGTCATAAATACATTTGACAATTCAAATAATTCCATTGCATATTATCACATGCTACTATACATACATTAAAAAGAGTCCATTTATCTCATTTCATTATTTTAAAATACTTCATGGCTGACAGAAAACACATTTTCTAACAAAAAATATAATATACAAGTTGTAGTATTTATTAAATTAGAAAATGTGATTCAGATTGCGCCATAATTAATACCTAAAATATGTTTCAAAATATATCACTTCCGATAACATTTTAGCTATGTGTCACACAACTAAAATGCTATTCACTTCTAGGTTTTCTTCCATGAGTAGTACATCTCTAGGGGCTTGTTGACCTGTAACAATTACATATTATTTTAGATACTATGTATAAATGGTTAGTCCAGTTACATTCAATTTTTGTTCTAATTATTTTTATCTTAGGTACTGTGATTAATTTTGTGAATCAGCATCTAAAAATGTATGTATGAATACTAAGTAAAACAGATTTTCCTGGAATAAATAATGATAAAATCCTTGCAGTGGAAGTGTACATATATGGTTACCTAGTACACCCATTAGGGATATGTATGGTACACAGATTATCTTTAAAATATACTTTTGTAAATTTTAATATCAACCAAAAAGGCATACATAGTGGCAACTGACTCATCAAATATTTTATACATACCTTCCAGAATTTATCATTGATCTGCCTCAAAGTCTGTGATCCGGCTAGTGGCACAAACTGCCCAGGCGAGGGTGCTACGTAGATGCAGAAATTGAGCAGGCGGTACGCTTCTGGTAGCTCTGCATCCAGATCCAATGTCAAACGCATTGCCAGATACTTGCTTAGATGGTCAACTGTAATACAGAAATTAAAATTGAGAAAGACTCATTTAATTATTTAGATCAATAAGATATTATAAATTATTAGTCATAGAATTGCATCTAAAGATAGTTGATAAAGTTTAAAATCTATTTGCCATTAAACTAGTTTTGGTTTCCATGTAAAATCCATAATGGTTATGTACATGAGTATCTATGAAAGTTCATCTGAACCCGTTCTACAGACTCGTTGAATGACACAACGTAAAGGTGATTGTGTCTCGTCCTGATCAGTTGGTGCTAATTCATATGAAAGGTTATAGACCAATATTAAAATTGTGTAACTACCTGATGCATTAGCAACAGTCTTCAAGTACCGCACGGAGCTGTCACCTAGAGCTCTCATCAGTTGGTTGTCTCCAGTCATCTCGGTGGGATGTGGTTTGAAGACCAGTTCAATCTCATTCGGATGTAACGGCTCTCCTTCGCCTTCTGTGTCCATCGAGTTTTCTCCTTCAGTTCTGGAATAATAACATATTTAATTATTAGCTAATGTATACTAGAAAATATTAAATAAGTTAGTTGTACTATAAATAAATCAAATTCAAATCATTTATTTTGTAAGTAGGCTTTTAGAAAGCTCATTTGCATGTCACAGTATTACTTTTCAACTGCTTAGGGACAATAAATGGGCCAGTAGTGTCGAGAAGAAGCTGAGCAAGAAACTCAAGTCACTATTGTCAGCCCCTTTTTTTAATTCAAAAACATGATTATTCAAAGGCGATGTATGTTCCTACTTAGTCACCAAAAGGAATACCAACGTTTTATTGGAAAGCTATGAAAAACTCACCTGCCATCACTAGATTCACTCTCCTCACTCCTTTCTGATGTCAATATAGACTTGGCTCTCTTAGTGGTGCTGGTGTTTTTTGACACGGAACTGACACTAGACAGCACGGGCGATGGCGTGCTCCGCACTGAGGCAGGATTCGAAGTAGACTGCCCCGGAGGCGTCGGATTACTCGCTGTGGAAGCACCATCCTTGGGGACAGGCGCCGTACTACTCCCGTTATTCTGAGTGTTCTCAGGAGTCCCATTAGAGTTTGTAGCCCCGTTACTCTCCTCATGATTCTTACGCGACCTTTGCGGCCTGTTCTGAGATTGCATTTTGATTCCCTCCGTGATAGAATTCACCAGCGATGCCTGCGAGTGCGACATGCTAAGCTTGGCCAAAACCCGCTCCTGGTGCGCCTCATACTCGTCCCGGCTCGGATATATCTTCGAGATCAACAAATCAAAGTTAGGATCGGGTCGAAGGGAACGCTTCGACACCAACTTTTTTCTACAAGTAGGACATTCTTTATTGCCCGATCGCAGAGCTGTAACTATGCAGTCAGAGCAGAACCTGTGGAGGCATTCTTTTGTAGTCATCGTCTTTTTCAGCATATCCAAACAAATAGGACACATCAATTCGCTGTGTAAGCTTCGCGGGGAGACCGCGATTTCTGTGGCGTCTGTGATAACTTCCTGCGGTGTACGATGTAACTCGTACAGGGAAAGCTCCCATGTTTTATTTTGTGAGGGTTCTAGAGACGACATTTTGATCTATTTCCACTTTTTCAGCAATTTCTAAATAAAATTGACAATTTTTTTTTTTTTTTTTTTTTTTTTTTCTTGGCTTTCGCGNGACGGATTTCATACATTTCCTGTAACATTTACACATACAATCTCACTATTTTGTTGCAATTTCTTAAAAAACTTTGCGCGAAAAAAGCAAATCTACTTAGTATGAAAATCATCAAACTTCTAATGCTCGTAACTCAGTTCAGACTGAGTTTAGAGGTATACATGTCGTAGTAAGTTTGGTTTATTACACTATTTTGTAATCAAAAAACAAAGTTTGGTCGATGGCCGCGCGAAAAAAAAAAGACGCCAATTTCCGGCATTGTCTTTTTATTCCGAATTTACTTTGTCCGAATCAAACTGAAATAATATTGCTATCAATGTAGGAGTAAAATAATGACTGATAAAGTGATAAATAAATCGCTGTTTTTATTCAAATAAAACATTTATACTGGTACAGTGAGTGGCATAATTATTTAATCAATTAAATTATATACAAAAATTTTATGCAGAATTTCTCATCAGACTATTTTTTCTCATCAGCGGTGTCTCGTAACAAATTCATATTCCCGGGCATTTGTTGAACTGGTACGAAATACGCGTTGTTATTTCCCAAGTTAGGATTTGCCATAGTGTTTTGAGCATTAACAGGAATCATAGCATACAAATTGCCTTGACTCTGACCTGGATTCGCGTATAAGGCACCATTACCAGGATTATTTGCGATCAAAGTCGGTTGTCCAACTAAATTGGGATTACCAACCATGTTCGGTTGAGTTATTTGTGCATTTGGGAAAAGTAGAGGCCCACTCGGTTGCTGCATTGACCCCAACATAGGTTGCTGGTTGTAAGGTTGTTGATTAAACATAGCTCCTTGCGGGTTTTGGTATCCCGGTTGCTGATTTAATAGCATTGGCTGTTGAAATGATGGGTTGTTGAGTAAAATGCCTTGTGGACCTCCATTTTGCTGACCAAAACCGGGTTGCTGGTTCATTAACAGCATTCCTTGTGGATTGCCATACAACTGGGGCTGGTTATACATTGGTTGGTTTGGGAAACCTCGTTGATTTAGGAACGCTGACGGTTGGTTAGGGTAACCTAACTGTTGATTGGGTAATCGTTGATCAGCAGGCATAAACAGTTGATTTCCCATTGGTTGACCTGGCATTTGTTGACCTGGCATTGGTTGACCTGGCATTTGTTGATAACTTGATTGTTCAGGGACATTCATGTTTGGGGAGCTCGATATCTGATCCTTATTTTTTGAGTTATTCGGAGAGTTTTCGGCTCCATTATTATTGGATTTTCCTGGATCTTGTAAGTTCTTTAGGGCATCAGCAGCGATGAATACTCCTGGCACAAAAGGACTCTCGGAAGGTGGAGGGTCGGTGACAGTAATGGCAGTGCCAGTAGCTATCACGATCCCGAGGATAGCGATCTGGGAAAAAAACAGTCTAATTAATCATACTTTCAGTTTTAATGAAACAGGGTGGTGCTGTGCTGTGATCAGCTTTGTAATAGCTGATGGGGTCAATTATTTGGAGAAGTGTTTTTTTGTATTTGAGTTGAGCACCAAATCACCATTATCATGGACCAGGTTTTTTTTACACAATAGTCACCTACAATAAGTAAGTGTCCACAAATACCCGATAACGATGCAATGAATGGTGAGGTGTGTTGGTAGATAACACTCACGCGCTTAGATCTCGACCGTGGCACATTAATGTCACTTAAAAATCACATATTTACCTATGCTACAAAATTATGCTATTGTCACTTCACATGAATTAATTAGATTTTTGAATAAACAATTTAATCACAAAGCTTACCAATGTTGCAGCGTTCATCTTGGCTAGATTGTTGTGAATCAATGAATTCGTTTTTTTTTAAACAATTTATATACCGTTTACCAAACAGTTATTAGTTGCTAATAGCTGTCCTAATGTAATTTCCCCGTAGAATCGAATAATACTTCTAGCTGATATGATGACGGATTTGTGGTTTCGTAACAAATCGTCAACATTACCCAGATTGACTCATCAGTCTTAATTGGCTACTAAGATACAGGTTGTAACCTAGTTTAGTAGTCACAGTGAACGGAAAACCGATTTATAAGGATAACCGGTATAAACGGTTACAGATTCATTTGGAAACCTTTTGATGCGGTTACGTGTTAATACTGTTAACACNTTTTTCAAATTGACAATTTGCCCCGCTTCCACCATTATGTTTTTTTTACTGACAGACAGACCATAGACAATCTAGACTTTTATTGATAAGTGGTGTTGTGATCTCATTGCCTGCGGATTTTTGGACTTACAGTTTTGCCAACACAACAAACACATTTCTTTTTTAAATGGCAATGCCAGATTTTGTATGGAAAGTGGCGTCTTTTTTTTTTCGCGCGGCCATCGACCAAACTTTGTTTTTTGATTACAAAATAGTGTAATAAACCAAACTTACTATGGCATGTATACCTCTAAACTCAGTCTGAACTGAGTTACGAGCAATAGAAGTTTGATGAAAGCCTATTATACAACTCGAGATTTTCTTAATGATAAGTCATCCTGGGAGTAGGATTATGGTCCTCTCATGCTTGCACTAAAAAGAATTAAAATGAAAAGTAATGTATNGCGATGATCAAACGAGACGCGCCGCCCGCGCGGCGATCGGTTGTAACTTGTATGGCCGTAGAGCGCATAGTACATTTCGCGCGGTGGAAAGGCAAATGAAGGTACCTACCTACCTTTATAATTCGGTTAGGGTTAACCGCATGTAAAACTGTAACATATTTTTTCTGTTAACATATTTAATTTTGTGATCAATGTTAACATTAACCGATTGATAAGAAAACCGAAATTATACGGTATATTTCGGTTAGGGTTAACCCATTTTCTATAGGGTTAATAACAGATATATTTATGTTATTAACCCAACCCAAACGTTCACTGAGTAGTCATGGGACCCCCGATTATCATGCCACTTTTTGTAACTTTTGCATAGTAATACATGCAATAATGTAACTTTTGGTTCAAATAAACGTTTTTATTATTTATTATTTTATTATTATTAATTAGGACTTTAAAAATAAAATAAAAATCGGTATAATCAAGGTCAGTCACTTAGTTTTTAGAATGTCCATGATCCGAAATGTTAATTAAAATCTTAAATAGGACTAGGTGTCAAGGTATTTGCTCAGAGAACTTTAGCAGCATTTGAACTACAAATGCAACAACTTCCCCTACTTAGAGTACGAAGTTCAAATCTTAAAAAAAAAGCCTTTTCATGCAAATTGTCTTTAGTAACAGCCAATTTACTTGTATGAGGACATTTTTTAATGAGAATTGGATTTTTCCTATAAGAAAGTTGTTGCATTTGCATAGTAGAATCAATCCTTTGTTTAATCCATAGTTACAGGGAGACCCTAGTTGAAATCTCCATTATTCCCTCCAAGTTAAAGGCGATTTTTGTAGTGCAGCAAAAAAATCGAAATAACAAAGACATTACCTACTTACTTAGTCCTAAATAACTAGGTAGATGATAACGACGCCTTCGATACTCATTTTGTCTCTAACATTCAGCTAATTCTGCTGGGTTATTAACCTAACATGGAATAATATCATCTTTAGTACGAATCCCTTCCTGATTCAAGGGTAGATGAAAGGTAGGTACAGTTAAGTGCGTACACGTACCAGTGGCGGATTAAGAGTATCCGAGGCCTTAAGCACAGAGCCTGTGTAGGCCCTCTATTGCTTAAATGGAAATGGAAGGAATGGAATGGAAGGTATAAAGTATAAAATGTAAGTTCATCAAAATAGAAAGTGTAGTAGGTAAAATGTAAAACTTAAAACATTATTTTCCTTGCCTTAATCAGAGCAAACTCCGAGATTACATCGTCGAAATTTATCCGACGAAGTATGTCTGCCTCAATACACATTAATGCTAAATAATTAAGCTTGTCTGGACGGATTTTTGTTCTTTGCGGGTTTTTTTAACCTTTTTAGTTGTGAGAAGGATCGTTCAGCAAAGCAGTTAGTAATCATTAAGCTGTGAAAGATTCTAAACGCAACCACAATGATATTAGTCTTACACTAGCACACTTCTTTTGTTTCTCTTCTTTTTTCACATCGCATGTTTATTTTAATATATACATTTATAAATATACATATACACATACAGGGTGTCCCGTAATGCAACGCCAAGCCGGAACTGGGTGTTGAGGCAAGTTATGCTGGTTATAAAAAAAAAATCTATGTGTCATTTTGTCAAAATAATAGGCATTAAAAAAAAAATCTACTCCCGGTGACGGTCTTTTTACTCGTGTTGCTACAAATCTTTACTTTTTCTAAATTTTTTTTTTGTTATGTAACCCTGAATAATGCTTCTGTTTGGAATTTATTGTACCCTTAAGACTCCACCTTTATCCGAAACTATCCGTAACTTTTGAATCTGTTTCGGTTATGGATATTTTTTTATTTCGGATATCCGATAGTATCGGTTACGGTTACGGATATCCATAAAATCCCTGTTTGGTAAGATGGCCCTCTCCGTTCCGCTCATACCTTTTAAAATGGCTTCTCCACCTTACTTAAGCCAGAAACTTGAATTTTGGGCACGTTAGAATAATAATAATTAACCAAGGTAGATAAAGTTCAAAACGGGATTATTTCCAAAAAAACAAAAATTGTCGACAATCACAGCAAGAATTTACCAAGTGTTCATCGTAATAAATTTTTCTTTCTTTCTTTCTTTAAACGCCACTTGTATATTTGTGAAAACGCACTTTACTTTATCTACACTATAATATTATAAAGAGGAAAACTTTGTTTGGTTGTACTGAATAGGCTCAAAAACTACTGGACCGTTTTTAAATATTCTTTCATCATTTGAAAGCTACATTACTTACGAGTAACATAGGCTAAATCTCGATAAAATGTAGAGGTATGAAATGAAACGCCTCCATCCTCTGCTGGCGCGCCAGCAGAGGATGGAGGCCCCTGGAGAACTGGGGCCCCAAGCACGTGCTTGTAGTGCTTATACGTTAATCCGCCACTGCTACGTACCAACATACATGAAATTACTTATCTGTAATAGTCCTCACAACATACGGCGTAATTGGTACATTTTACCAACAGCTTTTAACGTGATTATCTATGAGATTGTTAAATTATCTTGATAAGTTCTTTTAAATTGAAGTTCAGTCTTAGAATTCTTCAGAAGAACATAAGTAGTAATTAGTATCATTAAATGAAACTAATGATAGAGTAGATTCTTGATACAACGAACTATAACATAGACATAGGACCTGCCTATTTATGTTTTATTAAGCCTACTGCTACTAGTTTAAAATTGTACATAATCTTGTATGTGGTTATACGAGTATTTAGAACCAAGTAACTCGTACTCATAATAATATGTATCTAGAGTTATTTAATATTCCCCACCAAGTCGAGCAAAAAAGCGGCACGGCCGTAACTACCATCCTTTTCTCGAAGCAATTCAGGCCATTTTCGACCGCCTGTAACTTCGTTGTGGATAAAACTAGAAGGCTGAATTTTCATTAGCATGCAGGCATTGTAAAGACACGGTATATTTAAAATTTCATTCAATTTGAACCAGTAGTTTAAGAATTATAACGGGTCAAAGTTACTTAATTTTGTCACTCACTGACTGACTGAATGACTGACTGTCTCACCGATCANGGTGTTGGACCAAAGTCCAGCCTGCGGTGGGCTCACTTTAGTGGGCCCGATCGAGGGGGACTACGGACGCGGCCTGAGGGCGCCCCGGTAGGCTCGGACCTCGGCTCAGGCCGTGTCCGGGGGACGGATTGGGGAGAACAGGCACGGTACATGTCTGTACCGTCCAAAATGAAAAGCTCAAGACGCGTCTGAGGTGCGGAGCGAACGATAATCTCTGGTCGAGGGTGACACCTAAGTACAGTCACGGAATGAAAAGGTTCGTCAGTTTTCAAATTGATTCCTTCAACGAATCACGAGCACATATTACCTTTTGAAACTATGTTACAGAATAATCTCGAGTTAGAGAAAATAATCTTTAACTGTTCGCCAGTAAAGTTCAAAATTATTCAGATCAAAGTTGTTTGACGATTAAACTTGTCAAGAAGATTATTATGATTGATAAACTAAAACCTTTTTGTTGGTTCAACCTGCCATTATCTATTAAATAAAAAAAACTATATTTTGTAACATTGCACTGATGGGATGGAAAAATAAACAAGCAAAACCTTATTCGTTAGCAAACGTCATACCGGTGACCCTCATGTGGGTACCTGGACATACTGGAATCGAAGGCAATGAGAGAGCCGACAGTCTAGCGAGACAAGGGTCAGAGGCGGCACCTATTGGGCCAGAGCCGATAGTGCCCTTATCTATGAGCACTTTACACATGGCCATGAGGCAATATATATCCAGGAAGCACAGAGCTGAATGGGAAAGCTCCAACGGTATGAGCCACTCCAAACTATTCCTAGTTGGAAACACAAGATCATGGGAAAAGCTCATACTCAATGGAAACAGAAGGCAAGCCCGAGTGATCACGGGTGCGCTGACAGGACACTACACTACAAACCACATGCTCCACAAAATGGGCCTAACTACGGATGACAGTTGTCGAGCATGTGGAGAACATGCGGAGTCCATGAAACACCTACTGTGCGAATGTGACGCGCTAGCTAGAACTAGAATGGGTCTCCTGGGGTCGGCTTATCCGACACCAGAAGAATATAGGTCCTTCTCACCCAAGCTCTTGATCCACTATATGGATAGGATCTTTGCGGATGAGGGGGGATAAAGGTATAGGGAAGCACAAAAGATCCCAATGGGTCGACGTGCACTGCGCTCATGCGCGGCCCTAAATAAGATAAGATAAGATAAGAAAGTCTCGTATGCACTGATCACTGAGATCATGTATGCTGATGATTTGTGCTTTCTAGCAGAATCCTCAGAAGGCCTGCAATAGCTGATGTCCGTCTTTCACCAGGCATGCCGCAAGTTCGGCCAAACGGGATCCACGCGTACGAAGTCGCGGGCGGCCGCTAGTTTAGCATTATTACTGTTTTTATTTTATCAGGATATACCGCTTAGTTTAAAAGTTATTACGTTTTCCTTAAAATAAGTAATTGGAAGAAAAATAAAT